>NC_136706.1:87111-104611 GCF_947650265.1 Symphodus melops | reverse complement strand
AGGTGAAACCCGCGAGGACAGGTGGAGAGTAAAAACGTACTTTTTACTGAGAGCTGAGTGTGTTTTCACTTTACACTCACACATGTAATCACGCACGTGCGTTTCCTTATATATTCAAATCATTCAGAATGTGCTTTCATATATTTACCTTTTTACCTTTGCTGAGTTTACACTGATATATTTACATGTTCTAATATTTACTGTAGTTATATTTAATTTAAATTCAGTTTAATCATCCTCGCCTTTGATTGGCTAACAGGACACAAGCTAGCTGTGTGTTTCTCTGTGATCCATCTCACCATCCACTGATATTAGTTATAGATCAGAAATAACACGGTGACGGAGTCAATTAAAAGTAGAAAAGACAGTAAAAGTAGAGGTGGCGTGCTGACAGTCTGTAGAGGTGGCGTGCAGACAGTCTGTAGAGGTGGCGTGCAGACAGTCTGTAGAGGTGGCGTGCAGACAGTCTGTAGAGGTGGCGTGCAGACAGTCTGTAGAGGTGGCGTGCAGACAGTCTGTAGAGGTGGCGTGCAGACAGTCTGTAGAGGTGGCGTGCAGACAGTCTGTAGAGGTGGCGTGCTGACAGTCTGTAGAGGTGGCGTGCAGACAGTCTGTAGAGGTGGCGTGCAGACAGTCTGTAGAGGTGGCGTGCAGACAGTCTGTAGAGGTGGCGTGCAGACAGTCTGTAGAGGTGGCGTGCAGACAGTCTATAGAGGTGGCGTGCAGACAGTCTGTAGAGGTGGCGTGCAGGCAGTCTGTAGAGGTGGCGTGCAGACAGTCTGTAGAGATGGCGTGCAGACAGTCTGTAGAGACGGTAGAGGTGGCGTGCAGACAGTCTGTAGAGGTGGCGTGCAGACAGTCTGTAGAGGTGGCGTGCAGACAGTCTGCAGAGGTGGCGTGCAGACAGTCTGTAGAGGTGGCGTGCAGACAGTCTGTAGAGGTGGCGTGCAGACAGTCTGTAGAGACGGTAGAGGTGGCGTGCAGACAGTCTGTAGAGACGGTAGAGATGGCGTGCAGACAGTCTGTAGAGACGGTAGAGGTGGCGTGCAGACAGTCTGTAGAGGTGGCGTGCAGACAGTCTGTAGAGACGGTAGAGGTGGCGTGCAGACAGTCTGTAGAGGTGGCGTGCAGACAGTCTGTAGAGGTGGCGTGCAGACAGTCTGTAGAGGTGGCGTGCAGACAGTCTGTAGAGGTGGTAGAGGTGGCGTGCAGACAGTCTGTAGAGGTGGCGTGCAGACAGTCTGTAGAGGTGGCGTGCAGACAGTCTGTAGAGGTTGAGCTCTTTTTTCTCTCATTGTTGGTAAATGGTGTTTTGAAGCTTCTCTTCTATACAGGCAGCTTCAGTGACTCTGTGACCTTTGACCCCGCTGATTCAAAGGATCAGAACAGGATTGTTAAACAAACATGATAATTACAGACGGCACACTGTGCCGACACGCTGATCCAACATTAGTGACAAAAAATATCTGAGAAATGTTAAAACAAACATCCCGTGTGATGAGAAGCGTTCTTAACGTTCAGTCACATGACCGGCGTGGAGGTCAAAGCGTTTAGGAACGTGGCGCGCTCGCCGGGGTCGGCTCCGGGTCTGATCTCACTCGGACAGTTTCCGAGGCGAGCAGCAGGAGAAGCTCGCAGTGAAATAACGTCTGTGTTTGCGTTCTCGCTCGCCTGGAACGTTTCAGGACTCTTTAACAAACACGAGGTCATGTGACCTCACGGTGTGCAGGAGACGAAGCGAGGTCATGTGACGCGGCGAGACAAAGCGAGGTCAGAGAACAGACGGATCAGGATGGAGACAAGAACATCAGGACTTTTAATAATTACAGGTCAACAAACTGCATCAGCTGCTCTGAGAGCTATTATGACCTCACAGCTCCAAGGACCAATCAGTGATGACCACACAGCTTCTTCTGTGAAACGTCACTTTTATAAAACGTCACGTTAAAGACGTGTGACGCCATGACGGCTCGTTTCTTAGTCAATAATATTTTATAAAAGTCACTCCTGAGAAACGTTCTCTTCAGACGCTCATTTCTGTACTGTGGCGTGTGGAGCGTGGAGCGCTACATGTGGAGCGTGGCGTGTGGTGTATGGCGTGTGGAGTGTGGAGCGTGGAGTGTGGCGCGTGGAGCGTGGAGCGCTACATGTGGAGCGTGGAGTGTGGCGCGTGGAGCGCTACATGTGGAGCGTGGCGTGTGGAGCGCTACATGTGGAGCGTGGCGTGTGGAGCGCTACGTGTGGAGCGTGGTGTGTGGCGCGTGGAGCGCTACATGTGGAGCGTGGCGTGTGGAGCGCTACATGTGGAGCGTGGTGTGTGGAGCGCTACATGTGGAGCGTGGTGTGTGGAGCGCTACATGTGGAGCGTGGAGTGTGGAGCGCTACATGTGGAGCGTGGAGTGTGGAGCGCTACATGTGGAGCGCTACATGTGGAGCGTGGCGTGTGGAGCGCTACATGTGGAGCGTGGTGTGTGGAGCGCTACATGTGGAGCGTGGTGTGTGGAGCGCTACATGTGGAGCGTGGCGTGTGGAGCGCTACATGTGGAGCGTGGTGTGTGGAGCGCTACATGTGGAGCGTGGCGTGTGGAGCGCTACATGTGGAGCGTGGCGTGTGGAGCGCTACATGTGGAGCGTGGTGTGTGGAGCGCTACATGTGGAGCGTGGCGTGTGGAGCGCTACATGTGGAGCGTGGCGTGTGGAGCGTGGCGTGTGGAGCGCTACATGTGGAGCGTGGTGTGTGGAGCGTCAAGCGTGGTGTGTGGAGCGTGGAGCGTTACATGTGGAGCGCTACGTGTGGAGCGTGCGTGTGTGTGTGAAGGGGTCTATTTGGGGTCATTCCTTCAGACTGGGAAACATAAACAGTTTGGTATTGAAGTGAGAACAGACTCTGAGGATTCACTGGGGGAGATAAGAAGTCACCTCATGGTGACCTGTGTGACCTTGAAGTCACCTCATGGTGACCTGTGTGACCTTGAAGTCACCTGAGGAAGCACAAGGGGTGCAGGACTGTAGGAGATGCACACCTGAAGGATCAAAGCCTAAATAAAGTCCTAAATGTCCTGATGTTGTTTGGACCTGTATAAATACTGGAGTCTGTCTTTGTTCACACCTGGCTGCTGACTCTCCCAGGTAACACGGCTCACCTGGACTGATGCTGTTTCTTATATTACATGCAAGTCAGTGTCAGCCGATATTTCTTCATCATCTACACATCATCGTCAAGGACTTGAGAAACAACGTGGCGTGTGGAGCGTGGAGTGTAGAGCGTGGCGCTACATGTGGAACATGGCATGTGGAACGTGGCGTGTAGAGCGTGGCGCTACATGGAGCGTGGCGTGTTGCATGTGGAGCGTGGCGTGTAGAGCGTGGCGCTACATGGAGCGTGGCGTGTTGCATGTGGAGCGTCGCGTGTAGAGCGTGGCGCTACATGGAGCGTGGCGTGTTGCATGTGGAGCGTGGCGTGTAGAGCGTGGCGTGTAGAGCGCTACATGTGGAAAATGGCATGTGGAACGTGGCGTGTAGAGCGTGGCGTGTGGAGCGTGGCGTGTGGAGCGTGGCGTGTGGAGCGTGGCGTGTGGAGCGCTACATGTGGAGCGTGGCATGTGGAACGTGGCGTGTAGAGCGTGGCGCTACATGTGGAGCGTGGCGTGTTGCATGTGGAACGTGGCGTGGAGAGCGCTACATGTGGAGCGTGGCGTGTAGAGCGTGGCGCTACATGGAGCGTGGCGTGTTGCATGTGGAACGTGGCGTGGAGCGTGGCGTGTAGAGTGCTACATGTGGAGCGTGGCGTGTGGAGCGCTACATGTGGAGCGTGGCGTGTAGAGCGTGGCGCTACATGGAGCGTGGCGTGTTGCATGTGGAACGTGGCGTGGACCGTGGCGTATAGAGCGTGGTGTGTGGAGCGTGGCGTGTTGCATGTGGAACGTGGCGTGGAGATCGCTACATGTGGAGCGTGGCGTGTGGCGCCCGTGTGCACTCGCTGCCTCCTGTCCAACACGTTCATTAAGACGAGGCCTCGCAGGTGTTCTGATGCTTTTATTAAGAAGGTTCAGTTCAGTCAGCTGGTGTTGTGGCGCCCTCCTGTGGCGGCGCTCAGCTGCTGCAGGGAAGCAGAGGATCATGGGGCAGCAGTGAGCGGAGTCTTCGTGCTGCTGATGTTTGGATCCTTCTCTGCGTCTCCGTCGCCGCTCTTCTTCTTCTTCTTCTCCTTTTTAGGAACGTCTGCAGAGAAAAGAACAGAGGTCAGAGGTCAGATCACGAGCTTCAGGAAGTGACTGAGCTTCCTGTGACGGCTGTTCAGGCTCCGCCTCAGAGAGAGGGGGAGGAGCTTAGACATTCAGCACAGCTTCATATTGAGAGGACTCGGTTAAGGGGGTTCAGGCATCTGATCAGGATCCTGCTGGACCCGGAGGAGACCCTGTTCTATCATGTATCCCATCATGCCCGGGAACTCAGAACGTGTTTAACCGTCTCCGAGAGGACGCGCCCGTCCCGGGTCAGAGGACGCGTCCGTCCCGGGTCAGAGGACTCTCACCGCAGCCGTACAGCTGACGGACTCTCTTGATGTCGCTCTCCGTCAGTCTTTGTCTCTGTCCCATCTGGTCCACGTCGGACTTTGAGACGATGGTGGGCAGACCGTTGACGGAGAAAAAGGAGCTGAGGAGAGAAGAAGACAAAGTGAGTCCGGGACAGAAGGCGTGCAGGTCTCGTGTCCCCTCGTGTCCTCAGGATCTACCTGCCGTAGTGCAGGATGGACGTGATGTCATAAGGAAGTCCAAACGTGTCTCCTGGTTTCTTCTTGAAGTTGTCCTCCATCCCTGAAAGACAAACGCCAGCGAACCCGTGAAAGAAAGAACGCGAGCAGGACCGCTGACCCGTCCGTGAGAGGACAGACCCGATCCAGGTCCAGACTGAGGACAGACCCGATCCAGGTCCAGACTGAGGACTCACCTGACATGATGTTCTCGGGCAGGACGGTGATGTGCTGCTCGCGGTCCATCCTCGTGTGCTCATGGTGGAAGCCCAGAGCGTGGAGGAGCTCATGGATGATATTACCCACCATGCACGGCGGCCCCACCAACAGCAGCTGCTCTCCTCCCCTGAAGCCCACGTACGACGCACAGCTACGACACACACAGAGCCGGGTGTTCGCTGCGCACACGCTACAGACGTCATGGTGTCAGCGGAGACGCCGTCTTACCCTTTGCTCGTTTTGAACAGCAGGTAGTCCGTCTCCGACGTTCGCTCGTGGAACGTCACACACGTGTGTTCGGACAGCTTGGCCATGGCGGACAGGATGTCCTGCTTCCTGTGGGCTGGAACAGAAAGCACACACGTTCTCTCCACGGTGACATGGGCGAGCGACAGTGAAGCTGTGTTAGCGGTTCGTACCTAGCTCTTCACTGACCACGAACGCCACCTCGCAGGTCGGCCACACGCTCCCCACGGCGTTCCTGTCGTCCTGAGGGGACAGAAACATTCAACACACTCACAGTGCACCTCAGCCAATCAGAGAGCTGCTCTCCTCCTCTGTGATCAGTCAGCCAATCAGAGAGCTGCTCTCCTCCTCTGTGGTCACATGCTGTCACTACACGTGTTAATTAAAGGTCACTGACCGACAGCAGGACGTCTCCCTCGGACACCGTGAAGGTTTTAGTCATCAGCTCTGTCACGATGAAATCAGAGAACAAACACTGACTTCAAATGTTCCTGTCCGACCTCCTCTGCTCACCTGCTGCAGGTAAACACGGGGACCAATCAGAGAGGACTCACCGTCTAAAGTCTCCGGGTTCTTGTCCATATACGCCAACGCACTGATGAGCCAGCCTCCATGCAGCGCTGCAACAACACACACACACCTGTTCACTCACTCTCACACACACACACCTGTTCACTCACACACACACACACACACACCCACACCTGTTCACTCACTCTCACACACACACACCTGTTCACTCACTCTCACACACACACACCTGTTCACTCACACACACACACACACACACCCACACCTGTTCACTCACTCTCACACACACACACACACCTGTTCACTCACTCTCACACACACACACCTGTTCACTCACTCTCTCACACACACACCTGTTCACACACACACACACACACACACCTGTTCACTCACACACACACACACACCTGTTCACTCACACACACACACACACACACACACACCCACACCTGTTCACTCACTCTCACACACACACACCTGTTCACTCACTCTCTCACACACACACCTGTTCACACACACACACACACACACCTGTTCACACACACACACACACACACACCTGTTCACACACACACACACCTGTTCACACACACACACACACACACACCTGTTCACACACACACACACACACACACCTGTTCACACACACACACACACCTGTTCACACACACACACACACACACACCTGTTCACACACACACACACACACACACACACACACACACACACACACACACACACACACACACACACACACACACACACACACACACACACACACACACACACACACACACACACACACACACACACACACACACACACACACACACACACACACACACACACACACACACACACACACACACACACACACACACACACACACACACACACACACACACACACACACACACTCTCACCTTGGAGGGGGGCAGCATGGGCTGAAAGTGAACACATGAGCAGGTTAGGGGTGTTTGCAGGCTCATTCAAAGCTTCTCTGGTTGGTTTCTTACCGTGTTGAACAAACAGCAGAGCAGAGAGCAGCAGCAGCATCATCATCTCACACGGAAGCTTCTGGAGGCCTCTCACCTCGTTAGGCACATTAAATCCACCTGTGAGCTGCTGCCTCGTTAGCACTGATGGATGAAGAGAGCTGAGGATGAAGAGGGATGTGACACGGTTAAACGTGTCCAGTTGTTGGCGATCCTTTGGTTAGGGGTTAGTGGGCGTGGTCGTGGATTAAAGTCTCAGGTAGGATTCACCTGGAAGAAATGAAAACAGAATAAAAATGGAAGAAGGTCTCGAGCGGGACGGCAAAGAGAAAAGAGGGAGACGTTATTTATTTTAATTAAAGATTCACTCATCTGATTTTTTCAGCTCCGATATGATTCTGATATTTATAAATATGAAATCTATATTATTATTGATATTGTTGGTTTTATGTGTGCTTCATGAGACAGTTCTGTCCTCGTTTGTTTGAGCAGCAGCTGTCAGAGAGAAACCTTATTCAGACTGAATGTGATGAGTCAGCCGCGACAGGCGGGGGCGCTAATGCGCGTGACACGCTGCTGTGCGGCGCTACAAATCCGTAGAAGAAGACGGAATTCTTCCGGAATAAATAGAAACACATGGGCTGAAGTCTCAGCAAGGTAACGATCTTTATTCTTTATTCATATTTGAAGAACATGTTCTGATATCATGTTAGATGATTATTTATGTTTTAATAAAACCAAAACAAGCTAACGGCGTGCTGAGCTAGCTGCTACATGCTAACATACATGCTAACATCAGCTGTTCGGTTATTATTATTGTTATTCTTTTAAAGATGTTGTTCTAGCTGTGTTTCAAAGACTTGACATGAAAGGGTTAGGGTTATGGTTCCAGTTTAATGAAAGAACATTTAACATGATAAAACTGAAAGTCTGACTTTAGTTTGGATAAAAGTGTGTTAGGAGACTTCATAAAGGAGTTAAGGAAAGGTGTTAGGGGGAGGAGCCAGGAGATTGGGGGGGGGGGGGGGGGGGGCTCTGGAGATGTTCTGAATGTGTGGAAGTTTCTTCAATGATTTTGATGTTTGAGTCTGAACGAAACTCTTCATCATCAGAGGCTGCAGTGATGACGAGGTGGGCGAGAGCCAACAACGTCCACAAACACAAGGAAGCAGAGGCCACTCCATGGAGTCGACTGAAGGCCGGAGGAGGAGGAAGAGGAGGGGGAGGAGGAGGAAGAGGAGCGGGAGGGAGTGACCGAGGGAGGTTTGGAGGACCTTCAGGTAACAAAGGAGGAGACTACCTGAGAGGGACTCAGCCCGGGGGATCAGGTGTGAAGAAACCAAACCGTAAGAAGAAGGACTACGACAACGAGGACGTGAACGGCTTCATGGAGTATCTGCAGCAGAGCGGACGGCCCCTACCCAGAGGAGAGAGAGGGGCGAGGGAGGAGGAACGGGAGGTCAGGGAGGAGGTGGAGACCGCCCTGAAGAAGGACAGAAGAAGAGAGGACCGGCGGATAAAGAGACAGACGGACAAGAAGAGCAACATGGTGAGAGACTGTGACACTGAGTCCTCGGTTTAGTCCGGGTTCTGGTCTTTGGTGTTTTTAACCCTGGCCCTCATATTCCCTCCTTTGCTTCCTGTCATTCCTTTCCTTGTCTCCTCGCTCCCTCCTCCCCTCCAGCTGTGTTTTAACTGCAGGAAGCCCGGCCACGGATTGGCCGACTGCCCGGAGGCCGACAGAGACGAGGAGATGGGTCGAGGAATCTGTTACCGCTGCGGCTCCACCGAGCACGAGATCCAGAAGTGTCGAGCTAAAGTGGATCCGGCTCTGGGTGAGGACCGGACGGCGTGCCGTCTGTCACACGCTCGGGTAGAAACGCTCTTTATTAACAAGTGAATGTTGTTCCAGGTGATTATCCGTACGCAAAGTGTTTCATCTGTGGTCAGACGGGACACTTGTCGCGGGGCTGCCCGGATAATCCCAAAGGACTTTACGCACAAGGTAGGAGCTGAGCGCCACACGCCACACGCCACCGGTCAGCTGGCCCCTTTAAACAGCCCTTAAAGTGACGGCGTCTGTGTTTGCAGGAGGGAGCTGTCGAGTGTGTGGCTCAGTGGAACACTTTCAGAAGGATTGTCCCGAGCACCAGGCTGCAAGTGAGTGTCCTGCGTCTCCGTCTTTAACCTCCGAGTTCTTCGTCCTCCGTCTCATCTTGACTTCCTCTTCCTGCAGCGAACTCTGTGACCGTCTCCTGGCTGTCCAACAACATGAGCGCCGACTACGAGGACGTCCACGTTCCGGTGAAGAAGGTCAAACCCAAACAGACTAAAGTGGTGACGTTCTGACGTGGCGAGATGTGCTGAGTCATGCTTTGCTCTCTGGACTCGATGAAACACTCGCACGTCTTCTGTGTGATTCTGAATAAACCGTTTATTTACAGCCTCAAAACATCACGTTTACTGTTTCTGTACAAACACCTTTGACCTCTGTGACCTCTGAAAACATCCGAGACTTTTAACAAACCTTGATGAGTTCATACTGATGGACTCTGCAGCAGCCTCTACCATCAGTGTGTGAATGTGTGAATGGATGAGTTCATACTGATGGACTCTTTACTGTAATGTGCAGACTTGGCCTCTTGGGGGCAGCACTGACTCATGCTGCAGGAGTGTCCTCTGGTCGTCCTGGCTGTGAAGGAACAGGTGAGCTGTAGTAATAAAAGGTGAAGAGAGGAGGAGCATCACTGAGTGTGAACACGTCACACACTTCCTGATCTCATCATCTGTGCTGAGCAGCGTCTGATGGTCAGAATCAGAGACGAGG
Organism: Symphodus melops; assembly: GCF_947650265.1. NCBI lineage: Eukaryota > Metazoa > Chordata > Actinopteri > Labriformes > Labridae > Symphodus > Symphodus melops. The sequence goes on along the minus strand of NC_136706.1, from coordinate 95,040 downwards.
CCGAGTGAACACAGGTGACCTGGTCATGGACGGGACGCCCTGCAGGGTGACCCAGCACTGACCAGCAGGCCTCATGTCCGTGTGACCCAGCACTGACCAGCAGGCCTCATGTCCGTGTGACCCAGCACTGACCAGCGGGCCTCATGTCCGTGTGACCCAGCACTGACCAGCGGGCCTCATGTCCGTGTGACCCAGCACTGACCAGCGGGCCTCATGTCCGTGTGACCCAGCACTGACCAGCGGGCCTCATGTCCGTGTGACCCAGCACTGACCAGCGGGCCTCATGTCCGTGTGACCCAGCACTGACCAGCGGGCCTCATGTCCGTGTGACCCAGCACTGACCAGCGGGCCTCATGTCCGTGTGACCCAGCACTGACCAGCGGGCCTCATGTCCGTGTGACCCAGCACTGACCAGCGGGCCTCATGTCCGTGTGACCCAGCACTGACCAGCAGGCCTCATGTCCGTGTGACCCAGCACTGACCAGCAGGCCTCATGTCCGTGTGACCCAGCACTGACCAGCAGGCCTCATGTCCGTGTGACCCAGCACTGACCAGCAGGCCTCATGTCCGTGTGACCCAGCACTGACCAGCAGGCCTCATGTCCGTGTGACCCAGCACTGACCAGCAGGCCTCATGTCCGTGTGACCCAGCACTGACCAGCAGGCCTCATGTCCGTGTGACCCAGCACTGACCAGCAGGCCTCATGTCCGTGTGACCCAGCACTGACCAGCAGGCCTCATGTCCGTGTGACCCAGCACTGACCAGCAGGCCTCATGTCCGTGTGACCCAGCACTGACCAGCAGGCCTCATGTCCGTGTGACCCAGGTGGTCAGAAACTCTCCGTCTGGCTCCGTGCTGGCGTGTTACTTGGCGTGCGTATGACACCACACTGTCTCTCCAGATGCTCCTGTGTGTTTGTTACGTCTCTGCATGTCCACAAACACTGTACATGTATTGTTCTCATGTTGTGTTTGGCATTAAGCGCAGCGGGAGCAGCTAACATGTTGTTCTCTTTAAAGGACGTTTAGGATGAACTTCTCTGTCGAGGACGATGTGAGTGGTTTTCACATGAGGGGAGAAGTGAGCCTCACTGTGTGTGTGTGTGTGTGTGTGTGTGTGTGTGTGTGTGTGTGTGTGTGTGTGTGTGTGTGTGTGTGTGTGTGTGTGTGTGTGTGTGTGTGTGTGTGTGTGTGTGTGTGTGTGTGTGTGTGTGTGTGTGTGTGTGTGTGTGTGTGTGTGTGTGTGTGTGTGTGTGTGTGTGTGTGTGTGTGTGTGTGTGTGTGTGTGTGTGTCCGTCCTCCACAGCAGACAGAGGTGCTTCCTCTCATCTTTCAAACCTTTCTTATCCTGGAGGTTAGTGGTTCAAATCCGACCTCTGCCCTTTGCTGCATGTCCTTTGAGGTCGTAGATCAGGAGGAATGATGCTGAATAAAGCAGCAACACCCTGAAGAATAAATGCTGAGTCATTCCAAGATGACCTGCAGTGATTTTCTTTAATCTGAGGTTATACTCAAATAAGTTCGAACTCTTCTTCATCACACGCTGATAAAAGAAACGTTTCTAAGAAACTTCAGATCTGGATCGGTCCTGCTCTGTTTCCAGGAGCTCATGTGCACTCGATTTGTCTGACCCCAGAGACCTCCTGTTTGGGTAAAAGTGAAGTATAAAGTAAATAGAAACGTGGGGGATCACCCCCCTCTCTCGCCTGCTGGAGGCTAACCCCCCCCCCCCCCTCCAACCGGGTTTCCACAGAGCCTGATGCGTTCTCATGGAGGCAGAGAAGTCAGTCCAGCTGTACAGCGCCAGCTCGCTGAGGCAGATTACACAATTTACCCTGGAAGTGTGTGTGTGTGTGTGTGTGTGTGTGTGTGTGTGTGTGTGTGTGTGTGTGTGTGTGTGTGTGTGTGTGTGTGTGTGTGTGTGTGTGTGTGTGTGTGTGTGTGTGTGTGTGTGTGTGTGTGTGTGTGTGTGTGTGTGTGTGTGTGTGTGTGTGTGTGTGTGTGTGTGTGTGTGTGTGTGTGTGTGTGTGTGTGTGTGTGTGTGTGTGTGTCTTATAACAAAAGCACAGAGGGCCCATTCACTGGTGTCTCCTGGATCTAATTTAAAATCGAGGGTTGTGTGTGTGTGGGGGGGGGGTCTTTGTCTTTAGATTGCAACATCCACATTTGCCCCCCTCAGAGCTCTTTGTGTGCACATACATCCTAAACTGAACCATACGTTACACGCCAGCTGTTAGCCTGATGCTAACTCATACTGGAACATGCTTAACAGAACTAGGAGATCTGTGGAGACGCACTTCAAAAACTGCTGAGTCATGATTCGTCTGGCGTACCGCTCTGATCCAGTGAGTGACTGCATGACTTGTCACTTTCTCACACACACACACACACACACACACACACACACACACACACACACACACACACAGAGGATGAGAAAGTGACCCGGCGGTGAAGTGGCGCCCCCCTGAGCTGAGACCTCTGCGGGGCTGATAAACAGAACCAGGTTCCTGCGTGTGTGTCGTGGCGTCTCCAGCTCATTAGCTCCAATAGACTGGACTCAGTTTCTGATGTGCTCTCCTCTGTCATTAGGAGCAGCTCCTCACTTTCATCTCCTCCTTCCTTCCGCCCGTCTTTAGCATGGCCTGCTCCTCGTAGCCCGCAGCGCGCACACACACACACACACACACACACACGTGAACATGAGTCAGCAGCTTTAGGAGCTGCAGTAATGACTTCCAGCTCAGTGGACAGGTAACAAGCATTTCCTGCTGCTCGTGTTGGCCTGAGGAGAAACACTGAGCTCCGATGACACAGAACGAGCAGATAACTCAGAGACAACATCGGAGACATGAAGACCGTCGGTGTTTGACGACCTCCGTCTCTGCTGTCCCAGCGTCTCACAGTGTCAGACAGAGATCCACAGAGACATGAACATGAAGTGAGACCAGGCACAAAGTAGACTCAGCTCTTCCAGTCTGAGCTCTGAGGCTCTGTGAACCATGACTGTGCATGTTGCTGTCTCTTTAATAGTAAATAAATCTTTACTAAGACCCTGAGGACCCTGAAGACCCCGGTCTGGCCCCTCCTCGCAGCCTCCTAATGGCCCTCACTACAAACCTTTATAGAGGCTCTTAAACTGGAAGCGTAACAGCTGAGGGAGAGTTTCAGAACACTTCAGAGCAACTTCTCAGGTTGATCATTTAGAGCTGCTGCATGTCAGCGTGAGCTCCTTTCAGCTCCGTCTGTGTCCCTGCGCTCTGTCCTTCAAGAGGCCGAGCTGACCCACGTCCCCTGTGAGCTGACCCACGTCCCCTGTGAGCTGACCCACGTCCCCTGTGAGCTGACAGACCTCAGACCGGCTCGCTTCATAAACACCACGAGCTCACAAGTGATCGATAAGCCAGAAACCAGAATCACCCTTTAGAGCCCATCTCCTCCTCTGGTCCAGTCCCTCAGGGGGGGCGGAGTCTTCAGCCTGCAGTCCTGACTCTGCACGCTCTGAGACCGCTCCAGGACTTCAGGGATCATCTCCGTTTGGTAGAATCAGAAGCCAACGTGGTCGCCAAGACGCCAAGGAGCCCACGGGGGAGCATGGTTTTAATTTGAACCACAGGTTGAAGAGAAGAGCTTGAGAAACAGCGAGTCATGCAGCCAAAATAAAGAAGTGTTCCAGGAAGAGAAAAGCTGTCGGACCGACCACACATCACTCTGCTCAGACAAAAGAGCATTGTTTGACTGACATGCAGCATCCAGACTTCAATTTATAGTTCCATTCAAAGTGTGTGTGGAAGCAGTCAAAGGTCCTGCAGCCTCGGAGGCCGAACATGTTGGACAGTAATAACATGAACAAGCTAACAACAACAGAAGAGCCAGATGTGTTTACAGAGACGTCTGATGAACTGATTGGATCTGGATTATGAAGGCCGGACGGAGGACGCTCACTGTATCACTTAATTAAATGCAGACGCAGCTCCGCCCCCCTCTGTTGTTAAAGAAGCACAAAGTGATGAGCACGAGACGAGGAAACATGGTGACGACAGGAACAACACATCTGTTCCCACGGTTTAAAAACATCTGCGCACCACTCACAACTCTGGACGTGACGCTCTCCTGCTTAAAGTCTGAAATGTTTGTAAACACAACATTCAAACTGGGCCCTTCCTCCTGAAGCCACGCCCCCTCGCTGCAGGATCTACGTTTACTGCTTGTAGCAACACTGCAAGCTAACAAGCTAACCTGGCTACAGGAAGCAGACTGTGATGGTCGAGTCTAACAAACAAACAGACTCATTAACACCTCACACACACACACACACACACACACACACACACAAACACACACACACTCACACTCTTCTCACACACACACACACACACACACACAGACACAGACACACACACACACACACACACACACTCACACTCTTCTCACACACACACACACACACACACACAGACACAGACACACACACACACACACACACACACACACACACTCACACTCTTCTCACACACACACACACACTCTTCTCACACACACACACACACACTCTTCTCACACACACACACACACACACACACACACAGGTGATCGGTGTGTGTGGGGGTTGTCGGGGCTTCTTGCAGTAATTATGGTTGCAGTGATTCTTTGTTTGTAGAGCTCACGTCGTGCTCTCAGTGGAATCTCTTCATTTCCCTCTGAACAACACGTGGCGTGCAGCTTGTTCCTTCATCCTCTCTGACGAGCTCGCCGTAACAACGCTGAGAGGGACACACACTCACAGAAGGTCCAAACGTCTTCACAGTGACACACGCACACACACGTGCTCTCTCTCACACACACACACACGCATGTGCTCACACACACACATGCTCACACACACGCACACACACGTGCTCTCTCTCTCACACACATGCTCACACACGCACACACGTGCTCTCTCTCACACACACACACACGCATGTGCTCACACACACACACATGCTCTCTCACACACACGCATGTGCTCACACACACATGCTCATGCACACACACATGCTCTCTCACACACACACACGCACACACATGCACACACACGCTCACACACACACATGCTCACACACACACACACACACACACACACGTCCGTGTGTCTGGTCCTCTCAGCTGGTCTTCCTGAGCACTGCAGAGGTGCCCTTGGGCAAGGCACCGACCCCCCCAGGATTTCAATATAACACAGACTAAAACAGTAAAATGTCCCTTCTATAGAGTAAATCTTCTTTCATAACTTTTATTCAAAATAACTTTACGAGTTTAATGTTTAATTTATTTAAAGCAGAACTGTCGAGTAAAAACGTCATTAATAACCTTTACAACATAAATCCTTTAAATATGACGTCAGTCTTCTGTCCCCGCAGCTGTGTCGCTTGATGATGACGTAACAATAACGTACTTTCTCCGGTGAAACTTCCCCGGTTCAGAGTCGTTAAACATCAGCTCTGAGCCCGTCAGACTGTCCGTGGGACGTTTCCGGTGAAAGCACAGGTACGTGTTAAAGTCACCTGTGTTAGCTTTAGCATCTCTGCTTACAAACAGGCTAACCTCGAATGCTAACGCTAGCTTTGAAGTCCTTCATGCAGTTTGTAGTCTTTCTCAGGTGTTTTTTGTAGTTCTTAGAGGCTCAGCCCGATGAATACAGTTTAAATAAAGTTTAAATAGAGTCTCTAAAAGAGGATTTGACTGAACTTTAATCAAACTAAAGTGTCTGTGTGTAGTTTTTGAGAATATTATTATCCATGTGTTCTCCTCTGATGTGTAAATATGAATCAGTCCTCAGGACATGTGGTTTTATGAGGCTTTATTTGGGTTTTATGAGGCTTTATTTTAAAGATCTGGACCTGAAGGACCTGTCTGTTTCTGAAGGTTTCTTTCTGTGTCGCTGTCTTCTCCATGTGATCTCATTTTATCTGAAGTCGTCTTAAGATGCATCGATATCGATGAGACGGACGTCAGTGAGACCGTCCGGACCAATCACAGACGCTGCTCCAACTCCAGGTGCTGGTTCAGTTCAATGCGGAGGTCGTGCTCCTCAGGTACAGACAGTGTCGTGGGTTTGAAGCTGATGCTGAAGTGTAACCTCCTGCAGTTCCTGGAGTGTCCACTAGAGGCTGGCTGCAGTACCTGGAGTGTCCACTAGAGCAGGGTTTCTTAACCAACCTTAACCCTTCGAAGGGCCGCGAGCGCCACCTGCAGGGCCGCGAGGGGATAATATGTTTGCATCTGTGGGCCGTAAGGGCCGTGATCGTTGGCCTGCAATATACTCTCTGACCACCAGAGGCAGTATCATCAGTTAGAAGTAGGCCTACATCACGAGAAGGAGAAGAATATTTAGCTTAACGTCTACGGAGAAGTCTCAACTCTGCTAGGTGACGACCCTGAGGCCCCGTTTCCACGGAGACGCTATGACAGAAATGCATCGAAACGACCGCACTCCGGATTCAAACTACAGACCGTCTACACGGCAGGTCTGAGTGAAAACGATGTAGTTGTCACGCCCGGCCAGTAGTGGGCAGTGGAACTTTACAACGCGACACTGAGCAGTATAACTACTTCCTCCACAACATCCTGCTCAGCGGCGAGTTCTCCCAAGTCTTACCTAAACGCTGCGTATGGTCGCCCTGTGCTCGGGTAAAGGTTGAACTATTTGCCGCAAGTATTCGTTGCTCTTTTGGTGGCGACACACGATGTCTCATATCAAGGTTCTGTTTTAAAAGACGATACAGCACTAATAGCTGCTGAAGCACATAGCCGCCGCCATTGTTGTTTGTTCTCGACTACTGCGCATGTCCAAATGTTTCGTCTTACTGTCACAGCGTCTCCGTGGAAACGGGACCTGAATCTGAATGGAAACATAATGGAGAGGTTCTTAAAACGAACAAATAATGACAGCAACGGGGGGGCAGCGCTACACAAAACAGAATGCTCTTTTTAATTTCACCAAATCTACCGAACTTCATTGAGCACCTAATTTTATTGCTTTTTTGCTAAGTTTAGATTGTGTTACTTATTTGACAAACATGCACTAAAACATGGTTTTATATGAGCAAAATTAATTAAATGATCTTAACTTGTGCAAGGTTTTATGCATAATTAGCCAATGTATAGGTTATATATTGATTAAAAAACATACAAATGAAGAACAGGATTCATTATTACAACATAGTGACACAAATAGCTATTAAATAAAAATGACCAAAAGTTAAATCAGAACCATTCACTCGATTGGGCCCCAGACGACCTTGCCCTGAAAATGTTGGGCCCCAAGGTCAAAAAGGTTAAGAAACCCTGCACTAGAGGCTGGCTGCAGTACCTGGAGTGTCCACTAGAGGCTGGCTGCAGTACCTGGAGTGTCCACTAGAGGCTGGCTACAGTACCTGGAGTGTCCACTAGAGGCTGGCTGCAGTACCTGGAGTGTCCACTAGAGGCTGGCTGCAGTACCTGGAGTGTCCACTAGAGGCTGGCTGCAGTACCTGGAGTGTCCACTAGAGGCTGGCTGCAGCAGCACAGGAAGTCACATACACACCCATTCAAACAGCCTGTTTTTACAGCAGACATGAACATGTTTACAGCCTGCTTCAAAAAACCAAATAGGTGTGATTAGCTCATGTCTCCATCCACACACACTGTACGGGGGGAATGTTTTGATGACTCAGCAGTTTTGATTGGATGAAGGATCAGAGTTATTCACAATAAGGCGTGTAGCTGAGCTGATTGACAGGTGGGCGTGGCCTCAGCTCTCAGCCTGTCGTTAGCCTGACTCAAAGTTAACCTGAGACAGCATTTCCAGCACGGAGACCGCCATCCATGGGACTCCAGCGCCCCCTGCAGGGACACACGGGGGACTCCAGCGCCCCCTGCAGGGACACACGGGGGACTCCAGCGCCCCCTG
>NC_136706.1:77111-82111 GCF_947650265.1 Symphodus melops | reverse complement strand
CTGCTCCCAGTGTGGAGGACTGGTCTGCTCCCAGTGTGGAGGTCTGGTCTGCTCCCAGTGTGGAGGACTGGTCTGGTCTCAGTGTGGTGGACTGGTCTGGTCTCAGTGTGGAGGTCTGGTCTGCTCCCAGTGTGGAGGTCTGGTCTGCTCCCAGTGTGGAGGACTGGTCTGGTCTCAGTGTGGTGGACTGGTCTGGTCTCAGTGTGGAGGTCTGGTCTGGTCTCAGTGTGGTGGACTGGTCTGGTCTCAGTGTGGTGGACTGGTCTGCTCCCAGTGTGGAGGACTGGTCTGCTCCCAGTGTGGAGGACTGGTCTGCTCCCAGTGTGGAGGACTGGTCTGCTCCCAGTGTGGAGGACTGGTCTGCTCCCAGTGTGGAGGACTGGTCTGCTCCCAGTGTGGAGGACTGGTCTGCTCCCAGTGTGGAGGTCTGGTCTGCTCCCAGTGTGGAGGACTGGTCTGGTCTCAGTGTGGTGGACTGGTCTGCTCCCAGTGTGGTGGACTGGTCTGCTCCCAGTGTGGAGGACTGGTCTGCTCCCAGTGTGGTGGACTGGTCTGCTCCCAGTGTGGAGGACTGGTCTGCTCCCAGTGTGGAGGACTGGTCTGGTCTCAGTGTGGAGGTCTGGTCTGCTCCCAGTGTGGAGGACTGGTCTGCTCCCAGTGTGGAGGACTGGTCTGGTCTCAGTGTGGTGGACTGGTCTGCTCCCAGTGTGGAGGACTGGTCTGGTCTCAGTGTGGTGGACTGGTCTGGTCTCAGTGTGGTGGACTGGTCTGGTCTTAGTGTGGTGGTCTGGTCTCAGTGTGGTGGACTGGTCTGCTCCCAGTGTGGAGGTCTGGTCTGGTCTCAGTGTGGTGGACTGGTCTGGTCTCAGTGTGGTGGACTGGTCTGGTCTCAGTGTGGTGGACTGGTCTGGTCTCAGTGTGGTGGACTGGTCTGGTCTCAGTGTGGAGGTCTGGTCTGCTCCCAGTGTGGAGGTCTGGTCTGGTCTCAGTGTGGTGGTCTGGTCTGGTCTCAGTGTGGTGGACTGGTCTGGTCTTAGTGTGGAGGTCTGGTCTGCTCCCAGTGTGGAGGTCTGGTCTGGTCTCAGTGTGGTGGTCTGGTCTGGTCTCAGTGTGGTGGACTGGTCTGGTCTGGATCATCCCCCCGCTCTGCTCTGACTTCCTTTAATCTTTTTTACATGTGTTTGATTTGATGACTCGCCGCTCGCCGCCCCGGGCGTCAGTGTGTCGTGAAACGTCTGCAGAGACACGCAGAGTAAACAACAACAACAACAACAACAACGACTCTTCTATAGGGCGGTTCTGGTTCACACACAACATGTACAAGGTGAACCTGAGTGAAGGCCTGCTAATGCAGCACACCACAGCCTTGCTCAAGGGCACCTCCAGCTACCAGACCAACGTCTAGATGTGGTGGGCTGGTCTGGTCTCAGTGGTGGTCTAGATGTGGTGGGCTGGTCTGGTCTCAGTGGTGGTCTAGATGTGCTCTGGAAGGTGAAGCGGGAACAGACCGAGTGTTTTGTGTCTTCAGTGTGTAAGTGGGAAACAGTAAACTGTCGTTGTAGACGCGTTGGTGACCTCTGACCTTGTCTGTGTTTTCTCGTGTGTGTCAGTTCCGGTTGGGTTCTGTTGAGCTGAAGGCGGAGGCGGAGCCTGCGGAGGCGGTGAGACAGATCCTGATCCACAGTCTGCAGAGAGGAGACGCTCTGCTGCAGAACAAGAACAAGCTGGAGGAGGAGAACCAGAGGCTGAGAGCAGAGCAGCAGCACATCACTGCACAGTGAGACACACACACACACACACACACACACACAACACACACACACACATCACTGCACAGTGAGACACACACACACACACACACATCACTGCACAGTGAGACACACACACACACACACACACACATCACTGCACAGTGAGACACACACACACACACACACACACACACACACACATCACTGCACAGTGAGACACACACACACACACACACACACATCACTGCACAGTGAGACACACACACACACATCACTGCACAGTGAGACACACACACACACACACACACACACACACACACACACACACACACACACACACATCACTGCACAGTGAGACACACACACACACACAAACACACACACACACACATCACTGCACAGTGAGACACACACACACACACATCACTGCACAGTGAGACACACACACACACACACACACACACACACACATCACTGCACAGTGAGACACACACACACACACATCACTGCACAGTGAGACACACACACACACACACACACACACACACACACATCACTGCACAGTGAGACACACACACACACACACACACACATCACTGCACAGTGAGACACACACACACACATCACTGCACAGTGAGACACACACACACACACACACACACACACACACACACACACACACACACACACACATCACTGCACAGTGAGACACACACACACACACAAACACACACACACACACATCACTGCACAGTGAGACACACACACACACACACACACACACAAACACACACACACACACACACACACACACACACAAACACAGTGCGCTCAACATCACAAGTTTCATTTCCTCTAAATCCATCCCAGAGTTTCCTCTGAGTCACAGTGAGAGGACGCAGGAGATACGTGGCGTCCTCAGGTCAACATGAGGTTTTAAGTGTGTGTGTGTGTGTGTGTGTGTGTGTGTGTGTGTGTGTGTGTGTGTGTGTGTGTGTGTTTTCAGGATGAAGCGGTATGTTGGAGGGAAAGAAGAGCTGGAGGCTGAGCTGTACTCGCGCTTCGTCCTGGTCCTGAATGAGAAGAAGAAAAAGATCCGCAGTCTGCAGGACGCTGTCACACACCTGCAGGGGACCAGGTCCGAACCTCCTCCTGGCCCCCCCACAATCATTCATCCTCAAACCTCACACTGTATGGCCCCTGTTAGCCTCGTATCCCGGGGGGGGGGGGGGGACAGCTGTGCTATCACAGCCCTGATGAATGACTCCTTTAAAACAGACGCAGTGATTCTGTGAACCGAGTCTTTGCAGGAATTTGTCCCATAGATGAAGATAAATCTCTTTATTCCCTCATATTAACCCAACGACCCGTCAGACTGATTCTGTGTCCCTCTGAGGGGCCCGGGCCCTTTGTTGGGAACCACTGCACTGAACCAGCAGATCATTTATCACTGAATCATTCAGTACTCTTAACGGTGAAATGACTCGAGGGAATTCTCTGTTTTAGGAGTTCTGAGGAGAAGAAAAAGGAAGATTCAGTCAAATCTGACTGGACAGCAGCCGAGGACGAGTACGGAGGCAGCACTGATGAAGACGAGCAGCCGACTCCAGCGTCTCCTTCATCCACCCGAGGTACACATGCTCCTTTTTACTGGCAGTTTTCTACAAACACTAGAGGACAGGGAGGATTTGGGCCCTCACGTTTTGTGCAAGAGGAAAACTCCAGTGGTGAAAAATGAAGACAAGGCAGATACTCAAAGAAGTGCAGTTCCTAGAGTGTCCACTAGAGGGCTGGCTGCCAAAGCACAGGAAGTCACATATACATCTCAAAATAAAGGTCACATGACCTCCTCCTCTTCATCATGTGTGTGAAGTGTGTTGTTGTAAATCCACTCTGATCCTGTATTTGATCATGTCTATAAACCCCTCTATTTCAGCCCTGCTCAGAACAGGCTGTTTCTGTGTCTGTAGCTTTAAATATGTAAATGAGCTGTGTCTGACCACGCCCCCTCTCTGGAAGGGCTCGGGTGTACTCGCTGCTTTCTGGCTCCATGTCCTATTGTTTACGGTGAGAAGGCAGACTCAGAGGGCAGAACAAACACCTAGCTGTGGGAGTGTCACCCACCTGGGGGAGGGGCTACTGCCCTTTGTGATGTCATGAAGGGAACATCTCCAAACAGCCTGTTTGAGCAGGCAGAAGACGGAGAGGATAGACTTTTCTCATCATTGGGGGGTTTGAAGACAGAGAGAGGACACATGTTACGAGGAACATGGAGAAGTGGGCGTGGCCTTTTATATCGGTCAGCAGAAATAACCTGAAACCTGAAACAGATGGTCATTTTAGGTCTGCAAAGTTCTGACCTTCTCCTGTGTTTGAGCGCATGCTGGGAGGTTCCTCAGAGTGAGGATCTGAAAACAAAGACAGCTGTGAAGTTTGTGCTCGGATCTTCTGCTGTCGGTTGTTTTGGCGTGATCACGGCTGCAGGTGTTGGAAACCAGCTGGAGCGAGCGAGGCAGCGTGACGTCTTCATGTCGACACAATCAAGAAAACTAAAAGTCTTCCTCTCTTTCTGTAAAGTGCGACTGTGCATGTGATATTTTGGGGGAACTTGTCGTCATGGTAACCGAGTGTGTTTGAGAGTTTTTGGTGCCCAGAAACCAGCGATGACATCACAGAGGAGTTACGCAACGCAGAGCGCAGAGCCTCCGTTAGCTGACAGCTCAGACACCTTTAAAGAGCAGCAGCTTCCAGCCCGCAGACGGCGGCCCCCAGGAGCGCCCCCCAGGAGCGCCCCCCAGGAGCGCCCCCCAGGAGCGCCCCCCAGGAGCGCCCGTGTGATCACTGCGGCCCCGTCAGGAGGCTGCGTCACATGTCAGAACCATAACGGAGCTGCAGCGGGCGCTGGGGCGGGTTCACGGGACTTTCACCCTCATCACTGATTTTTTCCACTTTCTCAGCGGCGGACCGGTCCAGAGGCAGCTCGTTTGATACGTCAGGGTTGTCGTGTGTTTCCTGCCGCCTGATGAGGGAAAGCTTTCACGAGCTGTGTTGTTCCTGTTGCTACGACAGTGACTCAGACGGCCGCACGCCGCCAGCAGATACAAAAGAAGAAGAAATGAGCGGTCGTGTCTCGTGGTGCGTTTACAGAAAAGAGAGAGTTTAGAGTGTGTGTGTGTGTGTGTGTGTGTGTGTGTGTGTGTGTGTGTGTGTGTGTGTGTGTGTGTGTGTGTGTGTGTGTGTGTGTGTGTG
>NC_136706.1:62500-76911 GCF_947650265.1 Symphodus melops | reverse complement strand
TCTCTCTCTCTCTCTCTCTCTCTCTGTCTCTCTCTCTCTGTCTCTCTCTCTCTCTCTGTCTCTCTCTCTCCCTCTGTCTGTCTCTCTCTCTGTCTCTCTCTCTCTCTCTGTCTCTCTCTCTCTCTCTGCAGGTCGTTAAAGTGACTTTTGTTCAGTCTTCAACTTTAAAGATCTTTTTTATCATTTTCTGTAAATTTGAACATCAGCTAAAAACTAAACTACATCATTTAATAAAGGAAGTCGTTTCTTTCTTTCTTTCTGTGATTAAAGTCGTAAACAGGTATTTTATATCATTTTAAAGTAAAGTTGGATTTTATCTGGCCCGGGTCAGATCCGGGTCAAGACTTGGGTTAAGATGGGGGGGGGGGGGGTGGACCAGGTGGAGGACTAAAGTTGTTGGCAGGTTCAGATCTGAAGTAGACCAGCCCTTAGAATGGGGGGGGGAAAGAGTTCCTCAGGTACTCAGTCCTCTTGCTCCTCGCTGTCAGTCCGTCTCTCTTTGCTGCACGTGCTAAAGATCCGGCGCATCTCCTCCTCGTACCGGTTGAAGTTCTCTCCGAACCGGGACCAGGCCTTGAGCGGGACAGTGATGGTGTTCCTGTACGGCTGTCTGACCTCACTGATCTTCAGGAACACCCCAAATCGGTTTGAGCCCACATCGAAGTAGAACCTTTTGTTGTCGACCCGGAAGGACGCGGCCTCTGGCAGCTCGGGACCATCATCATGGTTCCGGAAGTTGGTCTGGTCCAGTTCATCTGCGTCTTCGTCCCCGTAGTCTTCGATGAGCTGAGACAACGCATCCCGAAACTCGATAAGACCCTGTGCAGGCAGGACTATGGTCTGCTCGATCCCGGGTCCATAGTACCCCATGGTCCCGTGGCCCTTACTGACGGTCTGCCGGATCCGCAGAAAGCGTCCCCGCTGGTTCTCCTTTAAGTCCAGGAAGTACTTCCGGTTGTCCCGCTCAATGAAGTCGCTCTTCAGCACGCGGTGCGCGTGCTCGTCGGATCCCGCAGACCCAGTGGGTGACTGTCCCACGCATTGCTCCTGTGCTCTCCTGCGGGGCTCGTGCGCGCGGCCCTGACCGTCGGCTCCGTGCTCGTCAAGCTGCGGACCCGCCCCCCCCCGCAACCCAATTCGGGCGTAGTGGTCGATAAAATCCCCGAGCAGCACGCGCAAAGCGGGGGCCATGGACATGGACAGCGTCAGCTTGGACTTCCGGATGTTGTCGTGGCGGCCGCGGCCGATCCACACCTCCGCGATCTTCAGGAAGCGGCCGCGCGCGGACTGCTTCACGTCCAGGTAGAAACGCTTCTTCTGGATGTCAACGCGTTTGGAGGCCAGCTCCTGGATGTCTGAGGCTACCTGCGGCTGCGCACAGCCCGGCTGCACGTACTGCGGAGCGGGAAACGAGCACCGGGCTCCCGGCTCTGATGCAATCTTCGTCCTCGTGCGGTCCATGATTCCTCTGCAGCATCCATCAGCCATCGCGCTCACTCCGCAGACCCCCCCTTCATCTCCCACCGGCAGCCTCAGATGACCTGAAAATGGCAGCTTGTGAGGATCATCAGCTGATCTACGATACGCGTCCTAACCAGAGGTCAGATAAAAACGTCCAGAGTCTCTGTGCACGCGGACACACCGAGTCTCCTCACCTGCAGCCTCCGCACAGCCCGCAAACATCAGACCTGAGCGAGGAGGAGGCGAACAAGACCACATGAACTCGATGAACCCAACAGCCCCCCCTCCCCGTCCTGAGAAAACCTCTTTTAAAGAGACACACACGGTCACAGCGCAGCGCTGCCGCTATGGGGCGCATTTACAGCTGTGGAGAGTCTGCTGAAACAGAGAAATACATCCCATAATAAGTCTAAAGAAGAAACACTACATCCCATAATAAGTCTAAAGAAGAAACAATACATCCCATAATAAGTCTAAAGAAGAAACACTACATCCCATAATAAGTCTAAAGAAGAAACACTACATCCCATAATAAGTCTAAAGAAGAAACACTACATCCCATAATAAGTCTAAAGAAGAAACAATACATCCCATAATAAGTCTAAAGAAGAAACAATACATCCCATAATAAGTCTAAAGAAGAAACATTACATCCCATAATAAGTCTAAAGAAGAAACACTACATCCCATAATAAGTCTAAAGAAGAAACACTACATCCCATAATAAGTCTAAAGAAGAAACACTACATCCCATAATAAGTCTAAAGAAGAAACAATACATCCCATAATAAGTCTAAAGAAGAAACATTACATCCCATAATAAGTCTAAAGAAGAAACAATACATCCCATAATAAGTGTAAAGAAGAAACATTACATCCCATAATAAGTCTAAAGAAGAAACAATACATCCCATAATAAGTCTAAAGAAGAAACACTACATCCCATAATAAGTCTAAAGAAGAAACATTACATCCCATAATAAGTCTAAAGAAGAAACAATACATCCCATAATAAGTGTAAAGAAGAAACATTACATCCCATAATAAGTCTAAAGAAGAAACAATACATCCCATAATAAGTGTAAAGTGGACACTTGTTGTTATTAAAGCAGTTTGGTCCCTTTGAGATGAAGATGTTTTCAGACAGGAAGCAGCAAACAAACATAAAGTTACAGATGGAAACAGGGTTAGGGTTAGGGTTAGGGTTAGGGTTAGGGTTAGGGTTAGGGTTAGAGTTAGGGTTTGGGTTAGAGTTAGGGTTAGGGTTAGGGTTAGGGTTAGGGTTAGGGTTAGAGTTAGGGTTAGGGTTAGGGTTTGGGTTAAGACTTTCAAAAACATGGAGGATTCAAATATCTAAGAATGAAAAGTTTTCAGACAGTCGAGCTGAAAACAATGACAACGTTTAGAGTCTTTATATTTAAAGACATTTAAGGACTCTTTAAGCTTTAAGAGTCCAGGCTGAAGGTCTTTACACAGTCTGCTTCTTCTCTGCATGAAACACAGAGAACAGGCCTTAGATAGATAGATAGATAGATAGATAGATAGATAGATAGATAGATAGATAGATAGATAGATAGATAGATAGATAGATAGATAGATAGATAGATAGATAGATACTTTATTGATCCCGAGGGAAATTCAGGTGTCCCAGTGTAAGAGCCTCCGGGTCACCAAGGCAGGCCATCCAACCCGGGAGGACAGCTCACAGCCAGAACTCTACAAACAGGGATCAAGGATGCAGGTCAGCAGTATCAAGCGTATGGAGACACTGAGCTTCACACACAAGTCGCTTTTTTATATTAAAAGAAAAACACTATTTGTTTCTTAGATAGAAACCCAGTTTTAGCGTTTTTACCAGCAACAGAACATGTGGTTTAACATTTAGGGAGTCATCAATCAATATGCTCAGGTATTTGTACCTTTCCTTTCCATCACCAGAAAACAACACAGGAACATTTTGTGCTCTTTGACCTGCTAAAGTTTAAAACAAGTTTCATTTTGTAAATGTTCGACTGCTTGTGCCAGAGATGCAGCACAGCAGTACACAATAGTGTCATCAGCATAAACATGTAACGTGGCATTTCTCACATTTTGATCGAGATTATTTATATCAATGGTAAATAAAAGTGGACCTAACACAGAGCCCTGTGGCACCCCCTGGTGGACAGGTATAAAATCTGAGCATACCCCGTCATATCTTATGCACTGCGACCGACTGCTGAGATAATTGGAACCAACTTCTTCCTCTGACAGACCTGAGCTCAGAAGTCTGAGTTTTAAAACATCACGGTCAAAAGCTTTGGACAAATCCATAAAAAGTGCAGCACAGTGCTGATTCTTGTCAGAACAGTTTAGTACTTTTACAGAAAAGGGAGGACAAAGGCAGAATTCCAAATCTTTGGAATTTCTTTGGAAATCACTGTGAGGTTAAAAGATAAGCAAGTGGTTCTGCTCCAAAATCAGCAGCTACAGCTTCAAGAAATAAGGATCCAACAAGTCTGGTCCTGAAGGTTTTCTAGGATCAAGCTTTTTTAATGCATCAGGCACATCCTTCACAGAGAAGACTGAAGACTGACCGGTACACATCAGGACTTTCACAGAGGGAGGGCACGATGAATTAAATATGGATCCAGAAGAAACAAAACGCTTGTTAAAACAATTCATTCATTCCTGTATTGACA
The DNA here is from genome assembly GCF_947650265.1 of Symphodus melops. Taxonomy (NCBI): domain Eukaryota; kingdom Metazoa; phylum Chordata; class Actinopteri; order Labriformes; family Labridae; genus Symphodus; species Symphodus melops. Next base: position 72,769 of record NC_136706.1, on the reverse strand, counting down.
GTAAGTGATTTTATAAAGTTCCAAAATCTTCTTGGATCGTTTACATTTTTTGTAGTGACAGACAAATAATACTCAGATTTGGCTTTCTTAATAGAAGAAGAACATTTAAAAGCACTCCAGTCAGTATTACGAGCTGTTGCCCAGGCTCGTGCATGTATCGTCTCTGCAGGTTCAAGAGAAACCCAGGGCTTATCTCTGTATCTCCTGAAGGGTGTCTATTTAAAATGTCTATTTAAAATGTTCATAAAAGCATCTTTAAAAAAAGCCCATGTCATCTCAACATCAGGGATCAGCTCTGTTCTACTCCAGTTAAAAGAAAACAGATCATGTATGAACGCTTGTTCATTCAAATGTTTTAGATCTCTCTTTAAAAGTTCACAGGTTTTGTGGATTCTGGTGTTTCTGTTTGCAGCAACAACACAATGGTCACTCAAATCATTGCAAAAAACACCAACAGCTGAACAATTGTGAGAAACATTTGTCAAGATCCAGTCAATGAGGGTCGATCTGTCAGGGTTTTATGATTTGGGCGAGTTGGTGAATTAATCAACTGGGTCAGGTTGACAGAGTCACAAAAACATTTCAAATCATCAGATTCTGGCTTCAGCCAATCCCAGTTTAGATCACCTGTAAAGACAATTTCATTATAATTTCGTCTTGATAAAAGTTGCATCAAGGACTGCAACACATTACTCCCGGCACATGTACCTGCCTCTGACAACCTAACTAACCCTAACCCTAACCCTAACCCTAACCTGCCTCTGACAACCTAACTAACCCTAACCCTAACCCTAACCCAACCTAACTAACCCTAACCCTAACCCTAACCCTAACCTGCCTCTGACAACCTAACTAACCCTAACCCTAACCCTAACCCTAACCTGCCTCTGACAACCTAACTAACCCTAACCCTAACTAACCCTAACCCTAACTAACCCTAACCCTAACCCTAACCCTAAACCCTAACCCTAACCCTAACCCTAACCCTAACCCTAACCTGCCTCTGACAACCTAACTAACCCTAACCCTAACCCTAACCCTAACTAACCCTAACCCTAACCCTAACCCTAACCTGCCTCTGACAACCTAACTAACCCTAACCCTAACCCTAACCCTAACTAACCCTAACCCTAACCCTAACCCTAACCCTAACCTGCCTCTGACAACCTAACTAACCCTAACCCTAACCCTAACCCTAACCCTAACCTGCCTCTGACAACCTAACTAACCCTAACCCTAACCCTAACCCTAACCCTAACCCAACCTAACTAACCCTAACCCTAACCCTAACCCTAACCCACTGTTCAATTTAAATCCTTACAAATTTCTCACTGCGAGAAATTCCAGCTGTTTGGTGATTCAGACAGAATTACCTGAACATGACACCACCTTTCTTTGGTCTATCCACACGACAATACATCCCATGATAAGTACACATATGTTCACATGTGTCTTAGTGGACATGTATGTTACTTCACATGTGTCTTAGTGGACATGTATGTTACTTCACATGTATGTTAGTGGACATGTATGTTACTTCACATGTGTCTTAGTGTACATGTATGTTACTTCACTTGTATGTTAGTGTACATGTATGTTACTAAATGTATGTTAGTGTACATGTATGTTACTTCACTTGTATGTTAGTGTACATGTATGTTACTTTAAATGTATGTTAGTGTACATGTATGTTACTTTAAATGTATGTTAGTGTACATGTATGTTACTTCACTTGTATGTTAGTGTACATGTATGTTACTTTAAATGTATGTTAGTGTACATGTATGTTACTAAATGTATGTTAGTGTACATGTATGTTACTTTAAATGTATGTTACTAAATGTATGTTAGTGTACATGTATGTTACTTCACATGTGTCTTAGTGTACATGTATGTTACTTCACATGTGTCTTAGTGTACATGTATGTTGCTTTAAATGTATGTTAGTGTACATGTATGTTACTAAATGTATGTTAGTGTACATGTATGTTACTTCACTTGTATGTTAGTGTACATGTATGTTACTTTAATTGTATGGGTTAGGGTTAGGGTTAGGGTTAGGGTTAGGGTTAGGGAGGACCCCTTTTAATTTTTTTATTTATTTTATTTCTTCTTTTATACAAAACTTTTAAAGTGCTCTCTTAACCTTTTTTTAAGCTCTACGGATTGTTTTTAAACCGTTTTTTACCTCACCATGGTTTTTAACAGCTCCAACAGCGGATTTTAAGCTCACACCATCACCCAAGGAGACCTGCAGCTACAACCCATCAAATACGGTGAGTGACAGCGTTTTAGGTGTGCACACTGAAGAACAGCAAGTCACCACCGTCTGCACGGATCTCCAAGGACACGTCAGCTTTTTATCCTGCTTTTATCCTGCTTTTACTGGTCTTATGGGTTTTACATAAAACCACCCCCTGGAGGGGAGAAAGACTGGTACAGTACCCCCCTCCTTTTCAGACCAGGAGAAGCCCTGCTGAGGAGGCCTTAACCAGGCCCCTGACCTGTGAGTTTTTTAAGAGACTGGTTTTTACAAACAATCTTAATTGCACTTTTATTCACACTTCTTTTTATTCCCCCCCCCCCCCCTTTTTAAATTCCCTCCCATCTCTTCCCCCGGGTTGGGTTTCCTCTACCTTTTTAGCTTCAGTTTTTAGGCCCAGACACACCTGTCCACCCTCCATTTTAGCTCCTGTTTTTAGCTCAGGTTGTCTGGCCCTCTTTTTATTTCTTTTATTTCTGGTGCTTCCTCCCTTGTCCGTGGGGGGTGCCAGTATTTTTCCACTCATTCTCTGGGGGGCGTCTATCGGCTGGGTTTCCCCTCACCACTTCTCCAGCTCCACAGCGACATGTCCATCACTCTCACTAACCGCTTCACACCACTAGCGACTCCAGGCCGGGGGAGGTGGGGGAGCACCAACCACTGCTCCACTGCCCCCCCGCCTGGAGCGAGCACCCGACCACCAGCGTCACACACACAGCTCACACCGGAACTCCACGTACAAAGTAAACGGTATTTTAAACTCCTTCAGGCCATCCACCACTCCGAAATACTCTACAACACAGTCACAACCGGTTCATTCCCACAGGGGATGATGAAGAAAGCCCACCGCCTCACCGCCTTCATCAAACCCTCTTCACCCAACCTCACCACCTTAGATAAAGTTAAACAGAACACCCACACCTGGATGCAGAACAACATGACCATCCTCACAGAGCACTACGATCACGTTATTGCTGTGGAGCTGGACAACATCCCCCCCTACAGCCAGGAGGCCTTTGACAGGGCCCTCCAGTGGGGGAGGGCGAGGTACAGGAGGAGATTCACGTCCTCCTCGGTCTCCACTCTAAGGGACCTCCTAACCAGGGGGCCCCGGAGCCAGGAGGGCCCTCCTGTGCTTCAACTCTCCCCCACAGACTTTCCTCCCCTCCCCCAAACAACAGGCTCACCCATCACCCTCAGCAACCTCCCTCTTACTCCTCTCCTACCTACTCCCACCTGCCCTCCCTCTTCCTCCTCTCCGGTCTCCCCTATGACCTTACCTGACCCTAACCCTCCTCCCTCCGTTCCTTCTCCTCCTACTGCCTCACCCAACCCCTCCCCTAAACCTAACCTTCGGGGTTCCCCTCTCCCTCCCTCTACCACCTTCCCTCCCCCCTGCCCTAAACCTAACCTTCGGGGTTCCCCTCCCCCTCCCTCCCCCCCTCCTCCCTCTACTACCTTACCTTCCCCCTGCCCTAAACCTAACCGTCGGGGCTCCCCTCTCCCTAACCCTAACCCTCCCCCCTCCTCCCCCCCTCCTCCCTCTACTACCTTACCTTCCCCCTGCCCTAAACCTAACCGTCGGGGTTCCCTTCTCCCTAACCCTAACCCTCCCCCCTCCTCCCCCCCTCCTCCCTCTACCACCTTACCTCCCCCCTGCCCTAAACCTAACCTTCATCAACCCCCCTCCCCTGCTCCTCTCACCACCTCCCCTCACTCCCCCCCTTCCACCTCCACACAACCTCTCTCCACAGACCTCTGTACGCTGGGGGGGTCGGCGGCGGCATCGGGACGCGGCGGAGTGGCACAGCCCCCGTTGCCGAAACGCAACCCCGGACGGCGGGTGAAGGTTGAAATCCACCCAATCCCCCAGGGCACACTCGACCGTCCGGGGCATGCACGGGCTGGGTCCTCTGCCTGCCCCCCTGTCGCCCCCTCCTCCCCTCCCTCCTCACCTTCCCCACACCCAGTCAGCACCCTCCCAGTACAATCACCACCTTACAGCAACATAGTTTTACCCTGCAGTAACACCATTTCATCTTCTCCACCTACAGTTACACACCACAGCCAGCAGGGGGAGCCAGAGCTGCTTGCCACAGAGCCCTGTGAGCCAGACACCAGCATAGAGGTGGATAACAATTCCATGATGATGAAGGGAGCAACGACAGCAAAGCTGAAAACAACCCCAACATCTGAGTTATCCACCTCTCACTCCACCAGGGCCTCTGTGGCGGCACATGGCTCCCCGAGTCGCCCGGAACCACACACACACCCACGCACACACAGAAAAATACAGGACTGGCACTTGGAGGTCCGGAAGAGGACACTCATCATAGGTGACTCCAACCTCTCCCGGATCCCTTCATTCACAGACCCACACATCCAAGTAGACAGTTACCCCGGAGCAAACTTTCATCACATAGCCACCATCCTGAAAAAACTCACCCCATGTCACAACACCACACAGGTCATCTTATCAGCCGGACTCAACAACTGTCTTTCAGAACACGACCCCACCACATTCACCAAACAGTTACAGACAATGTGGAGGACCAGCCAGACCACCTTCCCCAACGCCACCATCTACATCCCTGTAATAAACTTCTCACCCAGACTGGACTCACACAAACGGACACTCCTCACCAAACTCAATGACACCATCACTGCCAAATATAACTTCATTCCAGACATCAACTCACAACTCTTCCGGACTGGCACAGACAATATACACTGGACCTCTGACACGGCCGGGATGTTGTTCAGGTACTGGAAGGAACAGTTAAACTTATAACTGGGGATAACTGTCATACCACACCTCCCCATCAGTCCAACATCACCAACCTCTGTGCCGTTTTCTCCCTCACAGCTGCACAGCTGGAGTTACTAGAAAAAGGACTCACCTTCATTCCCACACCCAACCCACCCACCCGGCCGGAGCTCAGGGGGGACCTGCACACCTTCCACAGGAGGCTGAAACTCCTGGATCACTTCCAGGGGGGGCAGAGGCGGGACCCCGTGCTGTTCACTGGGCCGTCCCACTGGTCACCAAACACGGACACACTCTCACCTGCTATTTCACAACTCATCCATAAAAACAACCAAGCACTCACACATTGGCGCCCCCTGCCACATAGAACGCACAACATTAGTCAGGAACACAAACGCATCATCAGAACATTGGGTAATCACAAACACATAGTCATTAAGCCAGCAGATAAGGGGGGCCAAATAGTTATTCAGGATAGGGACAATTACATTTTAGAAGCACATAGACAGTTAAATAACAACACATATTACCAACTACTGACACACCCACTACAATTAGAGACACAGACACTAGTTAGAAAGATTACAGAAACACTCTACAGACAAAAATTCATCAATTTCAAACAGAAACAATATCTGGACGGTCCCAGTGAGCCCAGGCCCCGCCTCTTCTACCTGCTCCCCAAGATCCACAAGCCTCCTGACACCTGGACGGTCCCCTCGGTGGTTCCGGTCGGCCGCCCCATTGTCAGCGACTGCAACTCCGAAACATACACCATCACAGAATACATCGACCACTTCATCAATCCACTTTCCAAACTGCACCCCAGCTACATCAAGGACACCTACCATTTTGTTAATAAAATAAAACACCTTCAGGTACCCGGTCACACCTTCCTGTTTTCCATAGACATAGATTCCCTTTACACTAACATAGAAACTCCACTTGGTTTAGCTGCAATAAAACATCTCTTCAACAAACACCCAGACCCATCCAGACCCGACAGCCACCTCCTACAACTCCTGCACATCACCCTCACCCGCAACGACTTCACTTTTAATAATCAGCACTACCTCCAGCTGTGCGGTTGTGCGATGGGCCGGAAATATGCGCCAGCCTACGCAGACATTTATCTGGCCCACTGGGAGGAAACGGCCTTCGCCACACTCACCACCAAACCCCTCCTGTATTTCCGGTACCTGGACGACATCTTCGGCCTCTGGGACGGCACACATCAGGATTTCACGACCTTCCTGGACACCCTCAACACACACCACCCCAAAATAACACTCAAACACAACATTTCCACATCTGCAATAGAATTTTTGGACACCTGTGTCTTCTTCCGTGCCTCTAGTGACCAGTCCAAAACACTGGCCACCAAAGTACATTTCAAAGACACGGACCGCCACGCACTCCTTCACAAGTCGAGCTATCACCCCAGGCACACGTACAGAGGTCTGATAAAATCCCAGCTGATACGCTTCCGCAGAATCTGCACCTTCCCGGAGCATGTGGAGGAGGCCACCAGCACCCTCTTTAGTGCGCTGAGGCCCAGGGGTTACTCGAGACGCTTCCTCAGAACCATCAAGGCGGAGGTTGGCCGGACCTTTCAGGATAGATATAACAATCCCAGCGCCCGGCCGCCCGGTCCTACTCTCGTCCCCTTAGTAACCACTTATTCAGAGAACTTAAAGAGGTTAATTTCAACTCTCAGGTCTAATTTTGAGGGGGCGAGGGAGGGCTGTGACGTGCTGGGCGACTGCCGGCTGATCTCCGCCCATCGCAGGAACAAAAACTTGAAAGACTTTCTGGTTCATACAGATTTTAATAAAAATAACCAAGACAGGGAAGCGTCTCGAGGCTCGGACATTGGTTTTATCCGTCTCCCCCACATTTTTAACCCCCATGCCAGAGTCGGTATCAACCCGTGGCAGGCCTTAAAACCCACAACAACTAATGCAGTATATGCTATAAGATGTAAGGCCTGCCACAGACTCTATGTGGGGGAGACTAGAAACGACATCACCGCGCGCATTAGACAGCATTTTTATCATATTAATAGCGGGAATGGCACCACTGTCTTGTATGCACATTTTAAACTCCACGGCCAACACAATGTGCAGAGCATGGGCCTGGAGAGCAACAGGGACTGGACCACTGTCCAGAGACGAGCGGCGGAAAGGAAATGGATCCACCTCTTAAAAACAATAGAACCTACCGGTCTTAATGAGAAATATTAGGGTGGATCCATTTCCTTCTTTTTTAATATAGCTTTTAGTGGGTTTTAGAAAATACTGACCCCCTGACCTCCCGGGGCCTCTCTTACAGGTTTTAACAGGCCGACCCTCTGCGGGCCGGGCTACCCTCCTTCTTTTAATCTTTAGCTTTTATTTTTCAAATATTGATTTTATAGCCCACTCCTCCTCTATGGGATCTTAATTTATTTATGTTTTACCTTAAATTGTCTTATGCATGTTTTAAACCCCCCCCCCCCCTCCCCCCCCCCTTTTTTAATTATGTCTATTCATTGAATTTTAAAATGTATCCAGCACTTATTGCATGTATGTTTGTTTTAGCACTTTTAGATCCCTATGAGGAGACTCTGGACCTTTTAAAATCTTATTTTAGCCGAATTTTGATTTCTAAATTAGATTATTTATCTTTTAAATTAATTTATGAGGTAGAACCTGCCTGCGGAGGGCGCGCCTCGAAACACTTTTTAACAAATAACAAAAACCTTTTTTAAAGACACCTTGCCCTGTTTTATGACATTTTATTGGACCTCTCCTTGTCTTATACTTGTTTACTTTCTTATCCTCTTTTAACTTAATCAACAAAGATCCTATTATTTTATGAACTGCATTAAGATGTTTTAACCAGTGTAAATAAAGATGTATATATGTTTCTACAATTTTACTAACCCATGTATTTTTATGAGTGTGGTTTTAATGTGAATTTAAGCACTTATTTTATTTATGCACTTTTTTACATTTATTAACTAACCTTTTATCAATTTTAACACTTATTCTTTTATTTTGTAGATACATTTATACTTAACTTTCGCCAGGCCTTTTAATTCAGTTCAGGGCACTTATAAATAGGATCTTTATTTTATCTGTTTTAAATTATGTATTTTATTTATTTAGCTTTTAATTTTCTCTTTCTTAATTTCTAGGACAATGAAAGTCATTCAGCTCCTTGGTGTTTTTATCAGAGGCCCTGGGACGGGGTAGGTTTTAGCCAGCTACAGAGCTCCGCCGACCTCTCCTGCGCGGTGGTCCGGTTACCCTTTTTAATTAAAACCAAATTTTAGAGTGTCTTAAGAGGGTCTTAATGAAAACCTTTTGGTTTTTAAGGAGGGTTTTAATGGCAAAGTTTTAATTACTTATTAAAACCGTTGGTCCCCCCGAGAGCCCGTGCCCCCCGTAGCGTCCTCCAGAGGACGCTGCGCTTTTACCCTGACCTAACCCTAACCTGCCTCTGACAACCTAACTAACCCTAACCCTAACCCTAACCCTAACCCTAACCTGCCTCTGACAACCTAACTAACCCTAACCCTAACCCTAACCCTAACCCTAACCCAACCTAACTAACCCTAACCCTAACCCTAACCCTAACCCTAACCCACTGTTCAATTTAAATCCTTACAAATTTCTCACTGCGAGAAATTCCAGCTGTTTGGTGATTCAGACAGAATTACCTGAACATGACACCACCTTTCTTTGGTCTATCCACACGACAATACATCCCATGATAAGTACACATATGTTCACATGTGTCTTAGTGGACATGTATGTTACTTCACATGTGTCTTAGTGGACATGTATGTTACTTCACATGTATGTTAGTGGACATGTATGTTACTTCACATGTGTCTTAGTGTACATGTATGTTACTTCACTTGTATGTTAGTGTACATGTATGTTACTAAATGTATGTTAGTGTACATGTATGTTACTTCACTTGTATGTTAGTGTACATGTATGTTACTTTAAATGTATGTTAGTGTACATGTATGTTACTTTAAATGTATGTTAGTGTACATGTATGTTACTTCACTTGTATGTTAGTGTACATGTATGTTACTTTAAATGTATGTTAGTGTACATGTATGTTACTAAATGTATGTTAGTGTACATGTATGTTACTTTAAATGTATGTTACTAAATGTATGTTAGTGTACATGTATGTTACTTCACATGTGTCTTAGTGTACATGTATGTTACTTCACATGTGTCTTAGTGTACATGTATGTTGCTTTAAATGTATGTTAGTGTACATGTATGTTACTAAATGTATGTTAGTGTACATGTATGTTACTTCACTTGTATGTTAGTGTACATGTATGTTACTTTAATTGTATGTTAGTGTACATGTATGTTACTAAATGTATGTTAGTGTACATGTATGTTACTTCACTTGTATGTTAGTGTACATGTATGTTACTTCACTTGTATGTTAGTGTACATGTATGTTACTTCACTTGTATGTTAGTGTACATGTATGTTACTTCACTTGTATGTTAGTGTACACGTATGTTACTTCACTTGTATGTTAGTGTACATGTATGTTACTTTAATTGTATGTTAGTGTACATGTGTGTTACTAAATGTATGTTAGTGTACATGTATGTTACTTCACTTGTATGTTAGTGTACATGTATGTTACTTCACATGTCTGTTAGTGTACATGTATGTTACTTCACATGTATCTTAGTGTACATGTATGTTACTTTAAATGTATGTTACTTCACATGTCTGTTAGTGTGTACATGTATGTTACTTCACTTGTATGTTAGTGTACACGTATGTTACTATATGTATGTTAGTGTACATGTATGTTACTTCACTTGTATGTTAGTGTACATGTATGTTACTTCACTTGTATGTTAGTGTACATGTATGTTACTTTAAATGTATGTTACTTCACATGTCTGTTAGTGTACATGTATGTTACTTTAAATGTATGTTACTTCACATATCTGTTAGTGTGTACATGTATGTTACTTCACTTGTATGTTAGTGTACACGTATGTTACTATATGTATGTTAGTGTACACGTATGTTACTTCACTTGTATGTTAGTGTGACTGTGTACTTCACTTTTTTGTGTGAATGAAACAGAATCATTTTCTTTATATTTAAATGAAACTTTATTTACAATTTAGAGACAGAAGTGCTGACTCATGTAACATGTTTATTGTTCACCTGGACAGGTGAGTGTAATGTCATTTGAA
>NC_136706.1:52500-60000 GCF_947650265.1 Symphodus melops | reverse complement strand
CTTCAAAAAGGCTCCGCCCCTCGCATCTGTCCACGTCCAGCACGCTAATCCCAGACAAACAGCTCTCTCTCGGAAGCTCCGCCTACAGGGGAGGAGCTTAGTTACAAATGCACTGAACATCATTCTCAGAAACATTATGAGAGAGACACAATAATAAAAACGCTCCTGGCTTCGCCCACATGGGAGGAGCCTAAACCTAACCTAAGTTTGCATGGTTTAATGGTTTAATGGTTTAATGGTTTAATGGTTTACTGGTTTACTGGTTTTACTGGTTTTCCTGGACTTCTGACCTTCAGAGGATAATCTGGAGACCAGGTCCCGATGGTGCTCTCTCCGGGGTCGGGGATTTGAGGCCAGAAATTCTCCTTAATCCTGATCACAGAAACACAGATGAAGACGTGTGTGTGTGTGTGTGTGTGTGTGTGTGTGTGTGTGTGTGTGTGTGTGTGTGTGTGTGTGTGTGTGTGTGTGTGTGTACTCACACATCTTTCTTGTAGAAGCAGAGCAGGACGGTCATCAGGAAGACAAACAGGAAGCCAAAACTGACTCCAACGACAATGCCCTCGATCTCTCCAGGAGCTGACACACACACACACACACACACACACACACACACACACACACACACACACACACACACACACACACAGAGTATAAAGATAGATAGATAGATAGATAGATACTTTATTGATCCCGAGGGAAATTCAAGGCATCCAGTAGCAGTATACAGACAGGCAGGACACAAGACATTAGTTACAATACACACCCGCTGTCCCCCCCCCCCCCTCTGTATACAATAATCCCCCAAACAGATTTAGCAGCCCCTATGTGACTAAAATAAACATAATTATATGTTAAACCTGTGCAATTAGCATTAGCAGTTAGACTTAAAACTTATATAGCATAATGTACATAACCTGTGAGGAGAGAAAAACATGTGCTGATTAAAAGAGACCTGTAAACAGTTAAAGAGCCTTAGAAACAAAGTGCTGACCTTCTAGAAACTAGTTCCATGTGCATGTACAGAGGTGTTTGAGGTAGTGCCAGAGGTGTGAGTACAGTCATTAAACAGTCAATGCAGGGATGTAAAATGGCTCACCAACTTAAAGGAGCAGTGATTTGCATTAAGTGACCTAGACAATATGGTGAAACCAGGAGTGCTTAGGGTAATTATCGTTAAGTACCCAACTATTGAGGAGCAGATTAGCATTAAGTGTTGGAGACAATAGAGTGAAACTTGACCTAGTTAGGGTGATCATGTCAACCATTACAGATGTAGCATAACACAACAGTAGGATGAAACCAGACATGATTAGGGTGATTATCTTTAAAGTGACCAGTGCTCAGTAAGGTGACTATCAATATGCATTACAGTGTCCAACTGGAGGCTGACTCTGAGGTCAGCAGTGCAGATGAGGAGTGAGAAAAAAGTGAGAAAAGATTCCAGGGATCACCGTGTGCTTCTTCCCTGCCATGACAGTGAAGTGTAGTACAGTCTTATGGCCTATAGGGGGACAAAAGAGTTCTTGAGTCTGTCCGTGGAGCACGACTGTGACAGCAGTCTGTCACTGAACATGCTCCTCTGGCCGGTGAAGGTGCTGTGCAGAGGGTGGTGTGTGTTGTCCATGATGGAGAGCATTTTGTCCAGAGACCTCCTCTCTACCACTGTCACCAGTGAGTCCAGCTCTGTACCCACCACAGAGCCAGCCCTCCTCACCAGTCTGTCCAGGCGTGCTGCGTCCCTCTTCTTGCAGCTTCCTCCCCAGCACACCACGGCGTAGAAGAGGACGCTGGACACCACAGACTGGTAGAACATCTGCAGCAGCTTTTTGCAGATGTTGAAGGACCCCAGCCTTCTCAGGAAGTACAGACGACTCTGTCCCTTCCTGCAGGTAGTGTCCATGTTAGGCGACCAGTCCAGCTTGTCATCCAGCTGCAGCCCCAGGTACCCATAGGTCCTGACCACCTCCACGTCGACCCCCCCGATGGAAACAGGTTCTAGATGTGGTTTGTTCCTTCGGAAGTCCACCACCATCTCCTTGGTCTTGGAGGTGTTTAGCTGCAGATGGTTGGCACTGCACCACGTCACAAAGTCCTCGATCAGGCTCCTGTACTCCTCCTCCTGTCCATCCCTGACACAAGCAACTATCGCAGTGTCGTCCGAGTATTTCTGCATGTGGCAGAGCTCAGAGTTATACTGGAAGTCCGAGGTGTACAGGGTGAACAGGACGGGGGAGAGCATGGTCCCCTGTGGTGCTCCGGTGCTGCTGACCACAGTGTCAGATGTGCAGTCCTTCAGTCTGACATACTGTGGTCTCTCTGTGAGGTAGTCCGTGATCCACCTCACCAGGTGCGAGTCCACCCTCATCTCGGTCAGCTTGTCTCTCAGTAGGAGGGGATGGATGGTGTCGAAAGCGCTTGAGAAATCAAAGAACATGATTCTCATCACGCTGCTCCCTTTGTCCAGATGAGAGTAAGCCCTGTGTAGAAGATAGAGGATGGCATCGTCCACGCCCACCTTTGCCTGGTATGCAAACTGCAGGGGATCCTGTGCGTGTTGTACCTGGGGTCTGAGGTGTTGGAGCAGCAGCCGTTCGAAGGTCTTCATAACGTGGGATGTCAGAGCGATTGGTCTGAAGTCGCCTGGTTCACTGGGGTTCTTCTTCTTGGGGACAGGGGTGAGGCACGAGGTCTTCCAGAGCACAGGAACCTTCCCGAGCCGCAGGCTCATGTTAAAACAGTTATTATTAAAGTTATATTTGATGACTTTAGGGTAAGAGTTAACCCTTTACAGTAAACACCTTCACTGTTTCAGTGAGCTAAATGCTATGGCCCATCCTCAAACCTGATTGGTCAGATTTTTCTGCTAAGAGTCACAGGTGAGTATTTACAGGTGTTTGATGACCTGCTGAGAGTCACAGGTGAGTATTTACAGGTGTTTGATGACCTGCTGAGAGTCACAGGTGAGTATTTACAGGTGTTTGATGACCTGCTGAGAGTCACAGGTGAGCATCACTTACCGTACTTCTGGGTGGTGAAGGAATGAATGAATCCAGAGGTGGAGCCTGCGATGGTGGAAGCGTTTATCCAGATGTCATAGGTGGAGTCAGGTAACAGAGAGGTCAGCGTGTAGGAGGAGGAGTTACCAGGAACTGTCACAGCTGATAGAGAAGAAGTGTACTGTCAGGTTAGACATCAAAGACAGGAATACAGGTATGTCAGACAGGTAGACTGGTACCTTTGACTACAGTCCCCGTTCGATAGTAGACGGTGTAGTTGGCAATGAATCCTCGTCGTCTCTCAGGTGGTATGTCAGTCCAGACCAGGTGAGCCTCGTTACGACCAGGAACCCCGAGAAGACTAACAGAGGGCGCCTCAGCAGGAGCTTAAAGAGAGAGAGAGAGAAGAACTGTAATTATTGTTTATCTGGCAATCAGCTGCGCACACACACACACACACACACAGACACACACACAGACACACACACACACACACACACAGACACACACACACACACAGACACACACACACACACACACACACAGACACACACACACACACACACACACAGTTCAGTGTTCAACTATTTTCACATCATTAAAAGTCTTTAAACTCAGAAAGCAGCTTTACCTCCTTGTTCCAAAAAAGCTTCCACACTGGCTGCTCTCCCGATCCAGCCGGAATAAAGTCCGTACACGGACACAGTGTAACACACGAACGGCTGCAGCTTCCCTGCGCGCACACACACACACACACACACACACACACACAACCATGATTCACTTTTTTTTTTTTTTTTTTTTCTCATATACTTTATTAATCCCGCGAGGGGAAATTCGGTTTTCACTCTGCATTAATGGAGAGGTCTCAGAGTGAGGGGGCTGCCCACAGAGGGCGCCCCAGAGCGGTTGTTGGGGTTCGGTGCCTTGCTCAAGGGCACCTCGGCAGTGCTCAGGAAGTGGACTGGCACCTCTCCAGCTACCAGACCAATTTCCGGACTTGGTCCGTGCCGGGACTTGAACCGGCGACCCTCCGGTTCCCAACCCAAGTCCCTACAGACTGAACTACTGCCGCCCCTAAAATATCTTAATAATCTTAATAATCTTAATATACACGTAGCATTAAAAAGACTGACGGACAGGTGTGTTAGCTGGTGTGTTAGCTGTGTGTTATCAGGTGTGTTATCAGGTGTGTTATCAGGTGTGTTATCAGGTGTGTTAGCTGGTGTGTTAGCTGTGTGTTATCAGGTGTGTTAGCAGGTGTGTTATCAGGTGTGTTAGCTGTGTGTTATCAGGTGTGTTATCAGGTGTGTTAGCTGGTGTGTTAGCTGTGTGTTATCAGGTGTGTTAGCAGGTGTGTTATCAGGTGTGTTAGCTGTGTGTTATCAGGTGTGTTATCAGGTGTGTTATCAGGTGTGTGTTATCAGGTGTGTTATCAGGTGTGTGTTATCAGGTGTGTTAGCTGTGTGTTATCAGGTGTGTTATCAAATGCTTGAATTTCCCTCGGGATCAATAAAGTATCTATCTATCTATCTATCTATCTATCTATCTATCTATCTATCTATCTTATCAGGTGTGTTAGCTGGTGTGTTAGCTGGTGTGTTATCAGGTGTGTTAGCAGGTGTGTTAGCTGGTGTGTTATCAGGTGTGTTAGCTGGTGTGTTATCAGGTGTGTTAGCTGGTGTGTTAGCTGTGTGTTAGCAGGTGTGTTAGCTGGTGTGTTAGCTGGTGTGTTAGCTGTGTGTTATCAGGTGTGTTAGCTGGTGTGTTAGCTGGTGTGTTAGCTGTGTGTTAGCAGGTGTGTTAGCTGTGTGTTAGCTGTGTGTTAGCAGGTGTGTTAGCAGGTGTGTTATCAGGTGTGTTATCAGGTGTGTTATCAGGTGTGTTAGCTGTGTGTTAGCTGGTGTGTTATCAGGTGTGTTAGCTGGTGTGTTAGCAGGTGTGTTATCAGGTGTGTTAGCAGGTGTGTTATCAGGTGTGTTAGCTGTGTGTTATCAAGTGTGTTAGCTGTGTGTTATCAGGTGTGTTAGCTGTGTGTTATCAGGTGTGTTAGCTGTGTGTTATCAGGTGTGTTAGCTGGTGTGTTATCAGGTGTGTTAGCTGTGTGTTAGCTGGTGTGTTATCAGGTGTGTTATCAGGTGTGTTAGCAGGTGTGTTATCAGGTGTGTTAGCTGTGTGTTATCAGGTGTGTTAGCTGGTGTGTTAGCAGGTGTGTTAGCAGGTGTGTTAGCTGGTGTGTTATCAGGTGTGTTAGCTGGTGTGTTAGCTGGTGTGTTAGCTGGTGTGTTATCAGGTGTGTTAGCAGGTGTGTTATCAGGTGTGTTAGCTGGTGTGTTAGCTGATGTGTTAGCTGGTGTGTTATCAGGTGTGTTAGCTGTGTGTTATGTGTGTTAGCTGGTGTGTTATCAGGTGTGTTATCAGGTGTGTTAGCTGGTGTGTTAGCAGGTGTGTTATCAGGTGTGTTAGCTGGTGTGTTAGCTGTGTGTTAGCTGGTGTGTTATCAGGTGTGTTAGCTGGTGTGTTATCAGGTGTGTTAGCTGGTGTGTTAGCTGGTGTGTTAGCTGGTGTGTTAGCAGGTGTGTTAGCTGGTGTGTTAGCAGGTGTGTTAGCAGGTGTGTTAGCTGGTGTGTTAGCAGGTGTGTTAGCTGGTGTGTTAGCTGGTGTGTTAGCAGGTGTGTTAGCTGGTGTGTTAGCAGGTGTGTTATCAGGTGTGTTAGCTGGTGTGTTAGCTGGTGTGTTAGCTGGTGTGTTATCAGGTGTGTTAGCTGGTGTGTTAGCTGTGTGTTAGCTGGTGTGTTATCAGGTGTGTTAGCTGGTGTGTTATCAGGTGTGTTAGCTGGTGTCTTAGCTGGTGTGTTAGCTGGTGTGTTAGCTGGTGTGTTAGCAGGTGTGTTAGCAGGTGTGTTAGCTGGTGTGTTAGCAGGTGTGTTAGCTGGTGTGTTAGCTGGTGTGTTAGCAGGTGTGTTAGCAGGTGTGTTAGCAGGTGTGTTATCATTAAACACATAATTATAATTTATTTAAATACCTCTGATTTGTGTGTGTGTGGTCCTCTTGCTCTCACTCTGCCAGTCTGTCTCACCCCCCCTCACCCACTCCACCACAAACTCCGACACCTGGGAGCTATTGGGGGGCCTCCATTCCGCCATCAGCTGACCTTCATGGGCCCAAACCCTCAGCTCCTCCACCGGGGGGCGCTCTGTCACTCAGACACACACACAATCAATATAACTGAAAGGCGCTGTGAGGTGTGTCTCTGGTTTGCTGTGATGAAGAGCACTCACCTCTTCCTCTTTCAGGGATGCCTAAAGACACCTCAGCAGACCTCCCAGCAGAGTTCACTGCAGAGACAGACACTCTGATGTTTGCTCCGTCTGGTACGAGGACCTGATTGAGGACTGTAATTTCTTGGTGTGAGGACCTGCTGCCGGTCTCTGACGTATTAAAGGACAAACTCTCCACCTGTCTGCTCCCATTCTTCAATCTGTGATCGTAGATCTTCATGTCATACCTGATGATCCTTCCGTTAGAGGACACAGGCTCCTATAAAGACACAAAAACACACCTGTTACCTGTCAGACAAAACTCAGGAACACACCTGTTACCTGTCAGACAAAACTCAGGAACACACCTGTTACCTGTCAGACAAAACTCAGGAACATACCTGTTACCTGTCAGACAAAACTCAGGAACACACCTGTTACCTGTCAGACAAAACTCAGGAACACACCTGTTACCTGTCAGACAAAACTCAGGAACACACCTGTTACCTGTCAGACAAAACTCAGGAACACACCTGTTACCTGTCAGACAAAACTCAGGAACACACCTGTTACCTGTCAGACAAAACTCAGGAACACACCTGTTACCTGTCAGACAAAACTCAGGAACACACCTGTTACCTGTCAGACAAAACTCGGGAATAGAGGACAGGAGAATCCGATGTGTTCACAGGTGAATCAGATGCGTGTTACAGGTGTGTTGTTACCTTACACAGGACCTGAACTCGTCGTGCTCCCGGGTTTTCGGTCTCAGAGATGATTCCCCACAGAGCAGGTTTCCCTTTCGGTGCTGTGAGAGAGCGAAGGTAAGATCAGCTGTAGTTACACTACGGAGATCAGCAGGTTCTGATCACCTGTGATTCATCAACCTGTAGTCACAGTGTGGCGGGTTTTAGTCTCTGAGACCAGGGTCTGAGTCAGACTGGGTCTGGGTTCAGAATATGAGGGCTTCCTGAACACCAGGTATGATCTCACCGTCTTCTGCCGTCCTCTTGGTGGCGTTGTTGCTCCACTCGCTCCAGTATCCGTATCCCTGCTGGGAGTTCTTACAGCTCACCTGAGACACGTAAACCGTGTCTGGTCGCAGGTTCTGCAGTCTGAAGGACTGGATTTCATGAGACGTGTCCAACTCAGGGACCTGAGGGACACGAGACACAAGTTCAAAATAATTAACTATTCTTCATGAGTCTGGTTCTGATCCAGGTTTCTGTCTGTTCTTCATG
>NC_136706.1:32500-47500 GCF_947650265.1 Symphodus melops | reverse complement strand
CAGGGGTTAATAGACAGGGGTCAGGGGTTAGGAGTCAGGGGTCAGGGGTCAGGGGTTACGTACATCCTTTGAGCAGCCTGATGCCGTGCATGAAGCGTCCTTGGTTCAGGACGACGTTGGGTGACGTTTTACGACACAGACAGAAGAGCCACTCCTCTTTTTCTGACGTGACGGTGAACGTCACACTGAGGGCGGAGTTGTTAATCCTGGAGTAAAGCTCTCTGGGTAATGTAGTAGCTGACAGATTCCAGTACAGGTCGTCTGCTGTCACCTCCGTCGTGTTGATGATAACACACGTGGCCGTGAAGTTGGATCCCAGCTCGACCGCCGGGGACTGAGGGAACGTCACCAGGTGGTTCTGACCGTCTACGGAGTGACAACATGCAGATCATGTGACTGCCATGAGCAAGAACTACAAACACCAGGCTGCATCAGGCTGTGACACACTTCCTGTCTGACTTTGTGCGGAGTTCCATTTCCCTCTGGGAATGCCGTCACAGCCGAGCTGTGCGTGGAGGACTCAGGTAAACTCTGCACACCTGTCTGTGTGATTGTCACTGGTGTGCAGAGTTTACCTGCAACAATCAATCATTTTATAACCAGCGTTTCAAACGAGCAGACGGGAACTCCTGTTAAAGATAAAAAGGTGTAATCCAGAATAATCCAGAATCCTGGACCTGGAACCGAATGACTCCTTTTCGGCTGAAACAGGAGAAAACATAAACGTCTTCCCTGAAGACAAAATGCTGGACGCTGCTCCACGTCGCTGAAGGGACGTGTGGTCACCTGACTCCGTCCTCACATTAATCTAAACAATCGCCCAGGTGTCAAAGTTTATCATAATAAAAAACATATTACAGGTGATAATGAGGTCAAAGGTTAAAGGTACTGACCGGCTCGTGCAGCGAGCATCAGAGCGACTAACAGCAACTTCCTGAAAGAATCCATGAAGAAGAACCTGCAGACACACACACACACACACACACACACACACACACACACACACACACACACACACACACCTTTAATAAATACACTTAAACTCCTCCCCCTCCTCTGTCGTCAGATATCATACATGTTCTATAGATCAGAGCAGATTTACGTCATCAACTAGTTTTTATATTGATTATTTATCATAAATCAATAAACTTTATAAACGGACCGCGTCACGAGCTCGTGCTGATTTTAATGAGCAGTTTATGATTGATATTAGCTGCACCGTTAGCTCCTTCACGGTAACGCCATGTTGTTACGTCATTAAGAAGTTACTGTGATCACTCACCTGTGTTCACCTGTCTGTTGTCACGCGCTCCGTGTCTGTCACATTAACAACATCTGTATTCACAGTTTAAAAAGGCTAAACTAATATTAGCTCACAGCTAACTGCCTTCCGTCAGAGTTCTGCAGAAGCCCCGCCCACTTCCCATCAGAAGCATCTGGCGTCAGGTTACAAGCTGCGGCGCTGCGTCAGGGTCACGTGATCTCACAGCATGTGGATGGGTCTGTGACATCACAGCGCGTGCTCTGCTTTAACTCTGACCGTTTACAGATCTACTAAACACGTCATACTGAGCGCTGATTGGCCAGACTCTCTGCGCAGCACATATTACTGACCAATCACAGGACCCCTGTGTGACGCTGTATGTACCACCCACCCCTCAGTTATGTTTTCCAGTATGTCCCCGCCCATTAGTGCCCCCCCCATCACAAACAGGACGTGATGATCTGAACGTTGCCTCCAAAATAAAACACTGAACACCGAACATCCAATAAAAACGTATTTAAATCGGTTTTAAAAACTAACCCTAACCCTAACCCTATATTATAAATATGATAAATGTTTAGAAAATATACTTTTATGTTAATATCCGTTAATATGTTAATAAATGAGTTAAAATGTTCTTTACTGTTGAGTCCAGTTTGAGATTTAATTTGTTATTTATTTCTGTGACGTTTTAGTGATTTTTATCTGAATGAGTTATGTTTATGTTCTGTAATTAACACAGGCAGCAAAGATCATCAGTGAGGATCTGCCCCCCCCCCATCCAGGATCTGCCCCCCATCCAGGATCTGCCCCCCATCCAGGACTTATACTGGTCCAGGGTCAGGATGTGCTTCTCATACACAAAAGCCTGAATCACACACATGCACAAATAGGACCTGTGGACAAGCAGACATGTCAGAGATGGAAGCACTCCCTGACATGGTGGGGGTTAGGTACCTTGCCCAAGGGCACCTTGGCAGCGCTTGAGAAGTGGTCTGGCCCCTCTCTAGCTACCGGGCCAACTTCCACATGTTGACCGCATCTGGACTTGAACCGCTGCAGCACTAGCTTACTTTTCATATTTAGGAGAAGTCAAAAGATATTTTTTGTTAAAACATGAAAAAAGACAGATGAGAGAGGTCAGAAATGTCCTACAGGTGGTAGAGTCTGCAGTTATCAGACCTGCTGGTACCTACAGTCTCTAAACTACAGGAGGTAGAGTCTGCAGTTATCAGACCTGCTGGTACCTACAGTCTCTAAACTACAGGAGGTAGAGTCTGCAGTTATCAGACCTGCTGGTACCTACAGTCTCTAAACTACAGGAGGTAGAGTCTGCAGTTATCAGACCTGCTGGTACCTACAGTCTCTAAACTACAGGTGGTAGAGTCTGCAGTTATCAGACCTGCTGGTACCTACAGTCTCTAAACTACAGGTGGTAGAGTCTGCAGTTATCAGACCTGCTGGTACCTACAGTCTCTAAATGTACTACAGGAGGTAGAGTCTGCAGTTATCAGACCTGCTGGTACCTACAGTCTCTAAACTACAGGAGCTAGAGTCTGCAGTTATCAGACCTGCTGGTACCTACAGTCTCTAAACTACAGGAGGTAGAGTCTGCAGTTATCAGACCTGCTGGTACCTACAGTCTCTAAACTACAGGAGGTAGAGTCTGCAGTTATCAGACCTGCTGGTACCTACAGTCTCTAAACTACAGGAGGTAGAGTCTGCAGTTATCAGACCTGCTGGTACCTACAGTCTCTGTGGTGGGGTTCTCTGTTTAAACACCCAAAAGGTTTGAAAAAACACACAGGCGTAGTCGCAGACTGTGATTGGTGGAGTTATTTTTCACCGGCCATGCACCATAAGTGCAGAGCACAATATTTACAAAAATGAGAAAACTACCTTATGAGCAGTGAGCAAACAAAGAACTCTCTCCATCATCAGATGTTACCTTCTCTGTAACCAGGAGTAGACTCACCTGAACGTCTCAAGCAGCAGCTGAAACAAAAAGCCCCTCCCATCGGGCCTTATGATTTACATAGCATTTTAAACAACAGGCATTTTCTCATAAATGAAAGGTTTGAAACGTTTTCATCCCTGTGGATTCCTCAGCACTAACTTACCCTTTTGAATTAATATGTCATTCATAATACAACAACTGATCTAATCAATTACGTCATGTGACCTTAATGGCGCGCCACGTCTACCTATTTACCTGACGGAAATGAGCCGCCTCTGTTTGGCACAGAAACGGGACACGTACCTAAATAGTAAGAGCGCCATGAATTGATATTAATGTATGAAAAACCAGAATAGAGCTTTCACGTGTGAAGCCTGGGTCGCGCTGTGGAACGGGAAGGTGGATGACGGCGGGGTTTATTGCATGATTAGGAGCATTGGTAGATGGAAAAGTTTGGTGTGTGTGTGTGTGTGTGTGTGTGTGTGTGTGTGGGGGGGGGGTCTTTTACCTGCTTTTTGTACAGTGTCTTGAGATACCACTTGTTTTGAGTGAGCGCTATAAATTGATAGATTGTGTTTTCATAAATCCTCTAATCAGGTTGAAGCTGTTTGTAGGGTCAGCTGAGAAAGAATGAGATGATTCATGAATGAAACATATTCACATATTAACAGAGAAACTTTTTATTGATCAGAACGTTTGTACGACAGTGTTGTAATATTTCAAACAGGTTTCAGATTTTTTTTTAAATAAAACCTCAGACAGATGTTTTTTATCTTTTAAATTCAGCCGATCTTAAATCCTTTGGCTAAAACCTTCTTCTCTCTGTGTCCGGTTGGTCTCTGATCAGACCTGACCTATACATCAGGTCTCTACAGGTTGTTGAGCTCCAGCAGGGTCTGGTCCAGGACTTGGTGCATGTCCAGGTTCTCCTCTTTGGCCTGAGCGAGTTTCTCTGCAGGGCGAGACACAAACACAAGTCAGGTCCTGGACCTGAAACCGGTCCTCTTGTCACTTGGGACCTGAAACGGGATCTCTCGTGATGTGATGTTCTCTTTGTGTTTAATCATCATTGTGCAGAAATATTCTGGGAATTGTTGCTTAATTGTTGGAATTGTTGCTTGCCAGCATACAGGCCACTGGTTAAAGTCACCAAACCAGTTAGAAAGCAGGTACGGGTGTGGCCTGAGGGGTCCACAGAAGCACTCCAGGACTGCTGCTCCACCACTGACTGGAACATGTTCAAACAAGCAGCCACCAACAACAACATCACCGACCTCCAGGAGTACACAGAGACCGTCACGTCCTACATGGAAAAGTGCATGGACGATGTCACGGTCACCAAGACCTTCACCATTCGGGCCAATCAGAAGCCATGGCTGACAGGTGAAGTCCAAAGGCTCCTGAAGGCCAGGAACACTGCCTTCAGAGCTGGGGACGCGGTGGGCCTAAGGACTGCCAGGGCCAACCTGTCACGAGGCATCAGATTGGCCAAGAGGCAATACTCCAGGAGGATCGCAGACCGGTTCACCGACAGCAGAGACACCAGGAACCTGTGGCGGGGGGTCCAGACCATCACGGACTACAAGCCCCCTCCGCAGACCTGCGACAGCTCCACCTCTCTGCTAAACAACCTCAACAACTCCTTTGCTCGTTTTGAGGCAGACAACAGCACCCCAGCACAGAAGACGGCGGCAGTAGCTCAGTCTGTAGGGACTTGGGTTGGGAACCGGAGGGTCGCCGGTTCAAGTCCCGGCACGGACCCAGTCCGGAAACTGGTCTGGTAGCTGGAGAGGTGCCAGTCCATTTCCTGAGCACTGCCGAGGTGCCCCTGAGCAAGGCACCGAACCCCAAAAACTGCTCTGTAGCTCTCGCTGTGGGCAGCAACCTCACTCTGAGACCTCTCCATTAATGCAGAGTGAAAAAAACGAATTTCCCCTCGTGGGATTAATAAAGTATATAAAAATAATAAAATAAAAAACCTTCTCCTGGCGACCAGGTACTGACGCTTTCCCGGGATAGCGTGAAGCGATCCCTCAAGAGAACAATTGCTCGGAAAGCGCCAAGTCCTGACAACATCCCAGGACGTGTCCTGAGAGACTGTGCTGAGGAGCTCACAGATGTCCTCACCGACATCTTCAACACGTCACTGAGCCAAGCTGTTGTCCCCACATGCTTCAAAGCCACCACCATCATCCCGGTCCTGAAGAAGCCGTCTCCATCCTGCTACAATGACTACCGCCCGGTCGCACTAACCCCCATCCTCATGAAGTGCTTCGAGCGGCTGGTCATGCAGCACATCAAGTCTGCCCTCCCCTCCACCCTGGACCCCTACCAGTTTGCAAACCCTCACCCACCTGGAGACCAAGGACGCCCACGTCAGAATGCTGTTCATCGACTTCAGCTCAGCATTCAACACCATCATCCCGCAGCAGCTCATCCACAAACTGGACAACCTGGGCCTAAGCACCTCCATGTGCAACTGGCTGCTGGACTTCCTGACAGGGAGACCACAGGCAGTTCGGGTCAGCAGCAACACCTCCAGCACCATCATGATGAACACGGGGGGCCCCCCAAGGATGTGTGCTGAGCCCCCTCCTCTTCACTCTGCTGACCCATGACTGCGCCCCATCTTCCAGCTCCAACATCTTCGTTAAGTTTGCGGACGACACGACTGTGGTGGGTCTCATCAACAACAACGATGAGTCAATCTACAGGAGTGAGGTGAGCAGACTGGCCTCGTGGTGCAAAGACAATAATCTCCATCTGAACGTGGAGAAGACGAAGGAGATTGTTGTGGACTTCAGGAGAACGCACACCCAGCATGCTCCTCTGACCATCGACGGTGCTGCAGTGGAGAGGGTGAGCAGCACCAAGTTCCTGGGTGTGCACATCTCTGAAGACCTGTCCTGGAGCCTGAACTCTGCATCACTGGCCAAAAAAGCTCACCAGCGCCTTTACTTCCTCCGCAAACTGAGGAGAGCGAGAGCCCCATCCTCCATCATGCACACATTCTACAGAGGCACCATTGAGAGCATCCTGTCCAGCTGCATCACCGTGTGGTACGGCGCCTGCACCGAGTCCTGCCGTAAGTCTCTGCAGCGCATCGTGAGAGTAGCTGAGAAGATCATTGGTGTCTCTCTTCCCCCCCTTCTGGACATTTACAACTCACGTCTCACCCGCAAAGCCACCAGGATTGCAGGTGACCCCACCCACCCGTCTCACAGCCTCCTCAGCCTGCTGCCATCTGGGAGGAGACTGCAGAGTCTCCGTGCTCGAACCAGCAGGCTCAAGAACAGTTTATTCCACCAGGCTGTCAGGAGACTCAACTCCCTCCCTGCTCTCCCCCCCATTCGTCCACTCGTCCCCTTTCCCCCCCCTGCCCCCCCCTGCCTCCCTCCCCCCTCTGCCCTCAGTTCTCTGCCCTCCTTCCCCCCTCTGCCCCCTCTGCCCTCCATCCCCCCCTTTCATCCTGCCACAGTCTGCCTCTACAGGTCCTGGCATCACCCCCCTCCACCTCCACCCCCCGCGTGCTCCACTAATTCACGCACCCTAAAAACTCTGCACAGCCGTTTATTGTTTATGCTATTTGCACTATTTGCACAGTACCTCACTTTTTAACTTTGTAATTTAATCTGCACTCTGTTTATATTGTTAATACTGTAATTTATCTACATTCTACCTCATGGTGAAACACTCACAGGTGCCCTCATCTGTCTATTGTCTGTTGTTCGTTATTTGTTGTCCAAATGTCTTTAGTTAAGTTATTTGTTTATAGTATTGTGTTTTTTTATTGCTAGTTTTCTTAGTGCTCTTTTTATGCACTGCAGGTTTGCACTGGGGGGGGGGGGGGGGGGGGGGGGGATTGCAATTTCATCTGTGCTGTATGTTTAACATGGAGCATATTTGACAATAAACAACCTTGAACCTTGAACCTTGAACCCTAATAAAGAATTAAGACATTCTGAGTCTCTGAGTTCAAACGTAGTTCATGATATCACAAGGGTGGATGATGGATGGATGGATGGATGGATGGGTGGATGATGGATGGATGGATGGGTGGGTGGATGGATGGATGGATGGATGGATGGATGGATGGATGGATGGATGGATGGATGGATGGATGGATGGATGGATGGATAGATGGATGGATGGATGGATGGATGGATGGATGGATAGATGGATGGATGGATGGATGGATGGATGGATGGATGGATGGATGGGTGGGTGGGTGGGTGGGTGGGTGGGTGGGTGGATGGGTGGGTGGGTGGGTGGGTGGGTGGGTGGATGATGGATGGATGGATGGATGGGTGGATGGATGGATGGATGGATAGATGGATGGATGGATGGATGGATGGATGGATGGATGGATGGATGGATAGATGGATGGATGGATGGATGGATGGATGGATGGATGGATGGATGGGTGGGTGGGTGGGTGGGTGGGTGGGTGGGTGGATGATGGATGGATGGATGGATGGGTGGATGGATGGATGGATGGATGGATAGATGGATGGATGGATGGATGGATGGATAGATGGATGGATGGATGGATGGATGGATGGATGGGTGGGTGGGTGGATGATGGATGGATGGATGGATGGATGGATGGGTGGGTGGGTGGATGGATGGGTGGATGGATGGATGGATGGATGGATGGATGGATGGATGGATGGGTGGGTGGGTGGATGGATGGATGGATGGGTGGATGGATGGATGGATGGATGGGTGGGTGGGTGGGTGGATGGATGGATGAGTCTGGTTCTGATCCAGGTTTCTGTCTGTTCTTCATGAGTCTGGTTCTGATCCAGGTTTCTGTCTGTTCTTCATGAGTCTGGTTCTGATCCAGGTTTCTGTCTGTTCTTCATGAGTCTGGTTCTGATCCAGACTTCTGTTGGGTTCTGGATTCTCACATATTACCTGATAACCATTTCATGAATGAAACGTTATTAAAGGAGTTCTAATGCACACAGTGCTGAGAGGAGTCAGAGCGCCCTCTGCTGGATAAACTGCACAATTACCACTCTCAAATGATGAGTATGTACACAGTAGTACCCTGAAACAGCCTGTAGAGGGCGCAAACAGAAGAAAAGAGACAGAGTCAGAAAAGTCAAAAAGCTTTAATAGATTTTTAAGGGGGGTGGGGACACATGAGGAGGGACAGGTGTAGGCAGGAAGTCAGCAGGTGTAGGCAGGAAGTCAGCAGGTGTAGGCAGGAAGTCAGCAGGTGTAGGCAGGAAGTAAGCATGTGTAGACAGGAAGTCGGCAGGTTTGGAAAAGAAGTCAGCAGGTGTAACCAGGAAGCGAGTGAGAAGCTACAGGGTGGTCATGTCGTTCAGGGCGAGGTCGAGCTCCTCACTTAGAGCTTTACCCTTTAGCTTCTGAGCATACACCTCATCTACACACACACACACAGGAAACAGAAAGATCAGGTAAAGACAGACGCACCTCAACTCAAGTTATCTCCAGTGACCTTTCGTAACCTTTAGTTATTGTAAGAAACTGCAGATCAATTCCCCTCCACACCACAAGGAGACGCCTTGCAGTTTATAGTTGTAAAGGTCAGACCCTCCTCACCTATAAATAGGGGTCAGAAGAAGCTCTTCTTCCTTTTTGTTCACAAACATTTCTATAATGGACTGCTGTTTGCCATGTGTCTTTTGACCACGACCAATGTGAGTAAAAGATTTCTTTCTAATTTGGATTGTTTAAAGGAATGACATTTATTATTTGACTGACAATTATTAGACAACTGAAGTACTTAATTTGAAGATTGTGCATATGATTTGTTTGAATAAATACTGTAATGAATTCATTTATTTTCCTTTAGAACCATGGCAATCAGCAGTTCAACTGAAGAGTAATATATGTTAAAATAAAAGATTTAATTGAACAAAACTCCGTCTCCTGGTGGTATGTGGCTCCAGTCGAACAATAACCTACAAATGGTCCTTCGAGCCGGAGACTGAGCCACACTCCACACAGTGACCTTAAGTTTCTGAGAGATAGACTGCTGGAATGGAGGAGACTGATGAACTCACAGATGAAGGCCAGGCTCTTTCTATTGAGCACACGGATGGAGCCCAAGGTGTAGCAGACTTAACCCAGCCTCACAAGGATGAGGCCACCCCCGAATTGTCTCAAGAATCATCTAATCCATCTCAACCAACTCAACAAACCGAGCCTAGCCACTTATCTGAGCCATTATTGCCAACCTATCCTGAAGAAGTCCCTTTACCATCAGAAACTTGTAAATTATCAGCTAAACCTCTTACAAGGTCCATAACACATGACCCTGGGGCTAGACCTAAAAGAATTAGACAACCCCCTGATTATTATGGAGTTGACATGCCCAAGCAGAAGGCCTCCACACTGTCCCATGGCTCACATAGTTCACACATCAAGAAGACTCATCACTCCAAGTCAGCCTTTAGTTTCCCTGTAAGCTCTCGGAGTAGTATGCATTCCAGGAGTAGCCGATCTTCAATTTTGAGCGATCTTCAAGCCAGCTTTGTCCAACGGATTCCCCATGAGATACTAAGGTGACCCACTCAGCTCCGTTTACTCGACCATTGCCTGCACCTCCAGTTCCTGTCAAAACCACTAATTATACAGAGCCCATGCCTGGTACCAAGCAGCCCACTTGCCCTAACAGTCTACCAACAATGCCAGTGGTGTTATCCCAGGAGCCACAATCTGCACCCTTACAAGGTCAAATGCCCAATATTATGGATCTGTTTATTGCTTCTGCCTATGGAATACCAAGGCCATCACTTCCTGTGTTTAAAAGTGGTCGGGAAAGTGATTTTGCCCTCCTGAAAATGGCTCTTGATAACCTCCTTGGAAGTCACCCACATCTTACGGAGCAGTATAAATATCAGATCCTCTTAGATCATCTTCAGCACCCAGGAGCCCACAAATTGGCCAGATCCAGCATGCATGATCCAAGACCATATTCCACAGCTCTCCTAGCACTCCAAGAGAAATATGGTCAGCCAAGGCTGCTAGTTCAGAGTGAAATTGGAGCAATCTTAAACTCTCACATTATTCACATTGGTAATGTAGAAGCCTTTGATGATTTCTCCCTTTCTGTGCATGCTCTAGTAGGAATGCTGCTGTCCTTAGAAGGTCCTGATGGCTCTGAACTAAGATGTGGATCTCATGTTGACAGACTCCTCAGTAAACTCCCTGTGCAGTACAGAGATGGATTTGTTGAGCACTGTATCCACCGTGGCATACTGACTGGACAGGCCAACCAAACATACTCCCTCCTTGACCTTTCAACCTGGCTACAGTCAAAATCGAGAGCCAAACGAATATCAGAAAGAGCTGTTGAACTTCACAAACAGGAAAACCCGCAAACAAGGAAGGTACGACAGCCCCCTAGACAGGTCTCCACTGTCTACTCATCAACAATGTCAACGAAGGACAGGATACATGGACTCAACACCAAAGTGAAGGTAAATGATAAACCTCTGCCCTACTGTCCCTACTGTAATGTCAGAGACCATTTCCTAGGTTTATGCACAGACTTCAAACAGCTTTCCAAAGATGACATTTTGAAATGGATCAGAGAGAAGGATAGATGCACTAAATGTGGGAGAATGCACAAAATGGACAAATGCACCTTAAAGAGGCCATGTAACATCTGTAAAGAAGTTCACCTGACTATTCTCCATGACTTCAATACAACCAAAGCAGCCACCGTGATGTTAACGTCATCTCCCTCAGAGCTTCTTTATATGGACCAACCCAACCATTCCCATAGAGTCATGTTGAAAGTAGTCAATGTCTGCCTTCACAATGGAGAAAGAACCCTCGTTACTCATGCAATCCTTGACGATGGTGCAGATAGATCTATTCTTCTCTCTCAAGCGGTCCAATGCCTGGGCCTTAGAACTCAACCTAGAACCATCTCACTCCGTACAGTCAGACAGGACGTAGTGCAGGTTAAAGGAGCCTCTGTATCTTTTGAAATTTCCCCTGTAAACCAGCCAACTCAAAGGCATGTTATCATTGGAGCATTCACTGCAGGAAATCTTGGACTGTCGGAGCACACCTACCCTGTGAATCAACTTCAAGAGCGATATCACCATCTTAAAGGTATTCCATTACAGCCAATTGATCATGCTCGCCCTCTTGTCCTGATTGGCTCAGACTATGCTCACCTCATTACAGCCACTGAGCCAATATGTGTGGGACCACCAGGTGGTCCATTGGCAGTACACACCAAACTGGGATGGGCTCTCCAGGGGCCAGCCAGCTTACTTCCAACTCAAAACTACTGCACTCTTACTTGCCTTAAAAGTGAACTACTCAAAAATGTTGAAAAACTCTGGCAAATTGACATGTTGCCCCATGTGAGTGAAAAAACAGCCACGAGGTCAAAGCAAGATAAGCTAGCTCTTGATCTACTCCAGTCTAAGACAATTAGAGTAGACATAGATGGTGTAATGCGCTATGCCACTCCACTGCTAAGAGCCCCTAACATTCCTGTCTTTAAAGCCCCAAAGGAAGCTGTACTGCCACGCCTCTATGGGACAGAAAGGCGTCTGTCCAAAGATCCAAAACTGTCAGAAAAATACCAAGAGGAACTGAACAAGCTCGTGGAGGCCAGCTTTGTCCAACGGATTCCCCATGAGCAGGTTGACCAGCCACAAGAAACTTGGTATTTTCCACACCACATGGTTGAACATAACAACAAACACAGAGTGGTCTTTGACTGCTCCTTTGAATACATGGGACAGAATTTGAACAAATGTCTTCTGCCTGGCCCAACCTTAGGTCCCTCTCTCATTGGAGTCCTATTAAGATTCCGCCAACAAGCAATAGCGATCTGTGGAGATATCAAGAGTATGTTCCATCAAGTACACCTTTTGAATGAGGACAAATCTTTACTGCGATTCATATGGAGAGGGATGCAGCTTGACCAGGAGCCTACTGTGTATGAATGGCAGGTTTTGCCATTTGGAACAACCTGTAGCCCATGCTGTGCGACTTATGCAGTACACAAACATGTTAACGACCACTGTGATGGAAATGAGGAGGTCCTTCAGTCTGTCCAACGCTGTTTTTATGTTGATAACTGCCTCCAAAGTTTCCCTTCTTCTCAAGAAGCCATGTCACTCATCAATAAGATGAGACCACTACTGGCTGATGGTGGGTTTGACATCAGACAATGGGCAAGTAATGATCCAAATGTAATAAAACATCTCCCACCAGATGCAAAGTCCAAAACTAGTGAATTGTGGCTTTCAGGAAATGAAGACCCCAAAGAGCTGACACTAGGCCTCCAATGGAATTGTCTCACTGACAGGCTGGGCTATAAGAACAGATCCATCACCTACCATCAACCTACAATGAGAAATATTTACAAGGTACTTGCAAGCCAATATGATCCTTTAGGCTACCTGACCCCCTTCACAACCCGTGCAAAGATCCTAGTACAGGATCTGTGGAAGCAGGAAAGAGGATGGGATAGCATTATCAAAACCAAGAGCTTGTTGGAGAAATGGCAAGCATGGGAGTTGGAGCTTCGAAATCTGCCCGACATTAACTTCCCGCGCTGTTATCTGCCTCCTTGTACAAATGCAGCGACAAATGAAATCCATTTGCATGTATTCTGCGATGCCTCTGAGCGAGTGTATGGTGCAGTGGCCTACCTTCAGACTAAGGACGACCATGGTCAAACCCAGATCAGCTTTATCATGGCCAGGTCTCGTATAGCCCCTAAACGCCAGCTATCCATCCCTCGCCTCGAACTATGTGCAGCTCTATCTGGAGCTCAGCTGGCTAACCTTCTCAGTTCTGAACTCACCATTCCAATCCAGTCAGTAACCCTTTGGACAGATTCGACCACAGTCCTATCATGGTTAACATCTGACTCCTGTCGGTACAAGGTGTTTGTTGGCACAAGAATAGCTGAGATTCAGACCCTAACTGACCCAAGAAATTGGAAATATGTTGATTCAAAGAGTAATTCAGCTGATGACCTAACACGAGGCAAAACCCTCCTTGAGCTTTCTCAGCAAAATAGGTGGAGTCAAGGCCCTCGATTCCTCTCGCTTGACCCTAGTTGTTGGCCAGCCAATCCCTGTGTACCAGCTGATTTAGAAACTGCTGGGGAGCTGAGAAAGTCCATGTTCTGCGGTACAGTAATGGCAGATGACATAAATCTCCGAGATTTGAGCAGTTACCACAGCTGGGAGGATCTGGTAAATGAGACAAAGGATCAGCTCTATGGTACAGCAGATAAAACCACAAACATAGCCCAATGCTACATAGACTCAGAAAGGCATCTTCTGCAAAGGGCGCAGTCAGAATGTTTCGCAGAGGAATTCAACAACCTCAAAGCTGGTAAATTCATACCAAAGAGTAGCAAACTACTCCCACTGTCTCCTGAATATGACCCAGATCTTGGTCTCATCAGAGTCGGAGGACGACTTCGAAGAGTGGAGACCCTTGACCCTGACAATATCCATCCAATTATATTGGATCCAAAACATCCCATAACCAAACTCATTATCAAACATTTTGATGAGAAACTGCTCCACCCAGGCCCTGAGCGGGTCCTGGGAGAAATAAGACGCAGGTACTGGATCCTACGTGCTCGTCAAGCCATCCGCCAACATCAACATCAGTGCAAAGAATGTCAGAGATGGAGAGCTAATCCAGTCATCCCCAAAATGGCAGACCTTCCTCCAGCTCGTCTAAGACTGTTTAAACCCCCTTTCTGGTCCACAGGCATGGACTGTTTTGGGCCTTTCATGGTTAAGATTGGCCGCCGCACAGAGAAGAGGTGGGGAATACTCTTCAAATGCTTAACAACACGTTGTATACATCTGGAGCTTCTAGACAGTATGGACACAGATTCCTTCTTAATGGCCTTCAGAAGATTTGTATCCCGCAGAGGGAAACCGCACGAACTCCTCTCTGACTGTGGGACTAACTTCAGAGCAGCAGAGGCCGAGTTACAAAATGCCTTTCAGGACATGGCACCGGACTTGAAGCAGGAACTGGCCCATGCACAAGTTCACTTTCAATTCAATCCTCCATCAGCCCCACATTTTGGCGGAAGCTGGGAACGAGAGATAAAATCAATAAAAATGGCACTCCGTGTCGCACTGGGAAACCAGGCAGTAACAGAGACAGTCCTACACACAGTGCTGATTGAAGTAGAAGGCATTCTGAATTCAAAACCTCTCGGATATATTTCCTCTGATCCCTCTGATCCTAATCCAGTTACTCCAAATATGTTGCTGATGGGGCGGCCAGACTCTTCTCTTCCTCAAGCAATATACTGCAAAAGTGAACTCCTTGGCAGGAGAAGGTGGCGGCACAGTCAGATCTTAGCTGACAACTTCTGGACAGCCTTTATTCGTTACTACCTACCAAATCTTCAAACCAGACAAAAATGGGAGACTGACAAGGAGAACCTGAATTCAGGTCAGGTAGTACTGATAGTTGACCCCCAACATCCACGAGCATCATGGCCTATTGGAAGGATATCTGAAACCTACCCTGGTAGGGATGGAAACGTTCGCAGTGCAAAGGTAATAATTCAGGGTCGAGAATACACACGCCCTGTTTCAAGATTAATCTCACTCCCTGAAGTCCTGGATGAAGGAACAAAGTAAAACGTATTTGCTACACAAATCCGGGGGCGGCTGTAAGAAACTGCAGATCAATTCCCCTCCACACCACAAGGAGACGCCTTGCAGTTTATAGTTGTAAAGGTCAGACCCTCCTCACCTATAAATAGGGGTCAGAAGAAGCTCTTCTT
>NC_136706.1:5000-25000 GCF_947650265.1 Symphodus melops | reverse complement strand
GTGTTACTGTGTGTGTTACTGTGTGTAACTGTGTGTGTGTTACTGTGTGTGTTACTGTGTGTAACTGTGTGTGTGTTACTGTGTGTGTTACTGTGTGTAACTGTGTGTTACTGTGTGTGTTACTGTGTGTAACTGTGTGTTACTGTGTGTAACTGTGTGTGTGTTACTGTGTGTGTTACTGTGTGTAACTGTGTGTGTGTTACTGTGTGTGTTACTGTGTGTAACTGTGTGTTACTGTGTGTGTTACTGTGTGTAACTGTGTGTTACTGTGTGTGTTACTGTGTGTGTTACTGTGTGTGTGTTACTGTGTGTAACTGTGTGTTACTGTGTGTAACTGTGTGTGTGTTACTGTGTGTGTTACTGTGTGTAACTGTGTGTGTGTTACTGTGTGTGTTACTGTGTGTAACTGTGTGTGTGTTACTGTGTGTGTTACTGTGTGTAACTGTGTGTTACTGTGTGTGTTACTGTGTGTGTTACTGTGTGTAACTGTGTGTTACTGTGTGTAACTGTGTGTGTGTTACTGTGTGTGTTACTGTGTGTAACTGTGTGTGTGTTACTGTGTGTGTTACTGTGTGTAACTGTGTGTTACTGTGTGTAACTGTGTGTTACTGTGTGTTACTGTGTGTTACTGTGTGTAACTGTGTGTTACTGTGTGTTACTGTGTGTAACTGTGTGTTACTGTGTGTAACTGTGTGTTACTGTGTGTTACTGTGTGTTACTGTGTGTAACTGTGTGTTACTGTGTGTAACTGTGTGTTACTGTGTGTAACTGTGTGTTACTGTGTGTTACTGTGTGTAACTGTGTGTGTTACTGTGTGTGTTACTGTGTGTAACTGTGTGTTACTGTGTGTAACTGTGTGTGTGTTACTGTGTGTGTTACTGTGTGTAACTGTGTGTTACTGTGTGTAACTGTGTGTGTGTTACTGTGTGTGTTACTGTGTGTAACTGTGTGTTACTGTGTGTTACTGTGTGTTACTGTGTGTTACTGTGTGTAACTGTGTGTTACTGTGTGTAACTGTGTGTTACTGTGTGTGTTACTGTGTGTTACTGTGTGTGTGTTACTGTGTGTTACTGTGTGTAACTGTGTGTTACTGTGTGTGTTACTGTGTGTGTTACTGTGTGTAACTGTGTGTTACTGTGTGTGTGTAACTGTG
Source organism: Symphodus melops (assembly GCF_947650265.1). Classification (NCBI taxonomy): domain Eukaryota; kingdom Metazoa; phylum Chordata; class Actinopteri; order Labriformes; family Labridae; genus Symphodus; species Symphodus melops. The sequence goes on along the minus strand of NC_136706.1, from coordinate 23,847 downwards.
TGTAACTGTGTGTGTTACTGTGTGTGTTACTGTGTGTAACTGTGTGTTACTGTGTATGTGTAACTGTGTGTAACTGTGTGTTACTGTGTGTTACTGTGTGTTACTGTGTGTAACTGTGTGTTACTGTGTGTAACTGTGTGTTACTGTGTGTGTTACTGTGTGTTACTGTGTGTGTGTTACTGTGTGTTACTGTGTGTAACTGTGTGTTACTGTGTGTGTTACTGTGTGTGTTACTGTGTGTAACTGTGTGTTACTGTGTGTGTGTAACTGTGTGTAACTGTGTGTGTTACTGTGTGTGTTACTGTGTGTAACTGTGTGTTACTGTGTATGTGTAACTGTGTGTAACTGTGTGTTACTGTGTGTTACTGTGTGTTACTGTGTGTAACTGTGTGTTACTGTGTGTGTTACTGTGTGTTACTGTGTGTGTGTTACTGTGTGTTACTGTGTGTAACTGTGTGTGTTACTGTGTGTGTTACTGTGTGTGTTACTGTGTGTAACTGTGTGTTACTGTGTGTGTGTAACTGTGTGTAACTATGTGTAACTGTGTGTGTTACTGTGTGTGTTACTGTGTGTAACTGTGTGTTACTGTGTATGTGTAACTGTGTGTAACTGTGTGTAACTGTGTGTGTTACTGTGTGTGTTACTGTGTGTGTAACTGTGTGTTACTGTGTGTGTGTTACTGTGTGTTACTGTGTGTGTTACTGTGTGTGTAACTGTGTGTAACTGTGTGTAATTGTGTTACTGTGTGTGTTACTGTGTGTTACTTTGTGTTACTGTGTGTAATTGTGTTACTGTGTGTGTTACTGTGTGTTACTTTGTGTTACTGTGTGTAATTGTGTTACTGTGTGTGTTACTGTGTGTTACTGTGTGTGTAACTGTGTGTTACTGTGTGTGTGTTACTGTGTGTTACTGTGTGTGTTACTGTGTGTGTAACTTTGTGTTACTGTGTGTAATTGTGTTACTGTGTGTGTTACTGTGTGTTACTTTGTGTTACTGTGTGTTACTGTGTGTGTTTCTGTGTGTAATTGTGTTACTGTGTGTGTTACTGTGTGTTACTTTGTGTTACTGTGTGTGTTACTGTGTGTTACTTTGTGTTACTTTGTGTTACTGTGTGTTACTGTGTGTTACTGTGTGTGTTTCTGTGTGTAATTGTGTTACTGTGTGTGTTACTGTGTGTTACTTTGTGTTACTGTGTGTGTTACTGTGTGTGTTAGTGTGTGTGTTACTGTGTGTAATTGTGTTACTGTGTGTGTTACTGTGTGTGTTACTGTGTGTGTTACTGTGTGTGTAACTGTGTGTAATTGTGTTACTATGTGTGTTACTGTGTTACTGTGTGTGTTACTGTGTGTATCTGTGTAACTGTGTGTAATTGTGTAACTGGGTGTAACTGTGTGTAATTGTGTTACTGTGTGTTACTTTGTGTAATTGTGTGTAATTGTGTTACTGTTATTATTGAACTTGTAACAGAAATGTCCATAGATCTTCTATTAGGCAGGATCCCCGCTCTTTGTCTTTATTTTTACAACATTCAGACTTTACAAACTGAAAATACAAGAACTGGATAATCCGAGTAGCACCTGAATGCAGCATAAGCTTCCACATAGGAGTCTGCAGGTGTATTCAGAAAACCTAAAGGTGTTGCTGCAGTCATGTGCTGCTCTGAAGGTCCAAGTTTCAGAGTCTGGAAGTCGTTCTTCCACTAGTCTTTTTCTGTTTGTGGTAACGACACAAACTCATGTCAGGTGTGCTGCAGCCTGCAGGTGAACTCTGTTTCTGTTCAGGTGTGCTGCAGCCTGCAGGTGAACTCTGTTTCTGTTCAGGTGTGCTGCAGCCTGCAGGTGAACTCTGTTTCTGTTCAGGTGTGCTGCAGCCTGCAGGTGAACTCTGTTATCTGTTCAGGTGTGCTGCAGCCTGCAGGTGAACTCTGTTTCTGTTCAGGTGTGCTGCAGCCTGCAGGTGAACTCTGTTATCTGTTCAGGTGTGCTGCAGCCTGCAGGTGAACTCTGTTATCTGTTCAGGTGTGTGTGTTTACCTCTCGCTCTCGTCTGCAGCTTTCTCAGCCTCCTCCAGCTTCTGCAGCGCCGTCGCCAACCGCTCCTGAGCTCGGTCCAACTCCTCCTCCACCAACTGGATCCTCCTGTTCAGAGATGCCACCTCAGCCTCGGCCTACACACACGCACACGCACACACACACACACACACACACACAGACAAGCACATACAGACACACATATAATTAAATAAACCCTTAAATGAAAAATGTGTAATCTCCAGCTGTGATTGGTCTAAAGAGAACAGCTGACAGGATACAGATCAGGTTCATTAGGTGAGATATCAGGTGGCATCACGATGCTGCTTTTTGCTTGCTGATTTCTGATTGGCAGATGATCAACCCCCCAGCAGCTACATGATAAAGAATTTAAACACGGGGGGTTCCGTATGTTACCCTCTCCCGGGCCCCCCGCTCGTAGTCCGCCTCCTCCTGCGCGTGCTCGGCTCGATCCTCCGCCTCGAACGCGACCTGCTGCAGACTCTGGATCTTTCTCCTCACTGCATCTATAGAGGTGAAGGCCGCCATCGTGACTACTCTCACTCACCTCTGCTGCACCTCACAGGTGTCTCCGGGTGTCCATGGCAACGGAATCAACACATGCTTCTTCAGGTTACACTTTCAAAATAAAGTGGTTGTTGATAAAAGTCTTATTTTGAAAGTTTACCTACAGCCCCAATGAATGGAGTTCATGAGTCAGATCATGAATATGGTTCTTTATTAAGTGTCACTTTATATATCAGATGTTTTCAATGTTACGCCTATATTGAATATATGTGCATGTGTGTGTGTGTGTGTGTGTGTGTGTGTGTGTGTGTGTGTGTGTGTGTGTGTGTGTGTGTGTGTGTGTGTTTATTTCAATAATTATTTCATTAGAATAAACTTTATAAAAAGTCAAACATCAAACTCATAACCATAAAGAATAAACATGAAATGATGTATTTTATGAAACACGGCCTGAATGGCGGATTTCAACGTTAGTCCTATATGTGATTGAATAGGAGCCCATGGGGGGGGGCGTAACCATTGATTTAGCAGTTGAAATGGCGTCTTTGTTGAGGTGAACTGTCCGCCTGTGAGCAGCTGAAACATAAACACGTGTTGTTCGCTCGGATCCTTCTCCATGTTTGGTCAAATCTTTGGAGGTCTCACTCCTCTCCGGATTCCAACTCCTCCCTGCGTTCCTGTTCTAAACATGGTCATAAACGCTGAGACGCCTGCAGACACGCCGTGTGAAACATCCACACGGAGAATCACTGAGATCATCTGAAGATCAGACGCTCTCAGGACGTGAACAGGAAACACACGTTAGGATGAAGCTTCTATATTTGTGTTTATTTAGTGTTAAAGAGACGATGATCAACACTGTGAATGTTCAGAAACTAAGTAGCTGCTCTGTGGTAACCATGGAAACGAAGCGACACATTACTAGTAAGGTAGGGTTGCTTAGCAACAGGTCAGTCTTAGTTGGGATGTGTGTTGGTGATATATGTTATTCTCTGTGATGTGACCTGTGGCCCCGCCCCTGAGCTGTGGCCCCGCCCCTTACTCACATCTGTCGCCTTCTTCTCGGCCTGCTCGAGTTTCTCCTGAGCGTCCTTCAGAGACTCCGAGTATTTATCGAGCTCGTCCTCCACACCCTTCAGCTTCTTCTGCAGCCCGAGCAGCTCCTCCTCCAGCTACACACACACACACACACACACACACACACACACACACACACACACACACACACAAGAACAGGTTCCAAAACAGAAAGAATAATTAAAACTTCTTAAACTGATAAAATGTTCAAACTTTAAAAAGTTCACTTTAACAACATCCTGAAGCGAGCGTCATCGGAAACAATGGACAGATAAGAGTCTGTCTCACCTGGTGTCTGTCTCACCTGGTGTCTGTCTCACCTGGTGTCTGTCCCACCTGGTGTCTGTCTCACCTGGTGTCTGTCCCACCTGGTGTCTGTATCACCTGGTGTCTGTATCACCTGGTGTCTGTCCCACCTGGTGTCTGTCCCACCTGGTGTCTGTATCACCTGGTGTCTGTATCACCTGGTGTCTGTATCACCTGGTGTCTGTCCCACCTGGTGTCTGTCCCACCTGGTGTCTGTATCACCTGGTGTCCGTATCACCTGGTGTCTGTCTCACCTGGTGTCTGTATCACCTGGTGTCTGTCCCACCTGGTGTCTGTATCACCTGGTGTCTGTATCACCTGGTGTCTGTCCCACCTGGTGTCTGTATCACCTGGTGTCTGTCTCACCTGGTGTCTGTCTCACCTGGTGTCTGTCCCACCTGGTGTCTGTATCACCTGGTGTCTGTCTCACCTGGTGTCTGTCTCACCTGGTGTCTGTCCCACCTGGTGTCTGTCTCACCTGGTGTCTGTATCACCTGGTGTCTGTATCACCTGGTGTCTGTCCCACCTGGTGTCTGTATCACCTGGTGTCTGTCCCACCTGGTGTCTGTCCCACCTGGTGTCTGTCCCACCTGGTGTCTGTCCCACCTGGTGTCTGTCTCACCTGGTGTCTGTCCCACCTGGTGTCTGTCTCACCTGGTGTCTGTCTCACCTGGTGTCTGTCTCACCTGGTGTCTGTCCCACCTGGTGTCTGTCTCACCTGGTGTCTGTCCCACCTGGTGTCTGTATCACCTGGTGTCTGTATCACCTGGTGTCTGTCCCACCTGGTGTCTGTCTCACCTGGTGTCTGTCTCACCTGGTGTCTGTCCCACCTGGTGTCTGTATCACCTGGTGTCTGTCCCACCTGGTGTCTGTATCACCTGGTGTCTGTCTCACCTGGTGTATGTCTCACCTGGTGTATGTCTCACCTGGTGTCTGTCCCACCTGGTGTCTGTATCACCTGGTGTCTGTCCCACCTGGTGTCTGTCCCACCTGGTGTCTGTCCCACCTGGTGTCTGTATCACCTGGTGTCTGTCTCACCTGGTGTATGTCTCACCTGGTGTATGTATCACCTGGTGTATGTCTCACCTGGTGTCTGTCTCACCTGGTGTCTGTATCACCTGGTGTCTGTCTCACCTGGTGTCTGTCTCACCTGGTGTATGTCTCACCTGGTGTCTGTATCACCTGGTGTCTGTATCACCTGGTGTATGTCTCACCTGGTGTCTGTCTCACCTGGTGTCTGTCTCACCTGGTGTATGTATCACCTGGTGTCTGTCCCACCTGGTGTCTGTATCACCTGGTGTCTGTCTCACCTGGTGTCTGTATCACCTGGTGTCTGTCCCACCTGGTGTCTGTCCCACCTGGTGTCTGTCTCACCTGGTGTCTGTATCACCTGGTGTATGTCTCACCTGGTGTCTGTATCACCTGGTGTATGTCTCACCTGGTGTCTGTATCACCTGGTGTCTGTCCCACCTGGTGTCTGTCCCACCTGGTGTCTGTATCACCTGGTGTATGTCTCACCTGGTGTCTGTCTCACCTGGTGTCTGTCTCACCTGGTGTATGTATCACCTGGTGTCTGTCCCACCTGGTGTCTGTATCACCTGGTGTCTGTCTCACCTGGTGTCTGTATCACCTGGTGTCTGTCTCACCTGGTGTATGTCTCACCTGGTGTATGTCTCACCTGGTGTCTGTCTCACCTGGTGTCTGTCTCACCTGGTGTCTGTCTCACCTGGTGTATGTTCATTATAATTTATGCTGTAATCTATAATCTGTATTTCCCCCCAGGTGTGTGACTCCAGCAGTGATCTGATTGGCTGATAGCTGTGTATATTTGAGTCGTTGGGTTTCAGTTGTTCCATTTGAACAACAGGCTGCAGACTATAAAAAGAGTTAATGATGCAGCCTCACGACTGTCTCCATCTAAGGCCTCCAGGTCACAAATAGCCTCTTGATCCTGCAGACAACACTGAGGGAATTGAAGCCCTGACTGTCTTTGTGACAACAATTCAGAGAAGGCTGGGCAGAAATAGACCTGGGAGGGGGGGGGGATGTGTCACAACAGCACATCCTATGTGAGTAATGCTGACAACTGCTTTGTTCAAAACATTAAGACTAGAAGAGCTATGTCATGTTTTATAGTGAGGGTCTACATCAGGAGGAGAGTCAGGGGGGTCAGGAGGACGGGTCTGCATCAGGGGGAGAGTCAGGGGGGTCAGGAGGATGGGTCTGCATCAGGAGGAGAGTCAGGGGGGTCAGGAGGACGGGTCTGCATCAGGAGGAGAGTCAGGGGGGTCAGGAGGACGGGTCTGCATCAGGAGGAGAGTCAGGGGGGTCAGGTCTGCACTCTACCCTCCTCTGCTGTAAAACGCCCCAAAATACATCTTAAATAAATACATTTAAAAAAAGCAGCAAAATGTATTTTATAACTGGCCGTTCAAAAAGCTAAATATTCATGTTACAGGAATTTAACTTGGGTAGGCTGAGCTCTAACCCCTAACTCTGTATAAAGTGATGTTTATGTGACATCATTGGTATCATTTATGTTCTCAACTGGGCCCCCACCATGTCTTTATGTAAAGACCTGCTGCTGGCACCTCCAGTCTCTAAACTACAGGAGGTAGAGTCTGCAGTTATCAGACCTGCTGGTACCTACAGTCTCTAAACTACAGGAGGTAGAGTCTGCAGTTATCAGACCTGCTGGTACCTACAGTCTCTAAACTACAGGAGGTAGAGTCTGCAGTTATCAGACCTGCTGGTACCTACAGTCTCTAAACTACAGGAGGTAGAGTCTGCAGTTATCAGACCCGCTGGTACCTCCAGTCTCTAAACTACAGGAGGTAGAGTCTGCAGTTATCAGACCTGCTGGTACCTACTGTCTCTAAGCTACAGGAGGTAGAGTCTGCAGTTATCAGACCTGCTGGTACCTCCAGTCTCTAAACTACAGGAGGTAGAGTCTGCAGTTATCAGACCCGCTGGTACCTACAGTCTCTAAACTACAGGAGGTAGAGTCTGCAGTTATCAGACCTGCTGGTACCTCCAGTCTCTAAACTACAGGAGGTAGAGTCTGCAGTTATCAGACCCGCTGGTACCTCCAGTCTCTAAACTACAGGAGGTAGAGTCTGCAGTTATCAGACCCGCTGGTACCTCCAGTCTCTAAACTACAGGAGGTAGAGTCTGCAGTTATCGGGGCCCCCTGAGCTGATGACCCTAGGCCCTGATTGGTCAGGGGATGACTCTGAATCTCATCTTCTTTTTATTCTTTAATTTATTTATTTATGATTCTGATGAACCATGTTCAGTCTGTTTCTGTCATAAAGGGTTTGAACATGTTGAGTGTAAATCATTGGTGAGGGGGCGTATCACAGACACACAGACACACACACACACACACACACACACACACACACACACACACACCATGTGTTTGAGATATGTGGAGCTGTGGATGAAGTGGAGTCTCAAAGATCAACACGAACTCTATTTATGGTCAAAGTTCAGCAGAACGTCTCCTCGTGTTCATCATCAGTTCAACATTTAAATAAACATGCCACGTTATAACATCTCTACTAGTTCACAGCATTATGCAGGATTTACACTATTTATTTGACTTGATTGAAAATATTGATGTTATAGTCTCACTTTAGACTTCAGCTGATCCATAATGCAGGTTTTTAAAATCTAAACCTTCAGAGTTTACTTCAGCTTTTTTCATCCCCTCTTTATTTAATAATAATAATAATAATAATAATTATTATTATTATTATTATTATTATTATTATAGCCATTAACACAGTTTTTAATGTTTAAATACCCTAAAAAGTTATAAATGTTGTTGTCATGAACAAAAATAACTTTAATCTCACAGAGAAACGATGCTTCGTAGCAGATTAGCAGTTTGCACCTGTTAATAAAACACCTTTTTAAAGAGACAGGCACACAGCTGTTTGATGGATCTGCACCTGTTAATAAAACACCTTTTTAAAGAGACAGGCACACCGCTGTTTGATGGATCTGCACCTGTTCATAGTTTCAGGATCTGATGTTTGAATGACTCCAGGTGTTGGCTGATGTTTTTACCTGTTTGCACTTGTCCTCGGCCCCCTTCTTGTCCCCCTCGGCCTGCTCAGCACGGTCTATGGCGTTCTCCTTGTCCAGCTTCAGCATCTGCATCTTCTTCTTGATGGCCTCCATGGTGGCGCGGCTTTGGGCTTCTCACAGCGGGAGAAAGAGGCTGCTGGTCCGGACGGAGAGTGGAGCACCGCTCGGTGTCTGTGAGTGTGTGACGGGTCGGAGGATGGAGCAGCAGCTGCACGAGCTCACACTTTTTTTCACAGTCAATCTGCGCGAGGATGTTCCCATATTTAGGCAGTACGGAGGGGCCAGAGCGCGCGTGACGTGAAGGAATAAATCAGGTCTGTTTACATGACGTTATATTATCCACCTGCAGGATACTAGAACTCTAATAAACTGATATGTTTGAGTTAAATATACTGATACACTGATCACAGAACTGGGGTTTTCTGATGTCTCTACTTTTATTGATGTAAACATTAAACTTTTATTCATCCTCTCCAGGATTTACTATGACCAATTTTTTTACATTAGGCCCCTCCCCCACAGACATGACTATGACCACGCCTACATTATACTAATGAGCCACAAACAGATAACGTTAAGCTCGAAAACATTTGACTCAATACTTTAGATAGCACACGTTTGAAAATATATATCTAGCCAGAACCTCTCGACCTCCTGCACAAGCTCAGGCTCCCCCCCCCCCCCCAGTGAGGTGACATTCCATGTCCCGGGTCGCTGAGGCCCCCGTCGTTGACTGCTGCCCAATCCACACTGCACCGACCCCTACGGTTTCATCTGTGGGTGGTGGGTCCACAGGAGGACGGGCCCACGTCGTCCCTTTTGGGCTGAGCCTGGCCACCAGGCACTCTCCTATGGGCCTTAACCCCAGGCATAGCTCCAGATGGGGCTCTGGCTGCACCATGCCGGACACCGTCTTGGTCCTTTTTGTTTTATTCATCGGGGTTCATTGATGGTCTGAACTGTCACCATAGACCCTACTGGGGACATAAAGCCCCTGACAACATAGCTCCGGGGGCCCCGATACCTGCAGACTCTACCACCTGTAGTTTAGAGACTGTAGGTACCAGCAGGTCTGATAACTGCAGACTCTACCTCCTGTCGTTTAGAGACTGTAGGTACCAGCAGGTCTGATAACTGCAGACTCTACCTCCTGTAGTTTAGAGACTGTAGGTACCAGCAGGTCTGATAACTGCAGACTCTACCTCCTGTAGTTTAGAGACTGTAGGTACCAGCAGGTCTGATAACTGCAGACTCTACCTCCCGTAGTTTAGAGACTGTAGGTACCAGCAGGTCTGATAACTGCAGACTCTACCTCCTGTAGTTTAGAGACTGTAGGTACCAGCAGGTCTGATAACTGCAGACTCTACCTCCTGTAGTTTAGAGACTGTAGGTACCAGCAGGTCTGATAACTGCAGACTCTACCTCCTGTAGTTTAGAGACTGTAGGTACAAGCAGGTCTGATAACTGCAGACTCTACCACCTGTAGTTTAGAGACTGTAGGTACCAGCAGGTCTGATAACTGCAGACTCTACCTCCTGTAGTACATTTAGAGACTGTAGGTACCAGCAGGTCTGATAATTGCAGACTCTACCTCCTGTAGTTTAGAGACTGTAGGTACCAGCAGGTCTGATAACTGCAGACTCTACCTCCTGTAGTTTAGAGACTGTAGGTACCAGCAGGTCTGATAACTGCAGACTCTACCACCTGTAGTTTAGAGACTGTAGGTACCAGCAGGTCTGATAACTGCAGACTCTACCTCCTGTAGTTTAGAGACTGTAGGTACCAGCAGGTCTGATAACTGCAGACTCTACCTCCTGTAGTACATTTAGAGACTGTAGGTAGCAGCAGGTCTGATAACTGCAGACTCTACCTCCTGTAGGACATTTAGAGACTGTAGGTACCAGCAGGTCTGATAACTGCAGACTCTACCTCCTGTAGGACATTTAGAGACTGTAGGTACCAGCAGGTCTGATAACTGCAGACTCTACCTCCTGTAGTTTAGAGACTGTAGGTACAAGCAGGTCTGATAACTGCAGACTCTACCTCCTGTAGTTTAGAGACTGTAGGTACCAGCAGGTTTGATAACTGCAGACTCTACCTCCTGTAGTACATTTAGAGACTGTAGGTAGCAGCAGGTCTGATAACTGCAGACTCTACCTCCTGTAGGACATTTAGAGACTGTAGGTACCAGCAGGTCTGATAACTGCAGACTCTACCTCCTGTAGTTTAGAGACTGTAGGTACCAGCAGGTCTGATAACTGCAGACTCTACCTCCTGTAGTTTAGAGACTGTAGGTACCAGCAGGTCTGATAACTGCAGACTCTACCTCCTGTAGGACATTTAGAGACTGTAGGTACCAGCAGGTCTGATAACTGCAGACTCTACCTCCTGTAGTTTAGAGACTGTAGGTACCAGCAGGTCTGATAACTGCAGACTCTACCTCCTGTAGTTTAGAGACTGTAGGTACCAGCAGGTCTGATAACTGCAGACTCTACCTCCTGTAGTTTAGAGACTGTAGGTACCAGCAGGTCTGATAACTGCAGACTCTACCTCCTGTAGGACATTTAGAGACTGTAGGTACCAGCAGGTCTGATAACTGCAGACTCTACCTCCTGTAGTTTAGAGACTGTAGGTACCAGCAGGTCTGATAACTGCAGACTCTACCTCCTGTAGTTTAGAGACTGTAGGTACCAGCAGGTCTGATAACTGCAGACTCTACCTCCTGTAGTTTAGAGACTGTAGGTACCAGCAGGTCTGATAACTGCAGACTCTACCTCCTGTAGTTTAGAGACTGTAGGTACCAGCAGGTCTGATAACTGCAGACTCTACCTCCTGTAGTTTAGAGACTGTAGGTACCAGCAGGTCTGATAACTGCAGACTCTACCTCCTGTAGTTTAGAGACTGTAGGTTCCAGCAGGTCTGATAACTGCAGACCCTACCTCCTGTAGTTTAGAGACTGTAGGTACCAGCAGGTCTGATAACTGCAGACTCTACCTCCTGTAGTTTAGAGACTGTAGGTACCAGCAGGTCTGATAACTGCAGACTCTACCTCCTGTAGTACATTTAGAGACTGTAGGTACCAGCAGGTCTGATAACTGCAGACTCTACCTCCTGTAGTTTAGAGACTGTAGGTACCAGCAGGTCTGATAACTGCAGACTCTACCTCCTGTCGTTTAGAGACTGTAGGTACCAGCAGGTCTGATAACTGCAGACTCTACCTCCTGTAGTTTAGAGACTGTAGGTACCAGCAGGTCTGATAACTGCAGACTCTACCTCCTGTAGTTTAGAGACTGTAGGTACCAGCAGGTCTGATAACTGCAGACTCTACCTCCCGTAGTTTAGAGACTGTAGGTACCAGCAGGTCTGATAACTGCAGACTCTACCTCCTGTAGTTTAGAGACTGTAGGTACCAGCAGGTCTGATAACTGCAGACTCTACCTCCTGTAGTTTAGAGACTGTAGGTACCAGCAGGTCTGATAACTGCAGACTCTACCTCCTGTAGTTTAGAGACTGTAGGTACAAGCAGGTCTGATAACTGCAGACTCTACCACCTGTAGTTTAGAGACTGTAGGTACCAGCAGGTCTGATAACTGCAGACTCTACCTCCTGTAGTACATTTAGAGACTGTAGGTACCAGCAGGTCTGATAATTGCAGACTCTACCTCCTGTAGTTTAGAGACTGTAGGTACCAGCAGGTCTGATAACTGCAGACTCTACCTCCTGTAGTTTAGAGACTGTAGGTACCAGCAGGTCTGATAACTGCAGACTCTACCACCTGTAGTTTAGAGACTGTAGGTACCAGCAGGTCTGATAACTGCAGACTCTACCTCCTGTAGTTTAGAGACTGTAGGTACCAGCAGGTCTGATAACTGCAGACTCTACCTCCTGTAGTACATTTAGAGACTGTAGGTAGCAGCAGGTCTGATAACTGCAGACTCTACCTCCTGTAGGACATTTAGAGACTGTAGGTACCAGCAGGTCTGATAACTGCAGACTCTACCTCCTGTAGGACATTTAGAGACTGTAGGTACCAGCAGGTCTGATAACTGCAGACTCTACCTCCTGTAGTTTAGAGACTGTAGGTACAAGCAGGTCTGATAACTGCAGACTCTACCTCCTGTAGTTTAGAGACTGTAGGTACCAGCAGGTCTGATAACTGCAGACTCTACCTCCTGTAGTTTAGAGACTGTAGGTACCAGCAGGTCTGATAACTGCAGACTCTACCTCCTGTAGTTTAGAGACTGTAGGTTCCAGCAGGTCTGATAACTGCAGACCCTACCTCCTGTAGTTTAGAGACTGTAGGTACCAGCAGGTCTGATAACTGCAGACTCTACCTCCTGTAGTTTAGAGACTGTAGGTACCAGCAGGTCTGATAACTGCAGACTCTACCTCCTGTAGTACATTTAGAGACTGTAGGTACCAGCAGGTCTGATAACTGCAGACTCTACCTCCTGTAGTTTAGAGACTGTAGGTACCAGCAGGTCTGATAACTGCAGACTCTACCTCCTGTCGTTTAGAGACTGTAGGTACCAGCAGGTCTGATAACTGCAGACTCTACCTCCTGTAGTTTAGAGACTGTAGGTACCAGCAGGTCTGATAACTGCAGACTCTACCTCCTGTAGTTTAGAGACTGTAGGTACCAGCAGGTCTGATAACTGCAGACTCTACCTCCCGTAGTTTAGAGACTGTAGGTACCAGCAGGTCTGATAACTGCAGACTCTACCTCCTGTAGTTTAGAGACTGTAGGTACCAGCAGGTCTGATAACTGCAGACTCTACCTCCTGTAGTTTAGAGACTGTAGGTACCAGCAGGTCTGATAACTGCAGACTCTACCTCCTGTAGTTTAGAGACTGTAGGTACAAGCAGGTCTGATAACTGCAGACTCTACCACCTGTAGTTTAGAGACTGTAGGTACCAGCAGGTCTGATAACTGCAGACTCTACCTCCTGTAGTACATTTAGAGACTGTAGGTACCAGCAGGTCTGATAATTGCAGACTCTACCTCCTGTAGTTTAGAGACTGTAGGTACCAGCAGGTCTGATAACTGCAGACTCTACCTCCTGTAGTTTAGAGACTGTAGGTACCAGCAGGTCTGATAACTGCAGACTCTACCACCTGTAGTTTAGAGACTGTAGGTACCAGCAGGTCTGATAACTGCAGACTCTACCTCCTGTAGTTTAGAGACTGTAGGTACCAGCAGGTCTGATAACTGCAGACTCTACCTCCTGTAGTACATTTAGAGACTGTAGGTAGCAGCAGGTCTGATAACTGCAGACTCTACCTCCTGTAGGACATTTAGAGACTGTAGGTACCAGCAGGTCTGATAACTGCAGACTCTACCTCCTGTAGGACATTTAGAGACTGTAGGTACCAGCAGGTCTGATAACTGCAGACTCTACCTCCTGTAGTTTAGAGACTGTAGGTACAAGCAGGTCTGATAACTGCAGACTCTACCTCCTGTAGTTTAGAGACTGTAGGTACCAGCAGGTTTGATAACTGCAGACTCTACCTCCTGTAGTACATTTAGAGACTGTAGGTAGCAGCAGGTCTGATAACTGCAGACTCTACCTCCTGTAGGACATTTAGAGACTGTAGGTACCAGCAGGTCTGATAACTGCAGACTCTACCTCCTGTAGTTTAGAGACTGTAGGTACCAGCAGGTCTGATAACTGCAGACTCTACCTCCTGTAGTTTAGAGACTGTAGGTACCAGCAGGTCTGATAACTGCAGACTCTACCTCCTGTAGGACATTTAGAGACTGTAGGTACCAGCAGGTCTGATAACTGCAGACTCTACCTCCTGTAGTTTAGAGACTGTAGGTACCAGCAGGTCTGATAACTGCAGACTCTACCTCCTGTAGTTTAGAGACTGTAGGTACCAGCAGGTCTGATAACTGCAGACTCTACCTCCTGTAGTTTAGAGACTGTAGGTACCAGCAGGTCTGATAACTGCAGACTCTACCTCCTGTAGGACATTTAGAGACTGTAGGTACCAGCAGGTCTGATAACTGCAGACTCTACCTCCTGTAGTTTAGAGACTGTAGGTACCAGCAGGTCTGATAACTGCAGACTCTACCTCCTGTAGTTTAGAGACTGTAGGTACCAGCAGGTCTGATAACTGCAGACTCTACCTCCTGTAGTTTAGAGACTGTAGGTACCAGCAGGTCTGATAACTGCAGACTCTACCTCCTGTAGTTTAGAGACTGTAGGTACCAGCAGGTCTGATAACTGCAGACTCTACCTCCTGTAGTTTAGAGACTGTAGGTACCAGCAGGTCTGATAACTGCAGACTCTACCTCCTGTAGTTTAGAGACTGTAGGTTCCAGCAGGTCTGATAACTGCAGACCCTACCTCCTGTAGTTTAGAGACTGTAGGTACCAGCAGGTCTGATAACTGCAGACTCTACCTCCTGTAGTTTAGAGACTGTAGGTACCAGCAGGTCTGATAACTGCAGACTCTACCTCCTGTAGTACATTTAGAGACTGTAGGTACCAGCAGGTCTGATAACTGCAGACTCTACCTCCTGTAGTTTAGAGACTGTAGGTACCAGCAGGTCTGATAACTGCAGACTCTACCTCCTGTCGTTTAGAGACTGTAGGTACCAGCAGGTCTGATAACTGCAGACTCTACCTCCTGTAGTTTAGAGACTGTAGGTACCAGCAGGTCTGATAACTGCAGACTCTACCTCCTGTAGTTTAGAGACTGTAGGTACCAGCAGGTCTGATAACTGCAGACTCTACCTCCCGTAGTTTAGAGACTGTAGGTACCAGCAGGTCTGATAACTGCAGACTCTACCTCCTGTAGTTTAGAGACTGTAGGTACCAGCAGGTCTGATAACTGCAGACTCTACCTCCTGTAGTTTAGAGACTGTAGGTACCAGCAGGTCTGATAACTGCAGACTCTACCTCCTGTAGTTTAGAGACTGTAGGTACAAGCAGGTCTGATAACTGCAGACTCTACCACCTGTAGTTTAGAGACTGTAGGTACCAGCAGGTCTGATAACTGCAGACTCTACCTCCTGTAGTACATTTAGAGACTGTAGGTACCAGCAGGTCTGATAATTGCAGACTCTACCTCCTGTAGTTTAGAGACTGTAGGTACCAGCAGGTCTGATAACTGCAGACTCTACCTCCTGTAGTTTAGAGACTGTAGGTACCAGCAGGTCTGATAACTGCAGACTCTACCACCTGTAGTTTAGAGACTGTAGGTACCAGCAGGTCTGATAACTGCAGACTCTACCTCCTGTAGTTTAGAGACTGTAGGTACCAGCAGGTCTGATAACTGCAGACTCTACCTCCTGTAGTACATTTAGAGACTGTAGGTAGCAGCAGGTCTGATAACTGCAGACTCTACCTCCTGTAGGACATTTAGAGACTGTAGGTACCAGCAGGTCTGATAACTGCAGACTCTACCTCCTGTAGGACATTTAGAGACTGTAGGTACCAGCAGGTCTGATAACTGCAGACTCTACCTCCTGTAGTTTAGAGACTGTAGGTACAAGCAGGTCTGATAACTGCAGACTCTACCTCCTGTAGTTTAGAGACTGTAGGTACCAGCAGGTTTGATAACTGCAGACTCTACCTCCTGTAGTACATTTAGAGACTGTAGGTAGCAGCAGGTCTGATAACTGCAGACTCTACCTCCTGTAGGACATTTAGAGACTGTAGGTACCAGCAGGTCTGATAACTGCAGACTCTACCTCCTGTAGTTTAGAGACTGTAGGTACCAGCAGGTCTGATAACTGCAGACTCTACCTCCTGTAGTTTAGAGACTGTAGGTACCAGCAGGTCTGATAACTGCAGACTCTACCTCCTGTAGGACATTTAGAGACTGTAGGTACCAGCAGGTCTGATAACTGCAGACTCTACCTCCTGTAGTTTAGAGACTGTAGGTACCAGCAGGTCTGATAACTGCAGACTCTACCTCCTGTAGTTTAGAGACTGTAGGTACCAGCAGGTCTGATAACTGCAGACTCTACCTCCTGTAGTTTAGAGACTGTAGGTACCAGCAGGTCTGATAACTGCAGACTCTACCTCCTGTAGGACATTTAGAGACTGTAGGTACCAGCAGGTCTGATAACTGCAGACTCTACCTCCTGTAGTTTAGAGACTGTAGGTACCAGCAGGTCTGATAACTGCAGACTCTACCTCCTGTAGTTTAGAGACTGTAGGTACCAGCAGGTCTGATAACTGCAGACTCTACCTCCTGTAGTTTAGAGACTGTAGGTACCAGCAGGTCTGATAACTGCAGACTCTACCTCCTGTAGTACATTTAGAGACTGTAGGTACCAGCAGGTCTGATAACTGCAGACTCTACCTCCTGTAGTTTAGAGACTGTAGGTACCAGCAGGTCTGATAACTGCAGACTCTACCTCCTGTAGTTTAGAGACTGTAGGTACCAGCAGGTCTGATAACTGCAGACTCTACCTCCTGTAGTACATTTAGAGACTGTAGGTACCAGCAGGTCTGATAACTGCAGACTCTACCTCCTGTAGTTTAGAGACTGTAGGTACCAGCAGGTCTGATAACTGCAGACTCTACCTCCTGTAGTTTAGAGACTGTAGGTACCAGCAGGTCTGATAACTGCAGACTCTACCTCCTGTAGTTTAGAGACTGTAGGTTCCAGCAGGTCTGATAACTGCAGACCCTACCTCCTGTAGTTTAGAGACTGTAGGTACCAGCAGGTCTGATAACTGCAGACTCTACCTCCTGTAGTTTAGAGACTGTAGGTACCAGCAGGTCTGATAACTGCAGACTCTACCTCCTGTAGTACATTTAGAGACTGTAGGTACCAGCAGGTCTGATAACTGCAGACTCTACCTCCTGTAGTTTAGAGACTGTAGGTACCAGCAGGTCTGATAACTGCAGACTCTACCTCCTGTAGTTTAGAGACTGTAGGTTCCAGCAGGTCTGATAACTGCAGACTCTACCTCCTGTAGTTTAGAGACTGTAGGTACCAGCAGGTCTGATAACTGCAGACTCTACCTCCTGTAGTTTAGAGACTGTAGGTACCAGCAGGTCTGATAACTGCAGACTCTACCTCCTGTAGTTTAGAGACTGTAGGTACCAGCAGGTCTGATAACTGCGGACTCTACCTCCTGTAGTTTAGAGACTGTAGGTACCAGCAGGTCTGATAACTGCAGACTCTACCTCCTGTAGTTTAGAGACTGTAGGTACCAGCAGGTCTGATAACTGCAGACTCTACCTCCTGTAGGACATTAGAGAGATAGGATGGTGCCTGACCGTTTAGAGCTTTTTAGGTGAAAAGAAGGATTTTAAATTGTGGTCTAGATTTTATCGGGAGCCAGTGGAGAGAAGCCGATACAGGAGTACAGAGATGATGAACAGAAGAGTTTGACTGAAAACTTTATTGATATAAATCTCTGTTACAGTGACGATGTACAGCTGATCAGCAGCGTTAAAAACAGAGTGTTTTGTGTGTGATTACAGGCACTTTATAAACCTTAAAGTGTGAACAAACAGAGTTTTCTTTGGGTCCATTAAATCTGTTGAACACAAACTAACCTGGAACTGAAACGTCTTGCACTCAGCAGCGAGAGAATGAAGCATTAGCCGCTAATATTAGCAGAGGCAGAGCACCAAATAAACGTTAAATGTTAAATATATGGCTTCATCATCTTCAACAAACAGCAATAAAAAAATCTCATCTGCTGCTTCGAATAAACATTTAAAAACTCTTCTTTATAAAAAATAAGGAATTTAATAAGATTTGTTCTGACGCAGAGTTCCAAATCTAAACTTCTACACATTATTTTGTCCTTTTTTCAGATTTCAACAGAACAACACGACTTTAACGGGAACATGGAGTCTCTCTTAAAGTATGCAGACACTGGAACATGATCTGCAGAGTCTACAGACCCTGAAACATGATCTGCAGAGTCTACAGACCCTGAAACATGATCTGCAGAGTCTACAGACCCTGAAACATGGTCTGCAGACACTGAAACATGGTATTCAGACACTGAAACATGGTCTGCAGACACTGAAACATGGTATTCAGACACTGAAACATGGTCTGCAGACACTGAAACATGGTATTCAGACACTGAAACATGGTCTGCAGACACTGAAACATGGTATTCAGACACTGAAACATGGTATTCAGACACTGAAACATGGTATTCAGACACTGAAACATGGTCTGTAGACACTGAAACATGGTATTCAGACACTGAAACATGGTATTCAGACACTGAAACATGGTATTCAGACACTGAAACATGGTATTCAGACACTGAAACATGGTATTCAGACACTGAAACATGGTATTCAGACACTGAAACATGGTATTCAGACACTGAAACATGGTCTGTAGACACTGAAACATGGTATTCAGACACTGAAACATGGTCTGCAGACACTGAAACATGGTATTCAGACACTGAAACATGGTATTCAGACACTGAAACATGGTATTCAGACACTGAAACATGGTCTGTAGACACTGAAACATGGTATTCAGACACTGAAACATGGTATTCAGACACTGAAACATGGTATTCAGACACTGAAACATGGTATTCAGACACTGAAACATGGTATTCAGACACTGAAACATGATATTCAGACACTGAAACATGGTATTCAGACACTGAAACATGGTATTCAGACACTGAAACATGGTATTCAGACACTGAAACATGGTATTCAGACACTGAAACATGGTATTCAGACACTGAAACATGATATTCAGACACTGAAACATGGTATTCAGACACTGAAACATGGTATTCAGACACTGAAACATGGTATTCAGACACTGAAACATGGTATTCAGGTTTGCATAGAAAGAG
>NC_136705.1:25646214-25671663 GCF_947650265.1 Symphodus melops | reverse complement strand
CTCTGACTGTGTGTCTGCGAGGGAGGGGCCTGAGCAGAGGTACTGAGGGGAGATACACACGTCTCTCCTCACTCTCTCTTCGCCCTTCGACCAGAGCAGACGTCTCACTAGGAGCAGACACACACACACGTCAGTTAGAGAATATAGGAGAAATAGCTTTTATTTTGTTTTGTTTTAAACAGGCTGCCTGAAGAAGACCCAGATTAGGGTCGAAACGTTGCAACAAGCCTGTTATTTAGTTTATCTTTTCCACAACTCTTTTATTTTACAACCCAAATTGTGGTTTTATTTTATTTTCATTTTATTTTCAAAAAAAACAAAAAAGACCAAAAAAACAAAAAATATATAGATTTAACCTAACACTTGCCTGTTAAAACATGAGGGGATACAGTGAGGACGCTGGCTGGACCGAGGTTCGCTACCGCCGTGGCCGGCTTGACCACCGCGGAGAGGTGCGAGCCTGGGCTTACAGCCGCAGCAGACGTCACTCTCCCCCGTACGGCCGCTCACGCTCTGGCCCGGGACAGGGGCCCTCCTACGCCTCTGTTACCCGTGGCAGGCGTGGCGAAGGCTTTCGCCAAACCTTTAACCAAGGCTACAAGCCACAATTTTTGGAAAACCGGGCTCCTTACGGACCTAGAACAAACAACACAAATAAACACAAGCAGTTCACGAAGACACAGTACAACAACAAGTACGTGAACAGCAACAGAAATACATACAACAACAGAAACACATACAACAACAGGAACACATACAACAACAGAAATACATACAACAACAGAAACACGTACGACAACAGAAACACATACAACAACAGAAACACATACAACAACAGAAACACGTACAACAACACAAATAGGGACAAACAACAACAGCGTGGCGAGGAGGAACGGTCGGACGACCCCGACTTTGTTGGGAAGGTGCGTGTGATACACACCATCATTAAATCTGTCCACCACCTGAAAAACGTGTCGGCGGACGAACCTCCCTCTGCCATCGCCAAAATGGGACAGTCGCTGGCTGATAACATCAAGCCAGCGGCCCCCACTCCTCACACGCAGGCACTGATAGAGGGGAACGCCAAGAATTGGGCCTTCACCACGGTCCTGATTCTTAGAGACCACTATCAGGGGGTCATGGAGCAGGAGGTGGGGAAACTCACCCACATGTCTGCACACCACTGGCGGAGGCCCTTTGAGGTGGCCTCATCCTGGGCACGCAGAAACCTGGGTCGCCGCCTGGAGGAGGACACATTAAAGCAGACAGAGGCTCTGTTAGTGGCTGGGGTCCCACAGACCACAGACACACACACACCCACACTCACACAAGCACCCACACACACACCCACACTCACACAAGCACCCACACACACACCCACACTCCAAACCACACTCACACAAGCACCCACACACACACCTACACTCCAAACCACACACACACAGGCACCTACACACGCAGCTCCAATCACACACACACCCTCACCTGCACCAACTCAAACAGAGTGCGTGCCCCCCACCCCCGTCCCCCTCGCCGTGACCCCTCCTCGGGATAACGTCATGGTCGTGAGGGCAGACATTGTCCCTCAGCGCCCGACTGTGGTGACCTCCGTGGCCACCATGACGGAGCCTGCCCGGGGAGACTGGTCCCCGGTGATGGAGAGGACATCCCCCTCCCCCCTGCTCCTCAGGAGACCTCACCTAAGGCCCAGAGGACCACACGCACTCCGGCCAGGGTCGACAGACCACCAAACCCCTGTGTGTTCGAGGGCTTGGACGAGGACATCAGTCCGAGTCCTGCCCTCGTGCCACCTTCGGGCAGACTGAGGTCAGCTGTCCAAAAGAAGCTCAGTCTGGGGCCAAAAACAGCGGCTCCTGAAAAAATAGCACCCCCCAAAACAACAGAGACACAAACACACACAGACAGCACTCCACAGACACCAACATGCAGACCAAGCAGACACATAAACACAAGAAACAAAATGAAGGACTGGAACCTCAGTGTGACGAAAAAGTGGCTTATCATGGGAGACTCGAACGTCGCCAGAATCCCACCCTGCGACATCGAGGGGCTGCAGATCGACAGCTTCCCAGGGGCCACCTTCAGACACGCTGAGGCCATCCTCTCCAGGACCATCGTCTCCGCCACGGTGGAGAAGGTGATCCTGTCCTTCGGCCTGAACAACAGAGGCCAAAACATACAACAGACAACAATTAAACAGATGCAGGCAGCAGTGAGGGCTGCCACCAACAAATTTCCTCAGGCGGAGATTTGGGTACCTTTAATTAATTATTCTGGGGCCCTGCCTGTCTCAGAGATGGATGCCCTCCTCCGCCTGAACGAGTACATCCAGAAAAATCAAAAGTACATCCCCAAACTCCCCAACAGCTCCTTTAAGACAGTGGAGGACAAAATCCACTGGACGAAGGACACTGCTGGTCTCATGCTGCAGCATTGGGGCCAGCACCTAAACTAGAAATCCCCAGAAGCCTGCACGCACAGGAGGGGACTAAAAATGTTTTAGTTCTGGCCAAAAAATTCACACCGACGACCCCACAATTGACCCTGCTTAACAGGGGACTAAATTTCATTCCCACAAAGGGCAGCAACAAAAATCTCATAGAACAGAGCAGATTTGACTTACAGCAATACCACAGACAATTAAAATTGGCCTCACACTTCCAAAATAAACAACAAACAGAGCCCCCTAAATTTACCCCATCCTCCACATGGACTCCCCCTGCTGGCACACTACCGCCAGAGCTCACTGCCCTTATCACGGCTGATGTCACTCATTTCGACCAGCACTTCAGGCTCAGCCACAATGAGCCAAACCTCAGCCCTGAGGAGGTGGCTGCACTAGAAGAGCTGAAAAACAATAAAAATATTGTTATCAAGCCAGCTGATAAGGGCAGTGTGGTGGTCATCATGGACAGGGAACAGTATCTGTGGGAGGGGTATAGACAGCTTAACGATCCAAAATATTATTCCAAATTAGACAAACCAATATTTCCAGATACAATTAAATTAATAGAAAAAATTATCGACAATCTGTACATTAAAAAATTCATAAATTTTAAACAAAAGACTTACCTTAGGGGCACACCTGAACCCAGGCCCAGGCTGTTCTATATGCTCCCTAAAATTCACAAGGATCCTGCGAAATGGAGTAGGCCGCACGAAATCCCTCCAGGCAGGCCTATTGTGTCGGACTGCAGCAGTGACACCTACAACACGGCAGAATACATTGATTTTTTCTTGAACCCCCTGTCCATCAAACACGACAGTTACATTAAAGACACATACCATTTCGTGGAACTTATCAGGAGCCTTCAAATCCCGCACAACGCCATGTTATTTACTATTGACATTGACAGCCTGTATACTAATATTGACACACAGGAGGGCATACAGGCTGTCAAAAATACATTTTATAAATTCAAAGACAAAAAGAGACCAGACAAAGAGCTAATTCAACTATTAGAAATTAATTTGACCAGAAACGATTTTGTTTTCAATTCGGACTATTTCCTCCAAATTAAAGGCACAGCCATGGGGAAGAAATTTGCCCCGGCTTACGCCAACATTTTCATGGCTGAGTGGGAGACGTCAGCCCTGGCCTCCTGCCAAAAGAAGCCCCTCCACTACCTCAGGTATCTGGATGATATCTGGGGTGTCTGGTCCCACTCAGAGGAGGACTTCAAAATATTCTTGCACACTCTGAACACTCATAACAGGTCGATCACACTCAAATCCACCACCAGCTACACCTCTGTGGACTTCCTGGACACCACCACCTACAAAGGAGTGGGGTTCAGGGAGACAGGCAGGCTGGATGTGAGGGTGTTCTTTAAAGAGACAGACACTCACGCTCTGCTCTTTAAAACCAGCCACCATCCCAAGCACACCTTTGCTGGGCTGGTGAAATCTCAGCTCCTGAGATTTCGCAGGATCTGTAGTGACAAAGGGGATTTTAAACAGGCCACGAGAGTGCTATTCTCGGCTCTGGCCACAAGAGGGTACTCTCGCTCCTTTTTAAGGAAAAGTTTTAAAACTTTTCAGGAGAAAAGGCCAATACAGACCTCTCCAATTCTCCCCTTTGTCACTACATTTTCCCCGTCAACTGTGAAGCTGGTTAGAGTAATTAGGAGTCATTTCACCTCCTTTATGGCAGACACACAGGGGCTGCAGGAGAGGAGGATCATCGCAGCCTATCGAAAAAATAGGAATCTCCAATCCTATGTAGTGAAGGCTAAACTGCCATCTCTGTTGACCTCTGCACCCAGAGGTCACAGACAATTTTTCAAGCACCAGACATGGCTGCAAAATACAAAGACAAACACAATTTTTCGCTGCCAGCTGCGGGGAAGCCCTCTCACCAGGAATTGTGTTTACCTGATTACCTGTGCTACCTGTGGGGCAAAGTATGTTGGGGAGACAGGAAACACAATCCTGGTGAGGTTCACTCAGCATCGGCACAACATTTTGAGAAAGAAGGAGACTCAGAGGCTGGTGGTGGGACACTATGTCCTCCACGGATGGGACGCGGTCCGTGTCTCTGTCCTTGAGGCCGACCCTAGATGGAGCGTGGCTCAGAGGCAGAGGTCCGAACGCCTCTGGATCATGAGGCTGGGCACGCGACATCCCCACGGCCTCAATGAGAGGTAGGGCATGATCTCTCTGGGGAGCTGTGATGGCCAGCGCACTGGATCGGGTCCCCTATCCCTAACCCTAACCCCTAACCCTAACCTTAACCCTTCCCCTATCCCTAACCCTAACCCTTCCCCTATCCCTAACCCTAACCCTTCCCCTATCCCTAACCCTAACCCTAACCCTAACCCCTAACCCTAACCTTAACCCTTCCCCTATCCCTAACCCTAACCCTAACCCTTCCCCTATCCCTAACCCTAACCCTTCCCCTAACCCTAACCCTAACCCTAACCCCTAACCCTAACCCTAACCCTACCTTAACCCTAACCCTAACCCTAACCCCTAACCCTAACCCGATCCCAAACCCCAACCCTAACACGCCCGTGCCTCCAGCTCTCACGTACGAGACGTGCCTGACCCTCAAATCCCCACCTAATGTAAATAATAATATAATAAAAATAACAAAACATAATACTTACCGTTCCTGGAAAGGAAACATTAATAAAAATATACATCATTTTCTATACTTACCTTACCTGAAAAATAAATATTAATACACACCCTAAAGACCTAATACTTACCTCCTATCTACAAAAACTAAATAAACTCATCGAATACAAACACCAAAATTTGAAAAAAGCACACCAAAACAAACAACACATAGTCAAAGATCAATTTAAATTACAATTTTAATAAAATATAATAAATATAACCCCAAAAAACAATTATTAAGAATCCTGCTCTCTCATTGGCTGAAATTCAAAATTCGAATCCGAAAGATGCAGAGCAGGATTCTCTGACTGTGTGTCTGCGAGGGAGGGGCCTGAGCAGAGGTACTGAGGGGAGATACACACGTCTCTCCTCACTCTCTCTTCGCCCTTCGACCAGAGCAGACGTCTCACTAGGAGCAGACACACACACACGTCAGTTAGAGAATATAGGAGAAATAGCTTTTATTTTGTTTTGTTTTAAACAGGCTGCCTGAAGAAGACCCAGATTAGGGTCGAAACGTTGCAACAAGCCTGTTATTTAGTTTATCTTTTCCACAACTCTTTTATTTTACAACCCAAATTGTGGTTTTATTTTATTTTCATTTTATTTTCAAAAAAAACAAAAAAGACCAAAAAAAACAAAAATATATAGATTTAACCTAACACTTGCCTGTTAAAACATGAGGGGATACAGTGAGGACGCTGGCTGGACCGAGGTTCGCTACCGCCGTGGCCGGCTTGACCACCGCGGAGAGGTGCGAGCCTGGGCTTACAGCCGCAGCAGACGTCACTCTCCCCCGTACGGCCGCTCACGCTCTGGCCCGGGACAGGGGCCCTCCTACGCCTCTGTTACCCGTGGCAGGCGTGGCGAAGGCTTTCGCCAAACCTTTAACCAAGGCTACAAGCCACAATTTTTGGAAAACCGGGCTCCTTACGGACCTAGAACAAACAACACAAATAAACACAAGCAGTTCACGAAGACACAGTACAACAACAAGTACGTGAACAGCAACAGAAATACATACAACAACAGAAACACATACAACAACAGGAACACATACAACAACAGAAATACATACAACAACAGAAACACGTACGACAACAGAAACACATACAACAACAGAAACACATACAACAACAGAAACACGTACAACAACACAAATAGGGACAAACAACAACAGCGTGGCGAGGAGGAACGGTCGGACGACCCCGACTTTGTTGGGAAGGTGCGTGTGATACACACCATCATTAAATCTGTCCACCACCTGAAAAACGTGTCGGCGGACGAACCTCCCTCTGCCATCGCCAAAATGGGACAGTCGCTGGCTGATAACATCAAGCCAGCGGCCCCCACTCCTCACACGCAGGCACTGATAGAGGGGAACGCCAAGAATTGGGCCTTCACCACGGTCCTGATTCTTAGAGACCACTATCAGGGGGTCATGGAGCAGGAGGTGGGGAAACTCACCCACATGTCTGCACACCACTGGCGGAGGCCCTTTGAGGTGGCCTCATCCTGGGCACGCAGAAACCTGGGTCGCCGCCTGGAGGAGGACACATTAAAGCAGACAGAGGCTCTGTTAGTGGCTGGGGTCCCACAGACCACAGACACACACACACCCACACTCACACAAGCACCCACACACACACCCACACTCACACAAGCACCCACACACACACCCACACTCCAAACCACACTCACACAAGCACCCACACACACACCTACACTCCAAACCACACACACACAGGCACCTACACACGCAGCTCCAATCACACACACACCCTCACCTGCACCAACTCAAACAGAGTGCGTGCCCCCCACCCCCGTCCCCCTCGCCGTGACCCCTCCTCGGGATAACGTCATGGTCGTGAGGGCAGACATTGTCCCTCAGCGCCCGACTGTGGTGACCTCCGTGGCCACCATGACGGAGCCTGCCCGGGGAGACTGGTCCCCGGTGATGGGAGAGGACATCCCCCTCCCCCCTGCTCCTCAGGAGACCTCACCTAAGGCCCAGAGGACCACACGCACTCCGGCCAGGGTCGACAGACCACCAAACCCCTGTGTGTTCGAGGGCTTGGACGAGGACATCAGTCCGAGTCCTGCCCTCGTGCCACCTTCGGGCAGACTGAGGTCAGCTGTCCAAAAGAAGCTCAGTCTGGGGCCAAAAACAGCGGCTCCTGAAAAAATAGCACCCCCCAAAACAACAGAGACACAAACACACACAGACAGCACTCCACAGACACCAACATGCAGACCAAGCAGACACATAAACACAAGAAACAAAATGAAGGACTGGAACCTCAGTGTGACGAAAAAGTGGCTTATCATGGGAGACTCGAACGTCGCCAGAATCCCACCCTGCGACATCGAGGGGCTGCAGATCGACAGCTTCCCAGGGGCCACCTTCAGACACGCTGAGGCCATCCTCTCCAGGACCATCGTCTCCGCCACGGTGGAGAAGGTGATCCTGTCCTTCGGCCTGAACAACAGAGGCCAAAACATACAACAGACAACAATTAAACAGATGCAGGCAGCAGTGAGGGCTGCCACCAACAAATTTCCTCAGGCGGAGATTTGGGTACCTTTAATTAATTATTCTGGGGCCCTGCCTGTCTCAGAGATGGATGCCCTCCTCCGCCTGAACGAGTACATCCAGAAAAATCAAAAGTACATCCCCAAACTCCCCAACAGCTCCTTTAAGACAGTGGAGGACAAAATCCACTGGACGAAGGACACTGCTGGTCTCATGCTGCAGCATTGGGGCCAGCACCTAAACTAGAAATCCCCAGAAGCCTGCACGCACAGGAGGGGACTAAAAATGTTTTAGTTCTGGCCAAAAAATTCACACCGACGACCCCACAATTGACCCTGCTTAACAGGGGACTAAATTTCATTCCCACAAAGGGCAGCAACAAAAATCTCATAGAACAGAGCAGATTTGACTTACAGCAATACCACAGACAATTAAAATTGGCCTCACACTTCCAAAATAAACAACAAACAGAGCCCCCTAAATTTACCCCATCCTCCACATGGACTCCCCCTGCTGGCACACTACCGCCAGAGCTCACTGCCCTTATCACGGCTGATGTCACTCATTTCGACCAGCACTTCAGGCTCAGCCACAATGAGCCAAACCTCAGCCCTGAGGAGGTGGCTGCACTAGAAGAGCTGAAAAACAATAAAAATATTGTTATCAAGCCAGCTGATAAGGGCAGTGTGGTGGTCATCATGGACAGGGAACAGTATCTGTGGGAGGGGTATAGACAGCTTAACGATCCAAAATATTATTCCAAATTAGACAAACCAATATTTCCAGATACAATTAAATTAATAGAAAAAATTATCGACAATCTGTACATTAAAAAATTCATAAATTTTAAACAAAAGACTTACCTTAGGGGCACACCTGAACCCAGGCCCAGGCTGTTCTATATGCTCCCTAAAATTCACAAGGATCCTGCGAAATGGAGTAGGCCGCACGAAATCCCTCCAGGCAGGCCTATTGTGTCGGACTGCAGCAGTGACACCTACAACACGGCAGAATACATTGATTTTTTCTTGAACCCCCTGTCCATCAAACACGACAGTTACATTAAAGACACATACCATTTCGTGGAACTTATCAGGAGCCTTCAAATCCCGCACAACGCCATGTTATTTACTATTGACATTGACAGCCTGTATACTAATATTGACACACAGGAGGGCATACAGGCTGTCAAAAATACATTTTATAAATTCAAAGACAAAAAGAGACCAGACAAAGAGCTAATTCAACTATTAGAAATTAATTTGACCAGAAACGATTTTGTTTTCAATTCGGACTATTTCCTCCAAATTAAAGGCACAGCCATGGGGAAGAAATTTGCCCCGGCTTACGCCAACATTTTCATGGCTGAGTGGGAGACGTCAGCCCTGGCCTCCTGCCAAAAGAAGCCCCTCCACTACCTCAGGTATCTGGATGATATCTGGGGTGTCTGGTCCCACTCAGAGGAGGACTTCAAAATATTCTTGCACACTCTGAACACTCATAACAGGTCGATCACACTCAAATCCACCACCAGCTACACCTCTGTGGACTTCCTGGACACCACCACCTACAAAGGAGTGGGGTTCAGGGAGACAGGCAGGCTGGATGTGAGGGTGTTCTTTAAAGAGACAGACACTCACGCTCTGCTCTTTAAAACCAGCCACCATCCCAAGCACACCTTTGCTGGGCTGGTGAAATCTCAGCTCCTGAGATTTCGCAGGATCTGTAGTGACAAAGGGGATTTTAAACAGGCCACGAGAGTGCTATTCTCGGCTCTGGCCACAAGAGGGTACTCTCGCTCCTTTTTAAGGAAAAGTTTTAAAACTTTTCAGGAGAAAAGGCCAATACAGACCTCTCCAATTCTCCCCTTTGTCACTACATTTTCCCCGTCAACTGTGAAGCTGGTTAGAGTAATTAGGAGTCATTTCACCTCCTTTATGGCAGACACACAGGGGCTGCAGGAGAGGAGGATCATCGCAGCCTATCGAAAAAATAGGAATCTCCAATCCTATGTAGTGAAGGCTAAACTGCCATCTCTGTTGACCTCTGCACCCAGAGGTCACAGACAATTTTTCAAGCACCAGACATGGCTGCAAAATACAAAGACAAACACAATTTTTCGCTGCCAGCTGCGGGGAAGCCCTCTCACCAGGAATTGTGTTTACCTGATTACCTGTGCTACCTGTGGGGCAAAGTATGTTGGGGAGACAGGAAACACAATCCTGGTGAGGTTCACTCAGCATCGGCACAACATTTTGAGAAAGAAGGAGACTCAGAGGCTGGTGGTGGGACACTATGTCCTCCACGGATGGGACGCGGTCCGTGTCTCTGTCCTTGAGGCCGACCCTAGATGGAGCGTGGCTCAGAGGCAGAGGTCCGAACGCCTCTGGATCATGAGGCTGGGCACGCGACATCCCCACGGCCTCAATGAGAGGTAGGGCATGATCTCTCTGGGGAGCTGTGATGGCCAGCGCACTGGATCGGGTCCCCTATCCCTAACCCTAACCCCTAACCCTAACCTTAACCCTTCCCCTATCCCTAACCCTAACCCTTCCCCTATCCCTAACCCTAACCCTTCCCCTATCCCTAACCCTAACCCTAACCCTAACCCCTAACCCTAACCTTAACCCTTCCCCTATCCCTAACCCTAACCCTAACCCTTCCCCTATCCCTAACCCTAACCCTTCCCCTAACCCTAACCCTAACCCTAACCCCTAACCCTAACCCTAACCCTACCTTAACCCTAACCCTAACCCTAACCCCTAACCCTAACCCGATCCCAAACCCCAACCCTAACACGCCCGTGCCTCCAGCTCTCACGTACGAGACGTGCCTGACCCTCAAATCCCCACCTAATGTAAATAATAATATAATAAAAATAACAAAACATAATACTTACCGTTCCTGGAAAGGAAACATTAATAAAAATATACATCATTTTCTATACTTACCTTACCTGAAAAATAAATATTAATACACACCCTAAAGACCTAATACTTACCTCCTATCTACAAAAACTAAATAAACTCATCGAATACAAACACCAAAATTTGAAAAAAGCACACCAAAACAAACAACACATAGTCAAAGATCAATTTAAATTACAATTTTAATAAAATATAATAAATATAACCCCAAAAAACAATTATTAAGAATCCTGCTCTCTCATTGGCTGAAATTCAAAATTCGAATCCGAAAGATGCAGAGCAGGATTCTCTGACTGTGTGTCTGCGAGGGAGGGGCCTGAGCAGAGGTACTGAGGGGAGATACACACGTCTCTCCTCACTCTCTCTTCGCCCTTCGACCAGAGCAGACGTCTCACTAGGAGCAGACACACACACACGTCAGTTAGAGAATATAGGAGAAATAGCTTTTATTTTGTTTTGTTTTAAACAGGCTGCCTGAAGAAGACCCAGATTAGGGTCGAAACGTTGCAACAAGCCTGTTATTTAGTTTATCTTTTCCACAACTCTTTTATTTTACAACCCAAATTGTGGTTTTATTTTATTTTCATTTTATTTTCAAAAAAAACAAAAAAGACCAAAAAAAACAAAAATATATAGATTTAACCTAACACTTGCCTGTTAAAACATGAGGGGATACAGTGAGGACGCTGGCTGGACCGAGGTTCGCTACCGCCGTGGCCGGCTTGACCACCGCGGAGAGGTGCGAGCCTGGGCTTACAGCCGCAGCAGACGTCACTCTCCCCCGTACGGCCGCTCACGCTCTGGCCCGGGACAGGGGCCCTCCTACGCCTCTGTTACCCGTGGCAGGCGTGGCGAAGGCTTTCGCCAAACCTTTAACCAAGGCTACAAGCCACAATTTTTGGAAAACCGGGCTCCTTACGGACCTAGAACAAACAACACAAATAAACACAAGCAGTTCACGAAGACACAGTACAACAACAAGTACGTGAACAGCAACAGAAATACATACAACAACAGAAACACATACAACAACAGGAACACATACAACAACAGAAATACATACAACAACAGAAACACGTACGACAACAGAAACACATACAACAACAGAAACACATACAACAACAGAAACACGTACAACAACACAAATAGGGACAAACAACAACAGCGTGGCGAGGAGGAACGGTCGGACGACCCCGACTTTGTTGGGAAGGTGCGTGTGATACACACCATCATTAAATCTGTCCACCACCTGAAAAACGTGTCGGCGGACGAACCTCCCTCTGCCATCGCCAAAATGGGACAGTCGCTGGCTGATAACATCAAGCCAGCGGCCCCCACTCCTCACACGCAGGCACTGATAGAGGGGAACGCCAAGAATTGGGCCTTCACCACGGTCCTGATTCTTAGAGACCACTATCAGGGGGTCATGGAGCAGGAGGTGGGGAAACTCACCCACATGTCTGCACACCACTGGCGGAGGCCCTTTGAGGTGGCCTCATCCTGGGCACGCAGAAACCTGGGTCGCCGCCTGGAGGAGGACACATTAAAGCAGACAGAGGCTCTGTTAGTGGCTGGGGTCCCACAGACCACAGACACACACACACCCACACTCACACAAGCACCCACACACACACCCACACTCACACAAGCACCCACACACACACCCACACTCCAAACCACACTCACACAAGCACCCACACACACACCTACACTCCAAACCACACACACACAGGCACCTACACACGCAGCTCCAATCACACACACACCCTCACCTGCACCAACTCAAACAGAGTGCGTGCCCCCCACCCCCGTCCCCCTCGCCGTGACCCCTCCTCGGGATAACGTCATGGTCGTGAGGGCAGACATTGTCCCTCAGCGCCCGACTGTGGTGACCTCCGTGGCCACCATGACGGAGCCTGCCCGGGGAGACTGGTCCCCGGTGATGGGAGAGGACATCCCCCTCCCCCCTGCTCCTCAGGAGACCTCACCTAAGGCCCAGAGGACCACACGCACTCCGGCCAGGGTCGACAGACCACCAAACCCCTGTGTGTTCGAGGGCTTGGACGAGGACATCAGTCCGAGTCCTGCCCTCGTGCCACCTTCGGGCAGACTGAGGTCAGCTGTCCAAAAGAAGCTCAGTCTGGGGCCAAAAACAGCGGCTCCTGAAAAAATAGCACCCCCCAAAACAACAGAGACACAAACACACACAGACAGCACTCCACAGACACCAACATGCAGACCAAGCAGACACATAAACACAAGAAACAAAATGAAGGACTGGAACCTCAGTGTGACGAAAAAGTGGCTTATCATGGGAGACTCGAACGTCGCCAGAATCCCACCCTGCGACATCGAGGGGCTGCAGATCGACAGCTTCCCAGGGGCCACCTTCAGACACGCTGAGGCCATCCTCTCCAGGACCATCGTCTCCGCCACGGTGGAGAAGGTGATCCTGTCCTTCGGCCTGAACAACAGAGGCCAAAACATACAACAGACAACAATTAAACAGATGCAGGCAGCAGTGAGGGCTGCCACCAACAAATTTCCTCAGGCGGAGATTTGGGTACCTTTAATTAATTATTCTGGGGCCCTGCCTGTCTCAGAGATGGATGCCCTCCTCCGCCTGAACGAGTACATCCAGAAAAATCAAAAGTACATCCCCAAACTCCCCAACAGCTCCTTTAAGACAGTGGAGGACAAAATCCACTGGACGAAGGACACTGCTGGTCTCATGCTGCAGCATTGGGGCCAGCACCTAAACTAGAAATCCCCAGAAGCCTGCACGCACAGGAGGGGACTAAAAATGTTTTAGTTCTGGCCAAAAAATTCACACCGACGACCCCACAATTGACCCTGCTTAACAGGGGACTAAATTTCATTCCCACAAAGGGCAGCAACAAAAATCTCATAGAACAGAGCAGATTTGACTTACAGCAATACCACAGACAATTAAAATTGGCCTCACACTTCCAAAATAAACAACAAACAGAGCCCCCTAAATTTACCCCATCCTCCACATGGACTCCCCCTGCTGGCACACTACCGCCAGAGCTCACTGCCCTTATCACGGCTGATGTCACTCATTTCGACCAGCACTTCAGGCTCAGCCACAATGAGCCAAACCTCAGCCCTGAGGAGGTGGCTGCACTAGAAGAGCTGAAAAACAATAAAAATATTGTTATCAAGCCAGCTGATAAGGGCAGTGTGGTGGTCATCATGGACAGGGAACAGTATCTGTGGGAGGGGTATAGACAGCTTAACGATCCAAAATATTATTCCAAATTAGACAAACCAATATTTCCAGATACAATTAAATTAATAGAAAAAATTATCGACAATCTGTACATTAAAAAATTCATAAATTTTAAACAAAAGACTTACCTTAGGGGCACACCTGAACCCAGGCCCAGGCTGTTCTATATGCTCCCTAAAATTCACAAGGATCCTGCGAAATGGAGTAGGCCGCACGAAATCCCTCCAGGCAGGCCTATTGTGTCGGACTGCAGCAGTGACACCTACAACACGGCAGAATACATTGATTTTTTCTTGAACCCCCTGTCCATCAAACACGACAGTTACATTAAAGACACATACCATTTCGTGGAACTTATCAGGAGCCTTCAAATCCCGCACAACGCCATGTTATTTACTATTGACATTGACAGCCTGTATACTAATATTGACACACAGGAGGGCATACAGGCTGTCAAAAATACATTTTATAAATTCAAAGACAAAAAGAGACCAGACAAAGAGCTAATTCAACTATTAGAAATTAATTTGACCAGAAACGATTTTGTTTTCAATTCGGACTATTTCCTCCAAATTAAAGGCACAGCCATGGGGAAGAAATTTGCCCCGGCTTACGCCAACATTTTCATGGCTGAGTGGGAGACGTCAGCCCTGGCCTCCTGCCAAAAGAAGCCCCTCCACTACCTCAGGTATCTGGATGATATCTGGGGTGTCTGGTCCCACTCAGAGGAGGACTTCAAAATATTCTTGCACACTCTGAACACTCATAACAGGTCGATCACACTCAAATCCACCACCAGCTACACCTCTGTGGACTTCCTGGACACCACCACCTACAAAGGAGTGGGGTTCAGGGAGACAGGCAGGCTGGATGTGAGGGTGTTCTTTAAAGAGACAGACACTCACGCTCTGCTCTTTAAAACCAGCCACCATCCCAAGCACACCTTTGCTGGGCTGGTGAAATCTCAGCTCCTGAGATTTCGCAGGATCTGTAGTGACAAAGGGGATTTTAAACAGGCCACGAGAGTGCTATTCTCGGCTCTGGCCACAAGAGGGTACTCTCGCTCCTTTTTAAGGAAAAGTTTTAAAACTTTTCAGGAGAAAAGGCCAATACAGACCTCTCCAATTCTCCCCTTTGTCACTACATTTTCCCCGTCAACTGTGAAGCTGGTTAGAGTAATTAGGAGTCATTTCACCTCCTTTATGGCAGACACACAGGGGCTGCAGGAGAGGAGGATCATCGCAGCCTATCGAAAAAATAGGAATCTCCAATCCTATGTAGTGAAGGCTAAACTGCCGTCTCTGTTGACCTCTGCACCCAGAGGTCACAGACAATTTTTCAAGCACCAGACATGGCTGCAAAATACAAAGACAAACACAATTTTTCGCTGCCAGCTGCGGGGAAGCCCTCTCACCAGGAATTGTGTTTACCTGATTACCTGTGCTACCTGTGGGGCAAAGTATGTTGGGGAGACAGGAAACACAATCCTGGTGAGGTTCACTCAGCATCGGCACAACATTTTGAGAAAGAAGGAGACTCAGAGGCTGGTGGTGGGACACTATGTCCTCCACGGATGGGACGCGGTCCGTGTCTCTGTCCTTGAGGCCGACCCTAGATGGAGCGTGGCTCAGAGGCAGAGGTCCGAACGCCTCTGGATCATGAGGCTGGGCACGCGACATCCCCACGGCCTCAATGAGAGGTAGGGCATGATCTCTCTGGGGAGCTGTGATGGCCAGCGCACTGGATCGGGTCCCCTATCCCTAACCCTAACCCCTAACCCTAACCTTAACCCTTCCCCTATCCCTAACCCTAACCCTTCCCCTATCCCTAACCCTAACCCTTCCCCTATCCCTAACCCTAACCCTAACCCTAACCCCTAACCCTAACCTTAACCCTTCCCCTATCCCTAACCCTAACCCTAACCCTTCCCCTATCCCTAACCCTAACCCTTCCCCTAACCCTAACCCTAACCCTAACCCCTAACCCTAACCCTAACCCTACCTTAACCCTAACCCTAACCCTAACCCCTAACCCTAACCCGATCCCAAACCCCAACCCTAACACGCCCGTGCCTCCAGCTCTCACGTACGAGACGTGCCTGACCCTCAAATCCCCACCTAATGTAAATAATAATATAATAAAAATAACAAAACATAATACTTACCGTTCCTGGAAAGGAAACATTAATAAAAATATACATCATTTTCTATACTTACCTTACCTGAAAAATAAATATTAATACACACCCTAAAGACCTAATACTTACCTCCTATCTACAAAAACTAAATAAACTCATCGAATACAAACACCAAAATTTGAAAAAAGCACACCAAAACAAACAACACATAGTCAAAGATCAATTTAAATTACAATTTTAATAAAATATAATAAATATAACCCCAAAAAACAATTATTAAGAATCCTGCTCTCTCATTGGCTGAAATTCAAAATTCGAATCCGAAAGATGCAGAGCAGGATTCTCTGACTGTGTGTCTGCGAGGGAGGGGCCTGAGCAGAGGTACTGAGGGGAGATACACACGTCTCTCCTCACTCTCTCTTCGCCCTTCGACCAGAGCAGACGTCTCACTAGGAGCAGACACACACACACGTCAGTTAGAGAATATAGGAGAAATAGCTTTTATTTTGTTTTGTTTTAAACAGGCTGCCTGAAGAAGACCCAGATTAGGGTCGAAACGTTGCAACAAGCCTGTTATTTAGTTTATCTTTTCCACAACTCTTTTATTTTACAACCCAAATTGTGGTTTTATTTTATTTTCATTTTATTTTCAAAAAAAACAAAAAAGACCAAAAAAAACAAAAATATATAGATTTAACCTAACACTTGCCTGTTAAAACATGAGGGGATACAGTGAGGACGCTGGCTGGACCGAGGTTCGCTACCGCCGTGGCCGGCTTGACCACCGCGGAGAGGTGCGAGCCTGGGCTTACAGCCGCAGCAGACGTCACTCTCCCCCGTACGGCCGCTCACGCTCTGGCCCGGGACAGGGGCCCTCCTACGCCTCTGTTACCCGTGGCAGGCGTGGCGAAGGCTTTCGCCAAACCTTTAACCAAGGCTACAAGCCACAATTTTTGGAAAACCGGGCTCCTTACGGACCTAGAACAAACAACACAAATAAACACAAGCAGTTCACGAAGACACAGTACAACAACAAGTACGTGAACAGCAACAGAAATACATACAACAACAGAAACACATACAACAACAGGAACACATACAACAACAGAAATACATACAACAACAGAAACACGTACGACAACAGAAACACATACAACAACAGAAACACATACAACAACAGAAACACGTACAACAACACAAATAGGGACAAACAACAACAGCGTGGCGAGGAGGAACGGTCGGACGACCCCGACTTTGTTGGGAAGGTGCGTGTGATACACACCATCATTAAATCTGTCCACCACCTGAAAAACGTGTCGGCGGACGAACCTCCCTCTGCCATCGCCAAAATGGGACAGTCGCTGGCTGATAACATCAAGCCAGCGGCCCCCACTCCTCACACGCAGGCACTGATAGAGGGGAACGCCAAGAATTGGGCCTTCACCACGGTCCTGATTCTTAGAGACCACTATCAGGGGGTCATGGAGCAGGAGGTGGGGAAACTCACCCACATGTCTGCACACCACTGGCGGAGGCCCTTTGAGGTGGCCTCATCCTGGGCACGCAGAAACCTGGGTCGCCGCCTGGAGGAGGACACATTAAAGCAGACAGAGGCTCTGTTAGTGGCTGGGGTCCCACAGACCACAGACACACACACACCCACACTCACACAAGCACCCACACACACACCCACACTCACACAAGCACCCACACACACACCCACACTCCAAACCACACTCACACAAGCACCCACACACACACCTACACTCCAAACCACACACACACAGGCACCTACACACGCAGCTCCAATCACACACACACCCTCACCTGCACCAACTCAAACAGAGTGCGTGCCCCCCACCCCCGTCCCCCTCGCCGTGACCCCTCCTCGGGATAACGTCATGGTCGTGAGGGCAGACATTGTCCCTCAGCGCCCGACTGTGGTGACCTCCGTGGCCACCATGACGGAGCCTGCCCGGGGAGACTGGTCCCCGGTGATGGGAGAGGACATCCCCCTCCCCCCTGCTCCTCAGGAGACCTCACCTAAGGCCCAGAGGACCACACGCACTCCGGCCAGGGTCGACAGACCACCAAACCCCTGTGTGTTCGAGGGCTTGGACGAGGACATCAGTCCGAGTCCTGCCCTCGTGCCACCTTCGGGCAGACTGAGGTCAGCTGTCCAAAAGAAGCTCAGTCTGGGGCCAAAAACAGCGGCTCCTGAAAAAATAGCACCCCCCAAAACAACAGAGACACAAACACACACAGACAGCACTCCACAGACACCAACATGCAGACCAAGCAGACACATAAACACAAGAAACAAAATGAAGGACTGGAACCTCAGTGTGACGAAAAAGTGGCTTATCATGGGAGACTCGAACGTCGCCAGAATCCCACCCTGCGACATCGAGGGGCTGCAGATCGACAGCTTCCCAGGGGCCACCTTCAGACACGCTGAGGCCATCCTCTCCAGGACCATCGTCTCCGCCACGGTGGAGAAGGTGATCCTGTCCTTCGGCCTGAACAACAGAGGCCAAAACATACAACAGACAACAATTAAACAGATGCAGGCAGCAGTGAGGGCTGCCACCAACAAATTTCCTCAGGCGGAGATTTGGGTACCTTTAATTAATTATTCTGGGGCCCTGCCTGTCTCAGAGATGGATGCCCTCCTCCGCCTGAACGAGTACATCCAGAAAAATCAAAAGTACATCCCCAAACTCCCCAACAGCTCCTTTAAGACAGTGGAGGACAAAATCCACTGGACGAAGGACACTGCTGGTCTCATGCTGCAGCATTGGGGCCAGCACCTAAACTAGAAATCCCCAGAAGCCTGCACGCACAGGAGGGGACTAAAAATGTTTTAGTTCTGGCCAAAAAATTCACACCGACGACCCCACAATTGACCCTGCTTAACAGGGGACTAAATTTCATTCCCACAAAGGGCAGCAACAAAAATCTCATAGAACAGAGCAGATTTGACTTACAGCAATACCACAGACAATTAAAATTGGCCTCACACTTCCAAAATAAACAACAAACAGAGCCCCCTAAATTTACCCCATCCTCCACATGGACTCCCCCTGCTGGCACACTACCGCCAGAGCTCACTGCCCTTATCACGGCTGATGTCACTCATTTCGACCAGCACTTCAGGCTCAGCCACAATGAGCCAAACCTCAGCCCTGAGGAGGTGGCTGCACTAGAAGAGCTGAAAAACAATAAAAATATTGTTATCAAGCCAGCTGATAAGGGCAGTGTGGTGGTCATCATGGACAGGGAACAGTATCTGTGGGAGGGGTATAGACAGCTTAACGATCCAAAATATTATTCCAAATTAGACAAACCAATATTTCCAGATACAATTAAATTAATAGAAAAAATTA
The DNA here is from genome assembly GCF_947650265.1 of Symphodus melops. NCBI lineage: Eukaryota > Metazoa > Chordata > Actinopteri > Labriformes > Labridae > Symphodus > Symphodus melops. The sequence goes on along the minus strand of NC_136705.1, from coordinate 25,652,285 downwards.
TCGACAATCTGTACATTAAAAAATTCATAAATTTTAAACAAAAGACTTACCTTAGGGGCACACCTGAACCCAGGCCCAGGCTGTTCTATATGCTCCCTAAAATTCACAAGGATCCTGCGAAATGGAGTAGGCCGCACGAAATCCCTCCAGGCAGGCCTATTGTGTCGGACTGCAGCAGTGACACCTACAACACGGCAGAATACATTGATTTTTTCTTGAACCCCCTGTCCATCAAACACGACAGTTACATTAAAGACACATACCATTTCGTGGAACTTATCAGGAGCCTTCAAATCCCGCACAACGCCATGTTATTTACTATTGACATTGACAGCCTGTATACTAATATTGACACACAGGAGGGCATACAGGCTGTCAAAAATACATTTTATAAATTCAAAGACAAAAAGAGACCAGACAAAGAGCTAATTCAACTATTAGAAATTAATTTGACCAGAAACGATTTTGTTTTCAATTCGGACTATTTCCTCCAAATTAAAGGCACAGCCATGGGGAAGAAATTTGCCCCGGCTTACGCCAACATTTTCATGGCTGAGTGGGAGACGTCAGCCCTGGCCTCCTGCCAAAAGAAGCCCCTCCACTACCTCAGGTATCTGGATGATATCTGGGGTGTCTGGTCCCACTCAGAGGAGGACTTCAAAATATTCTTGCACACTCTGAACACTCATAACAGGTCGATCACACTCAAATCCACCACCAGCTACACCTCTGTGGACTTCCTGGACACCACCACCTACAAAGGAGTGGGGTTCAGGGAGACAGGCAGGCTGGATGTGAGGGTGTTCTTTAAAGAGACAGACACTCACGCTCTGCTCTTTAAAACCAGCCACCATCCCAAGCACACCTTTGCTGGGCTGGTGAAATCTCAGCTCCTGAGATTTCGCAGGATCTGTAGTGACAAAGGGGATTTTAAACAGGCCACGAGAGTGCTATTCTCGGCTCTGGCCACAAGAGGGTACTCTCGCTCCTTTTTAAGGAAAAGTTTTAAAACTTTTCAGGAGAAAAGGCCAATACAGACCTCTCCAATTCTCCCCTTTGTCACTACATTTTCCCCGTCAACTGTGAAGCTGGTTAGAGTAATTAGGAGTCATTTCACCTCCTTTATGGCAGACACACAGGGGCTGCAGGAGAGGAGGATCATCGCAGCCTATCGAAAAAATAGGAATCTCCAATCCTATGTAGTGAAGGCTAAACTGCCATCTCTGTTGACCTCTGCACCCAGAGGTCACAGACAATTTTTCAAGCACCAGACATGGCTGCAAAATACAAAGACAAACACAATTTTTCGCTGCCAGCTGCGGGGAAGCCCTCTCACCAGGAATTGTGTTTACCTGATTACCTGTGCTACCTGTGGGGCAAAGTATGTTGGGGAGACAGGAAACACAATCCTGGTGAGGTTCACTCAGCATCGGCACAACATTTTGAGAAAGAAGGAGACTCAGAGGCTGGTGGTGGGACACTATGTCCTCCACGGATGGGACGCGGTCCGTGTCTCTGTCCTTGAGGCCGACCCTAGATGGAGCGTGGCTCAGAGGCAGAGGTCCGAACGCCTCTGGATCATGAGGCTGGGCACGCGACATCCCCACGGCCTCAATGAGAGGTAGGGCATGATCTCTCTGGGGAGCTGTGATGGCCAGCGCACTGGATCGGGTCCCCTATCCCTAACCCTAACCCCTAACCCTAACCTTAACCCTTCCCCTATCCCTAACCCTAACCCTTCCCCTATCCCTAACCCTAACCCTTCCCCTATCCCTAACCCTAACCCTAACCCTAACCCCTAACCCTAACCTTAACCCTTCCCCTATCCCTAACCCTAACCCTAACCCTTCCCCTATCCCTAACCCTAACCCTTCCCCTAACCCTAACCCTAACCCTAACCCCTAACCCTAACCCTAACCCTACCTTAACCCTAACCCTAACCCTAACCCTAACCCGATCCCAAACCCCAACCCTAACCCTAACCCTAACCCTAACCCTAACCCTAACCCTAACCCTAACCTCTAACCCTAACCCTAACCCTAACCCTAACCCTAACCCTAACCCTAACCCTAACCCTAACCCTAACCCCTAACCCTAACCCTAACCCTAACCCTAACCCTAACCCTAACCCAACCCTAACCCTAACCCTAACCCTAACCCTAACCCTAACCCTAACCCTAACCCTACCCTAACCCTAACCCTAACCCTAACCCTAACCCTAACCCTAACCCTAACCCCTAACCCTAACCCTAACCCTAACCCTAACCCTAACCCTAACCCTAACCCTATTTAATGTGAATTTAAGCACTTATTTTATTTATGCACTTTTTTACATTTATTAACTAACCTTTTATCAATTTTAACACTTATTCTTTTATTTTGTAGATACATTTATACTTAACTTTTGCCAGGCCTTTTAATTCAGTTCAGGGCACTTATAAATAGGATCTTTATTTTATCTGTTTTAAATTATTGATTTTATTTATTTAGCTTTTAATTTTCTCTTTCTTAATTTCTAGGACAATGAAAGTCATTCAGCTCCTTGGTGTTTTTATCAGAGGCCCTGGGACGGGGTAGGTTTTAGCCAGCTACAGAGCTCCGCCGACCTCTCCTGCGCGGTGGTCCGGTTACCTTTTTAATTAAAACCAAATTTTAGAGTGTCTTAAGAGGGTCTTAATGAAAACCTTTTGGTTTTTAAGGAGGGTTTTAATTGCAAAGTTTTAATTACTTATTAAAACCGTTGGTCCCCCCGAGAGCCCGTGCCCCCCGTAGCGTCCTCCAGAGGACGCTGCGCTTTTACCCAGACCTAACCCGATCCCAAACCCCAACCCTAACCCTAACCCTAAACCCTAACCCTAACCCTAACCCTAACCCTAACCCTACCCTAACCCTAACCCTAACCCTAACCCTAACCCTAACCCTAACCCCTAACCCTAACCCTAACCCTAACCCTAACCCTACCCTAACCCTAACCCTAACCCTAACCCTAACCCTAACCCTAACGTTGCAACAAGCCTGTTATTTAGTTTATCTTTTTCACACTTCTTTTATTTTACAACCCAAAGTGTGGTTTTATTTTATTTTCATTTTATTTTCAAAAAAAACAAAAAAAGACCAAAAAAAACAAAAAATATATAGATTTAACCTAACACTTACCTGTTAAAACATGAGGGGATATAGTGAGGACGCTGGCTGGACCGAGGTTCGCTACCGCCGTGGCCGGCTTGACCACCGCGGAGAGGTGCGAGCCTGGGCTTACAGCCGCAGCAGACGTCACTCTCCCCCGTACGGCCGCTCGCGCTCTGGCCCGGGACAGAGGCCCTCCTACGCCTCTGTTACCCGTGGCAGGCGTGGCGAAGGCTTTCGCCAAACCTTTGACCAAGGCTACAGGCCTCAATTTTTGGAAACCCGGGCTCCTTACGGACCTAGAACAAACAACACAAATAAACACAAGCAGTTCACGAAAACTCAGTACAACAACAAGTACGTGAACAGCAACAGAAACACATACAACAACAGAAACACATACAACAACAGAAACATGTACAACAACAGGAACAAGTACGACAACAGAAACACATACAACAACAGGAACACGTACAACAACAGGAACACGTACAAAAACACGAATAGGGACAAACAACAACAGCGTGGCGAGGAGGAACGGTCGGACGACCCCGACTTTGTTGGGAAGGTGCGTGTGATACACACCATCATCAAAACTGTCCACCACCTGAAGAACGTGTCGGCGGACGAACCTCCCTCTGCCATCGCCAAAATGGGACAGTCGCTGGCTGACAACATCAAGCCAGCGGCCCCCACTCCTCACACGCAGGCACTGATAGAGGGGAACGCGAAGAATTGGGCCTTCACCACGGTCCTGATTCTTAGAGACCACTATCAGGGGGTCATGGAGCAGGAGGTGGGGAAACTCACCCACATGTCTGCACACCACTGGCGGAGGCCCTTTGAGGTGGCTTCATCCTGGGCCCGCAGAAACCTGGGTCGCCGCCTGGAGGAGGACACATTAAAGCAGACAGAGGCTCTGTTAGTGGCTGGGGTCCCACAGACCACAGACACACACACACCCACACTCACACAAGCACCCACACACACACCCACACTACCAACCACACACACACCCACACTTCCAACCACACACACACAGACACCCACACTCACAGCTCCAGTCACACAAACACCCTCACCTGCACCAACGGCGACTCAAACAGAGTGCGTGCCCCCCACCCTCATCATCCCCCCCGTCCCCCTCACCGTGACCCCTCCTCGGGACAACGTCATGGTCGTGAGGGCGGACATTGTCCCTCAGCGCCCGACTATGGTGACCTCCGTGGCCACCATGACGGAGCCTGCCCGGGGAGACTGGTCCCCGGTGATGGGAGAGGACACCCCCCTCCCCCCTGCTCCTCAGGAGACCTCACCTAAGGCCCAGAGGGCCACACGCACTCCAGCCAGGGTCGACAGACCACCAAACCCCTGTGTGTTCGAGGGCTTGGACGAAGACATCAGTCCGAGTCCTGCCCTCGTGCCACCTTCGGGCAGACTGAGGTCAGCTGTCCAGAAAAAGCTGAGTTTGGGGCCAAAAGCAGCGGCTCCTGAACAAACAGCACCACCTAAAAAAACACAAACACAAACACACACAGACAGCACTCCACAGACACCGACATGTAGACCAAGCAGACACATAAACACAAGAAACAAAATGAAGGACTGGAACCTCAGTGTGACGAAAAAGTGGCTTATCATGGGAGACTCGAACGTCGCCAGGATCCCACCCTGCGACATCGAGGGGCTGCAGATCGACAGCTTCCCAGGGGCCACCTTCAGACACGCTGAGGCCATCCTCTCCAGGACCATCGTCTCCGCCACGGTGGAGAAGGTGATCCTGTCCTTCGGCCTAAACAATAGAGGCCAAAACATTCAGCAGACAACAATTAAACAGATGCAGGCAGCAGTGAGGGCTGCCACCAACAAATTTCCTCAGGCGGAGATTTGGGTGCCCTTAATTAATTATTCTGGGGCCCTGCCTGTCTCGGAGATGGATGCCCTCCTCCGCCTGAATGAGTACATCCAGAAAAATCAGAGACACATCCCCAAACTCCCCAACAGCTCCTTTAAAACAGTGGAGGACAAAATCCACTGGACGAAGGACACTGCTGGTCTCATGCTGCAGCATTGGGGCCAGCACTTAAACTAGAAATCCCCAGAAGCCTGCACGCACAGGAGGGGACTAAAAATGTTTTAGTTCTGGCCAAAAAATTCGAACCCACAACCCCACAATTGACCCTGCTTAACAGGGGACTAAATTTTATTCCCACAAAGGGCAGCAATAAGAACCTCATAGAAAAAAGTAGATTTGACTTACAGCAATATCACAGACAATTAAAATTAGCTTCACACTTCCAAAACAAACAACAAACAGAGCCCCCTAAATTCACCCCATCCTCCACATGGACGCCCCCTGCTGGCACACTACCGCCAGAGCTCACTGCCCTCATCACAGCTGATGTCAGTCATTTTGATCGGCACTTCAGACTCAGCCACAATGAGCCAAACCTCAGCCCTGAGGAGGTGGCTGCTCTGGAGGAGCTGAAAAATAATAAAAATATTGTTATCAAGCCAGCTGATAAGGGCAGTGTGGTGGTCATTATGGACAGGGAACAGTATCTGTGGGAGGGGTATAGACAGCTTAACGATAAAAAATATTATTCTAAATTAGAGAAACCTATTTATCCGGACACAATTAAATTAATAGAAAAAATTATAGACAATCTTTACATTAAAAAATTTATTAACTTCAAACAAAAGACTTACCTTATGGGCACACCTGTACCCAGGCCCAGGCTGTTCTATATGCTCCCTAAAATACACAAAGATCCTGCAAAATGGAGTAGGCCGCACGAAATCCCTCCAGGCAGGCCTATTGTGTCGGACTGCAGCAGTGACACCTACAACACGGCTGAATACATCGACTTCTTCTTGAACCCCCTGTCGACCAAACATGAGAGCTACATTAAAGACACATATCATTTCGTTGAAATTATTAGGAG
>NC_136705.1:25611214-25641214 GCF_947650265.1 Symphodus melops | reverse complement strand
GTTAGGGTAGGGTTTGGGTAAGGATTAGTGTTAGGGTTAGGGTTAGGGGTTAGGGTAGGGTTGGGGTTAGGGTTAGGGTTAGGGTTCGCGTCAGGGTTAGGGTTAGCGTCAGGGTTAGGGTAGGGTTCTGGTAAAGATTAGGGTTAGGGTTAGCGTCAGGGTTAGGGTTAGCCTCAGGGTTAGGGTAGGGTTTGGGTAAGATTTAGTGTTAGGGTTAGGGTTAGGGTTAGGGGTTTGGGTTAGGGGTTTGGGTTAGGGTTAGCGTCAGGGTTAGGGTTAGCGTCAGGGTTAGGGTAGGGTTCAGGTAAGGATTATTGTTAGGGTTAGGGGTTATGGTAGGGTTAGGGTTAGGTTTAGGGTTAGGGGTCAGGGTCAGGGTTAGGGTTAGGAGGCATCGTCTAACACGTTTGATTTGGTTTCATACTGGTTCTCAATGCCAACCCTTACTGGATAAAAAATTCTCAAATTCTTCAAATACTTGATTCTTTAAAACCTGCATAACAACTCAGGATTTGATTAGTTGGGAATTTCTAGATAGGATTTTCTTTAAATATCTGAAACTATTATGTTCACTACAGCAACCTCCAACATTATTCACATCTAAGAGTAAGATCAAAATGGTCACACCATGAAATGCAACAGGTCAGTTATCTTTTATCACATTTATAGCTCATTCATGTGGCTCCTTTAAAACAGATGGACTTTGAATGCTTTCAAACTTTTTAAGTCATACCATGGGTTAGGGTTAGGGTTATAGGATGAAGAAAATAGTTGTAGCTGAATGCTTAGCAAGAAATACAGGAATGGTTTCATTCTTTATTTGGTGAATTGTTGCCTAAAGACCAGTGACATTTGAGAAGTAAGTTCAATGTTGAACATATTCTGTGCATTTGGACATTTTCTTTATTAACATTTGTTACTAAATAAATAACTCCAGTCATGGAAGATTCTTGCTTCTTTAGGTGGTGTCACTGAGAACAGCCAGTATGGAGCTGGCCTGAGAGGAAAGTTTACTGTTACTGTGATCAGTCAATTTTGAGAGAATCTCCGTCATATTTACAGAGTCTAGCTCATCCTTCATCACACCTGGAGAGGACAAAGATAAGACAAGAAGAAGACAATGTTAAAAGAAGAAGATCACTCGTTGACAGTTACAAACAAAGAATGGAATCAAATGCAGAGTCTGAGGTAGCATTCAAAAACAATGTTCTTTAATACAATCGGAGGTCTGGTACACAAATCCAGATGAGCATACAAAAAGCAGGTATGTAAAGGACCTTAGTCTTTGTCTGTTAACATTAACAAAAGAACAGGTAAAAAGACAATGCTCATCATCCTCTTGTCCTCAGGTCATTTCTGACTCCACAGTAAGTCTTTTGCCGTCAATTTTTTTTTATTCATCAAATACTCTGAAAATAATGAGGGTTGTTTGATACTATGCTCTTCATGATTAAACTAAATGTTAAGTACTTTCATTAAAGTATGGGTCTTTTATTGCATTTCATAACATCTGTTGTCCTCTGGGATCAAATACACCCAGAAGCACAAATTATCACACCATACAGCTTTCCAAAACATGTTCAATCTTTGATCATTATGATCAAATTATGTTCTGAGCCGACCAGTCACAGTCCTTGCGGTTCACGTCGACGCAACGCATAGTCAGGATTTTTTGGAGGTGCGCGTAGGGCCACTGCATAGGGTCCACGTCGGGGTCAATGTCGACTGCGTAGCTACAGCATTGACGCGATGCAGAAGTATAAATTAGGCTTTAAGCTTGTGGTGTTTTCATCCAAAAATTCAAGAAATCTTTTGTAGTAACAATTTTTCTTCTGTCTTATTTTCTAAATTAAATGATGAAAGAATCATATTGTGAACCCAGTATTGTGAATTGTATCACGAGTTTAGTAAATCATTATGTCCATTCTCCTAAACCATCAACCTAAAAACAGGAGCAGATTCTGTCCTCGCCAGACACATTTTTTTAAATATTTGATCTTCATTGGGTTAGGATAAGGATGTGCTTTTGTGTTGAGTATAAAAACAAAACTTACTGCAGTTAACCAGGCTGCAGATTAGACCTAAAGCACTGAACTTCACTTCAAGTGCTCCAACAGGGTCCTCCAAAATCTTCTTCAGGAGAGGAAACAGCTGAGCTTCCCTGAATACATCCTTCACTGAGTCTATGTGTGTATATATATATATATATATATATAGAGAGAGAGAGAGAGAGAGAGAGGGAGAGAGGGGGGTCACATTGTTAAATTGACTGATCCTTGTAAATCAATTTGTTTAAATGGTTAAAAACTGAAAACATTTCTAACTGATACAGAATATCTGATTACACAATTCTTAGGGTAAGGTGAAATTTGATGCCGTTTGTTGACTTCATAAAGTTAATTGTCCAAACTGTGTGGTGCATGTCAGACTACATTTAGCGAGTTACAGAGATCTCTCACAACATTCACAGAAATAAAATATATAGTATAAGTATGATAATTTAAGAAAATTATACTGAAGTGCTTTAGGACGTAAAAGTCTTTTAAAAAATTACCTATATTAATGGCAGAGGCTATCGCCAGGGAAACCAGGGCCTCACTCTGCATGATGACATGCTCACTTGTTGCCATGGAAATAAGATGTTGAATCCCAGCTGTTTTGGCAACAGCATGAACAACTTCCTGTCAGAGAGGAAGTGAATTATCAAGATGCAATATATGGAAACACATCACACAATGGAGACATTTGGATCACAAGGAGAAATCTACAGTCTTAATTGCTCAAGGTTTCTGTCTGTTCTACATGAGTCTCTACATGAGTCTGCTTCTGATCTAGGTTCCAGCCTTTAAAGGAATTTTGACTTTCTCAACTGAAATTATTTTAAATGTTTCTCAGTACTCCGATCATGATGAATTATTGTTGGGTTTTTATCAGCAAAATTATACAATACATTTAGCAGACGCTTTTATCCAAAGTAACAAATATAGGAGGGTAAGAACAACACCAGCAGTGACTTAGAAAGGAGGAATCAGAAGATGACCAGCTTTTTTAAAATAGTGGAAATGAACCAAGAATATAAATTCTTGGCTCTCCGACGCCCCTCAACCAAGACTTAAAAAAGAATGTATATACTGAAGTGGTCTGAACTGATTTCACACTCAGCTTTGACCAATGAATGATCAATTCATCAAGCCGTCAACTCTAAATTGTGAAAAGGATACAACGATGTATAAAGGCTTTATCACAGACAGATTGCAGTACAAGCACCAAGGAACACAAAGAAGGCACCATCTCTGCAACTCTGTGCGTAGCAACTCTGACAAAAAGGCTTCATCAAAGGCGTGGAAGAGAGGTAGATGAAACTCATAGGCACAAAAGATGAATACAGCAGTTCTACATGAGGGTGTTGAGGTTGCCCTCAAAAAGTTTAACGAGATGTTGTCTTGTCAGATAACATAGATCTTGTGAAGTTTTTAGAGGGAGGGTAAATACAGGTAAATGTGTAAACATTAAACTCATTTCAGCGTTACTTGAGGAATTTGGTGGTGAATCAAAATTTAAGAAATACATGTTGATAGAAATGCAATATGAGAAAGTGTTGAGGAACCTCAGCCCACCAGTATGTTTATTGATGCTTGACTCAAGACATGCAGACAAAGCACTGCTCCTGTGTGTTGTCTTTTGAAGCCACACTAATTTACTCAGGAAATAAAAATAAAGGAAGTGAGAGCATTGGCATCTGAACTTTGTGTCCGGTGCCATGATATGGGAGACATGAAAAGTCTAGTTTATGTATTTAAAGTTGTTGCTACCTCCTTTAAATGTCCAGGAGGGTTAAGCCTGGTACTTTTATTCTGTTTTTTTTGTTTCAGAGTGTTGGCACCCCCTGGTGGCCAGTTGGGGCTGACTTGCTGTTTCTGGTTTTGTAGATTGTGTGTTTATGTGCATGTGTGTTTATAGTATTGTGGAGTAGACATGAGCTCACGGCACTGCGACTGTGTCTGATCAGAGCGGCGAGCAAGCGGCTGGCTTCTCCTTGGACTCCTGCATGATCCTTGGCATCACACCACTCCATGACCCGAGCAAGAAGAACCGAGTCTCTGCCGAGCACCAACGCAGCCTCCTCTGACCCCCAAGACAAAAAAATGGAGGAGTATTCAGTGAAGCTTCAAATTAACAACAAATGTGAGCATGTGGATATAAATATACACAAATAAAAGTTTGTATACATCCATGTATAATTTAATGCATATATCATATAATCATAGCTGCTTCTCATTGCTTTGACATTTATCATGCATGCACCTGTGAAATAGGCTTAGTGCACCATTTCCTGAGCAAAACCACAAACAAACTTATACGTGTCTCAGTTTTTTTTTTGGTCCCTCTGCAGTCGAGACAGAGACCGGAGCCCAGAGACACACCGCTGACGCCTACACACACACACACACACACACACACACACACAATGCTACTCATAACTGCACTATTATCTTATTTAGTCTTGTACATATTAGTCTTTGACTACTTGTTTGTAATATTTACATTGTACAGAGAGAGCACTGTCTACTGAAGTATGTTAAACATACCTGGCCAATAAAGCTGATTCTGATTCTGACATACACACATACACAGTTTTTAAGGGTTCGAGACAAAGAGACAGATTAGCTATAAAAAGGCTTTGAAATGTTGATTGAGTCTCTTTGTCTCTTCCTAAGTGACTCCAAGTTGCTTTGAAAAAATATCCTTTTTTTGGGGACTTTTACTCTGAGACCTGTTTGCTTTCTTATTTTTACTTTTATAATGTTTTACTTTATTGATTTGTATTGGGGTTGGAAAAGACTTTGACATATTTTTCGTCTTTTTTATTTTTCGTCTTTTTACTCTTTATTTAGTTTTTTTTCAAAATTAACAAACATAAAACACAACCAAACATACGCACAAAAAGTAATGAGGGGTCCATCTCAGTATTTCCTCTTAAGACATTTTTGCGCAGCAGAGATCACTGTCTGACTTTTTATGTCGGTCGTCCATCCATTTCTTCCAGCATTGATCATGAGACCGTGCTCTAGTTCGTAGGTAATAAGTCCGTTTTTTCAAAGAGAAATTCTCTTCCACTATGGACAACCATTGTGCTGGACTTGGAGGGTCACTTTTCAGCCAGTTCCTTGTGATGGCCTTTTTACAAACAAGATTCAGAATTTTAAAGAGAATGTTTCTTTCTTATGGATCAAGTCATAAGGGATCAGGCCTATGTACAAAATCCAGGGGTCTCTGGGAATCTTATAGCATAGAACATCTTCAAACTACTGAATAACCCTATCCTAGAATGTTTGAAATTTCTCACAAAACCAAAACATATGTGAGTGATTAGCATTTATCTGCATGTCTCCAACAGAGCTGAAGAGTATCGAGTTGCTTATTTTTAAATTGGGGTGAAACAAAAAAGCGAATCACATTTTTCCACCCAAATTCCCTCCATGAATTGTTTCCATTCTGTTTCTGCAAGCTTCTATAAAGTTTACAAACAATCTTTGATGGAGCGTTTTTGTAAGCACCAATCAGAATTTCAATTCAGCTGAGATTTCATTTCTTAATTCTGTATTGTAGAAGTGTCTGAGCTGTAAATACCTAAAGTCTTTTTGATTTTTAAATACATTTTATAAAATCTTCTGAAATACTCCTTTTTTGACTGGGTTCCTTCATGGTGCCCTTTGAGCCTCGGAGGAAAGTATTGACCCACCACACTGCTACACACAAAAAACTGACCTCATGCCACCTTGCATTAGAGTAGAATGATGTTGCGGCTAAGGGGTTGTACTCGTACCTAATTATCCTAGAGAACGGATTTTAGGCGGTAAATCCTAGCTGGCGGTTAGATTGACCATTTCTCCTTGACTGGCTATTTGAGGTTTTTATCGCGGCTCCAATCTGTGAGGAAATAACAGACTAGAGATCAGTAAGAAGGTAGCCTTCTGAGTTCTTGGAAAGAGTAGACTAGTTATTTACAGCAGGTGACAAACTTCTGTCAGCTGTCCTTTTTACCCTATTTGTGCAACATCGAGGACGCACAGGAACAAACAAATGTCTCACCATCATCAACTTCAGGAAATTGATTGAAATGAAAAAGATTTATTGTTCCAAAGGGAGAAAGTGGGCAAAATAAGTGAAAAATAAAGGTAATAATGAAAATGACTATAACCTCCACTGCTTCCTTCCCCTCATTCTCTTTTTCATCATAGCATATAAACAGCACTAGATTAACAAAAGTGTGCATTTCTTTGTAGTAAGTAAACCCAACTAAAGAAACTGAAAATGGATTCTATAAACCACTCTGGCCTCAGGTGATTGTGTAAATCTGTTCCCAATTAAACAACCTGTTTTCCATAAATACCTGTTGGTACATTATAAATGTAAATATCATCACGCCGTCAAATTTGACCATAAGAAAATATTTTCCTCACACAACTAAAGGCCACGGGACTATGTTAGCTCCTTAGCTATGTTACGGCCCCAGCCACACCCCCTCTCCTGTGTTTGAGACTCACCCCTGTTTGTTTGTAAGTGTGTGTAAATGTCTCATTTGCCTGATTTTGTTCACCTGTGCTACCTGCTGGAAAAGCTTAATTGGAACATTGCTGCAGGAGGAAATTAACCAATGAGAAGAGAGCCCTGCATCCACACAACTTGGTCAGCCAGCAGTGGGGTGCAGCTCTGTTTCTTTTAAGCTCGCCACTGTGCTTCTGTTTGTTAATGTTCATTAAAGAACTTGTTGTCTTGTGTCTTCTGAGGCTTTTGTTTTGTGTTCAGCTGAGGCCGGTATTAGTATTTTTGTTGACACACACACACACACACACACACACACACACACACACACACACACACACACACACACACACACACACACACACACACACATTAGGTTTTGTATTTGTTTAGAAACAGTAAGTTTAGGAGTGATGTTTGTTTGGTGTTCAATGTGGTTAGTTATAGTTAGGTTTTATTTTAATTTATTTCACTATTTAGATTTAGTATGTAAAACATTTATTAAGAGTCCTTCTCTTTTATTATGTTTTTGATTTGAGCAGCACTCGTTGGCCCTTTCAGTTTGTCTCACCTTTTGATGTGTTTCACCATTTGCGTCTTTTGTAATACATAACTTTAATTTACCAAAAACAACTGGTTTTATGTTACTTCCTTATCCCTCCACAGGCCAGGTCTGAACAAGCCAATCCTCGACATTATCAATCGCTTTGAGTCCTGAGACACACTGGTGGACTTCAATGTTTTTAAAGTAGTGATTTTCCCTCCAGATGACAGGATATGTAGCTGAAAATATGTTAATGAAAAGTTTTATTTTAAGATATGTACTGTGTTTAAAGGAAACCTTAGCTCACCTTGTCCATCCACCATCATACGTAAAGTTCCCAGAAGTTTAAACTGAACTGGAGGCATGTCAGAGCGCAGCAGCCTCTTTATTCTCTCTGTGACTCCATCTTCTAACATCCGCTCTTTATTGGTGGCTGAGAGAGAGAGGGTCATGATTTTAACCATGTTCAACCCATGTCATTTTTGCAGTGTTTGTAATTTCTCTCACTGACAGTACCGGGGATGGCGAGGTTTCTGAGTGCGCTCAGTCCAGCATGTTGAACAGACACGTCTCCTTCATCAACATGTTTCTCCAGTAGGGTGAGAATGTGCGGCACCACACCGAGGTCGAGCATCTTCACACAGTTACTGTCTGAAAGATACTCAAAAACACACACAAACAGGTTGGATCAGATGACGTTTATTGGCAGAAAGTAGTGGGTGGGTGGAAGTGTAGACCAGAATGAGATAGTTTAGGTAACAAGGAGCCGTTATTTTGGCTGTTCAAGTACAAGCAGTGACTGGGAGCCAGTGTAAGGACATGAACAGCAGAGTGACAAGCTCTTTGGGGAGGTTGAAGACTAGTTGTTCTGCTGTGTTTTGGATAATATGCAAGCTATCTGTATTGAGTGCAAGAACCCCTGTCAGTCAAGATTTGCAAAAGTGTGTGATATCACAAAGGCATGTACACGGAGCTGTATAGCATGTTCTGACTAGTAATGTAAAGGTAACGTTAGCGGGCCATCAATCATGACACAAAGGTTGCTGCCATTTTATGGCATGAGTTTGATCTGTTGTTGAAAAAAGATGCACTTCTATGTTGGAGAGGGTTGAGGGAAAAAGCTCTCTTCAATGTTCTGAATTTAGACTACAGTACCTGTTTTAAACACTAGGGGTTGTTGGGGTCAGTCAGAAAGCCAGAGAAAGCAGAGAAGCCTTACTGGTAGTTATTTAGCTGGACAAACAGATTAAATGACTCTTACTCCTAGCATGTTCTGCAACACATAACACATGGGTGTGATGTTTAGGGTTTACAAAATCAGATCATCGGCTCATCCATTGAAAGCATCTTGAGTTTCATTAATTAACTTGATGTTGCTTTATTTACATAAATTCTGTTATAATTCAAAGAGTAGTTGTTTGTGATTACTGGTTTATTTGCATCGTGACATATGTTATATATGAGGGCTTTGTGTTTGGATTTCACGCCTTCAGTTAATTAATTTGAGATTGATATTGTAATATGTAGTTTCCTCATTTCAGGGTGGTGCCCCTAGCTTTATTAACTCAATTTAATAAGATTGTTGATTTATATTAATAATTAAGTAAAGATAATTATTAATGTTAATTTAATAAATGCTGACCATGTAATAGCTCTGCAAAACCCCAACAGTGTCAAATTGTGAACCTGAATTTCCCTCGGGATCAATAAAGTATCTATCTATCTATCTATCTATCTATCTATCTATCTATCTATCTATCTATCTATCTATCTATCTATCTATCTATCTAATTAAATAATTCTCCTGTAAAGTGTGTGTTATTTTCTTCTCACCATTTCTGGCAAAGTTAGCGATAGCGAGCGCTCCTGAGAGTTGCAGCTGAGTGTTTGAGCTCTGCAGCCACGACAGAACATCCTGATAAACCAGACCTGACCCCTCTCCAAAACACTTCTGCATGGACTCATCTGAAACACACACACAAAGACACATAAACACACAAAATCACAAAAAGCACATTACCTTACCTGCAGATTTATCATACAAATTAACCTATGTATTGATTTCACTCAAATTAATCACACATTTATAATGAAAAGAAATATTGGATGGATGGGTTGACAAATGGATGGATAATGATGTGGATGGTTGCCACGGTACTGTGCTCGCTTGTCTTCTTTTTTTTTAGATTTTTGTTCAACTTCTCTTTTAAACATTGGACAGTCCTCTGCCGAACTTTTTTATCATTGAACCAGAAAGTTATACAGATTCTTGCTGGAGTAGCAGCAGCTCTCTGTGGACTTTACCGGAGAAAATCGCAAACGAGATAAAAAAGCAGGCGTGCTCATGAAATTGAGGCAGTGGGGATTATGCACTGCACCTCCATCCATTCACCTGGCGAATTTCCGCTCCCTGGCTAATAAGATGGACGAACTGCTGCTTCTAAACACCAGTAACACAGACTTTAGCAGATCTGCCACCCTGTGTTTTACTGAAACCAGACTCAGTGAACACATCCTGGATGACTCACTACATCTACTGGACTTTTAGCTCCTCTCCAGGAAGACGAGGAGAGGCAGAGTATGCTATTACTAGGGGTGGGACTTTAACGAGTTAATTACAATTAATTAATTACAAGAAAATAATTTGTTCCATTTTTTTTAACACAATTAAATAACAGTTTGCCTTATCAACAGCTCGGAACTGTTTGTCATAGCTTCGCACTAGCTAAGTCACAAGTACAAAGAAGAGGCGTTTGTAGCCCAAACTCGATCAAATGACTGGCTTCAGGACCAAAATTAATAATTCAACGTCTGATAACCTTACAAATTCACTCACTAAATTGATTGCTCTGGAGTCTGGACTGTAGACCACAATTATTGGTAGAAGATATGTCATGATTCCTATCATGGCAGGGTCTTCCTTTCCTTTTATGTGTTGTCTGTGTTCCCTGTCTGTGATCCTCATGTTGCTTTTTCCCTGTTAGTCTCTATTTTTTCCTTTAACCCTGGAAGCAGTGAGGTGGCGGCCATGATGAGAGCCGTTCGAATTCTCTAAAAGTTAAGGAAAGGTGGCTCAATGCTTCCTTTATAACCTCCTTTAGGAAACACTGGACCATCCTTTACGAAAGGAGAGAAGAAAGTGCCGACCCATAATTCCTTGCGGCAACAACTTTTAAAGCAACTCGCGCAGCCGACCCGTATCCGAGCGTTCACGAAAACTAAGGATCTGTCCAAGGAGAAATGTGGAGACAATCTGCATATTGATTTGACTTATAATTAGTGACAGCCTTTGTATTTATTTCATTTCTTTTTATTGAGGTAAACTCTGAACGTGATGTTGACGTTATAAAATCATCAAAGTGAAGTTTCCTGGTATGTAATAAAGCCTACCTTTTATTGTTATTCACACCACGTGGTTTTTAGGATTATTTCACCGGAAAGAAGGCTCAAACATTTTTAGATGAGCTTTTTGTAGTCCATTTTCTGAAAACTGTAGTTCCACCACAGCAGACTTGCGTCACTAACCTCCTTAATGTGTCTCTTTTCTTTGGATTGTTGATTATCCCATCTGCACAACAAATGTACCTTTATAGGTTCTATAAACATATCTACAAAAGAATTTCTGCAGCACTCAAGGTTCCTAAGAGCACAGTGGCATCCATAATCCTTAAATGGAAGAAGTTTGGGACAACCAGAACTCTTCCTAGACCTGGCCGTCCAGCCAAACAGAGCAATCGTGGGAGAAGAGCCTTGGTGAGAGAGGTAAAGAAGAACCAAGAGATCACTGTAGGGAGATGAGAGAAAGTTCCACAAAGTCAACTATCACTGCAGCCCTCCACCAGTCGGGGCTTTATGGAAGAGTGGCCCGATGGAAGCCTCTCTTCAGTGCAAGACATGAAAGTCTGCATAGAGTTTAACAATGAAGGACGCCCAGATTATGACAAAGAAGATTCTCTGGTCTGATGAGACCATGTGTGGAGAAAACTCATCACCTGCACAATACAATCCCAACAGTGAAACATGGTGGTGGCAGCATTATGCTATGGGCGGGGGGGGGGGGGGGGGGGGGGTTCAGCTGCAGGGACTGGTTGTAATTGAAGGAAAGATGAATGCAGCCAAGTACAGAGATATCCTGGAAGAAAACCTCTTCCAGAGTGCTCAGGACCTCAGACTGGGCTGAAGGTTCACCTTCCAACGAGACAATGACCCGAAGCACACAGCTAAAATAACAAAGGCTTCAGAACCGCTCTGTGACCATTCATGACCGGCCCAGCCAGAGCCCTGACCTAAACCCAACTGAGCATCTCTGGAGAGACCTAAAAATGGCTGTCCACCAATGTTCACCTTCCAACCTGACAGAACTGGAGGATCTGCAAGAAGAATGGCAGAGGATCCCCAAATCCAGGTGCGAAAAACTTGTTGCATCATTCCCAAGAAGATTCAAGGTTGACCTAGCTCAAATGATCTGAGCAAATGATCTGAATACTTATAATCATGTAATATTTCAGTTTTTCTTATAAAAGAAAAAAAATAGCAAAATAAAATTAACTTTTTTTGATTTTAGCAAATGGCTGCAATGATACCAAGAGTGAAAAATTTAAAGGGATCTGAATACTTTCGGTACCCACTGTACATGAATATTTGAGGTTAGGGTTATGGTTAGGTCCTAGGACAGATGATTGGACAACAGTCAATATGTTTTCATGTACAATTAAAACACTTCTTATGAATCACACCTGTAACTTTACACTGTAAAACTGTAGGTGTAAAAGTCAGGTATATTGAAGCCGTAAGTCAGAATTTTCCATGTCAGGAAGCTGGCTCTTTTTTCAGCTGCCTAAATTACCTGTGATCTCTTTCAGTCTTGAAGAGGTCAAAAAGCTCCAGCAACACCTGCAGTATGGAGATCAACTTTATAAACAAATTAGACCTGCCTTTTCGTGGCTTTTGGCCTTTATTAAGATCCATGAGGGATAGGCCACAAGGTAAAACATATTGGTCTAACTTTGGTGATAATGTGTTGTAAAAAAATCCCATTCTCCTTTTTTATTCCCTTTCTGTCTTACGTGATGTCAGCTGTCTGTCCACATTGTCTTGCATTGTATCAGGATGGGTTTCTGCTCCAGTAAGGAGATGAATACTGAGACAGAATAAGAGTTGCTGCTCTGTGCTCTGTGATGGGAGCTGTGCTGACCTCCTAACAGCAGGGACACCATGAGGTTGGAGGCGATCTTGATGCTGCAGAGATCATGGGGGTCCGAGGCGGCCTGCAGAGCCCGGATCATATCGGATAAAGCCTCTGGTACTCCTGACTCTGCAAACTGCAGTTTCAGTGTATCTGTTGGGACAATTATCAAAATTATTTAAAACTGACCCTGTATCACAACAAATAACTCAACATTGAACCACTGACTGTGAAAGAGAAGACAGAAACAAGGGTGTGTGCACTTTGATGTGGGGCACTAATATTTTACCTAGACATGGTTAACAATTCTCCTGGAGTGAGCATAAAACCGTTGGCTCTATAAATCTACAGGGATACATTCTTGTAAATTTGTGGATCCATTTCTTTAAGGATGTCATTGTGCCAAGTTTGTCGAGTTTCCAACCCTATAGGGTCGACCTTTTTTATATTATGCAGTTGTTGTAGTTTAGAAGTGCTATTAAATCACCCTGTTCTAACCCTAACCTATAATGATCATAATAAATAATACATATGAATAATTTATTTTTCTATATAATGTAATATATACATATATACGTATTATATATAATCTATGTAATTCTGAGGTATATATTTAACTTTGTTTGTGTGTGACAGAGAGAGAAAGAGGGGTGATCTCTGAATTCAGAGAATATGAGTCAAGATTTAAACAATTATTTCACCAAATATTTTATTCAGCAGCTCTTACCGCTCTCTCCCAGTGATCCAAGTATCTCCAGTATCACATGACGGCGTTCAGCATCAGGAGCTCGTTTTAGCTGAAACGTCAAAACACCTGCAACATCTTGATCAGCCAAAGCTTCCCGCGCAGAGTCTGCAAACACACCGTTATTTTTTTTAACAAATTTGTAGTTGTACGAAACACTTTATACAGATTGCTCTAGCAGACACAAACTACCCTCTTCACCCTCTACTTGATCCTCCTAGGTCATGTCATCATGTGACACTGAATTTTTTGTCTGCTGTTCCTACAATACCCAACTCTACATGAAAACCAACACCCCTTTCATTCACACAGCTGGAGGAGCTAAAGGTTAAGATGAGTCAAATGTCCTCCAATCAAACAGTTTAAAACAGAAGCCATCCTAGTTGGCACATTAAAGCACATTAAACCCATCCTGCACTCACTACACTGGCTTCCTGTCTCACTAAGGGTCGAATATAAAATGTCATTACTCACCCATCAATTCTACAATTACTTTCACAACTGTGTGTCTTTAGGTAGCTTGTAGGCTAGATTTGCTCTGTTAAAATCCTCTAGAATGATGAGCAGAGAGTCAGGATGTTTTTTCTCCACGTCCGTGATCTGGTCAGACAGGAGCTGTAATGCCTCTGTTACATATATATATATATATATATATATATATATATATATATATACGCCTGAGGTGGGATATAAACATCGACCATAACAAACAAGGAGAACTAAACGGTTTATGGAAACACTCTCCAGATTAGGGCTAGACGACTTCTTCCTCCGACAAGAATCTCTGTGTAACTTTCTGGTTCAATGAGAACGAGTGAAAAAAGTTTGGCAGTATACTGTCCACTGTTCAGTAATAAATACTGTACCATCTTCCCTTTTAATATATAACGTTAGGCTGCCATGTTCTGACCAAACACATGACCAACAAGCACATTCTGAATGGGCACTGATCAGAAAAATCTAAAGAAAGTTGAGAACTTTCTAACAAAACACAGAGATAACTTGCGCTTGAATTAAACACGATAATTCTCACCAATGTCAGCCAGGTTGCACAGAGCCAGCAGGCACACATTGACCAGGGGGTCGTTCTCTGGATAATCCCTGATGATGGTCACTAGTCTGGGAATGACACCACTCTGGACTAACTGGTCTTGTTGGTTTGCTGGTTCACATAGTGACAAGAACAGATAACACACATTATTATTATATTTTATGATTTATGTATTTCTGTGCCTTTTAGTCAATAAATTGTTGTCTTTCTTGTTTATTGCTACTGCTGGTGAGTGATAATAGTTGATTACAGTCCATGTAACAAAACTGTCAAAAAATAAAACCACATAATAAACGTCTGTCACTTACAATATTAAAGGCTCTCTTTAGAACAAATAATCATGAGATTTACTTTTGGGTAAAAGTTAAAATTAATTCACTTCATAGTTTATACAAAGATTTAGAAGCTTTGAAAAACCTCAGCAATCTGCTTAAGAGGAAATAACGACTCAGGTACATCAAATTCTTTGTTCATTAGATTTGCAGGAAAGTTTGACCAAAGACCAAAAATGACCAAAATCATAAAGTTTTAAAAAGGTGGATGAGCTAAATTCCTGGAATCTCAACATTGCATGTTTTTGGTGGGACTGAACATCTCACTGAACATCTCGATCATCAGAGAGCCTGCACACACTCACAGTTATCGAAGCAGATCCGTCCGATAGCTCTTCCAGTGTTTAGCAGCATCTCCTCGTTGTTGCTGTTCAAATGTGGAACCAGAACTTTTACCAGACCTGCCTCAATGCACGGCTCCCTCACTGCAGCTACAACACACAAATACATGAACACATGTGTATATAAATTCAATGTAAGATTAGATAACCTTTTGTTGATCCCATGGAGAGACACTTAGATGTAGGGTAAGGGAAAGGAATTAATAAGTTCATCCAATCAGAATGAGAATAGATAAATAAAAGGTACATACAACTCGTATACACAATTTAAGATGGCAGGATAAAGTGACATCATAGACGTGTTATGTAAACAGCACTATGACACACCCACTGGTTAAGGACTGATACGGTATGCATCAAGGTTAAAGTCAAACACTAGCAATAGTTGCACAAGGCAACTTATGAATACACAATGATCACGTGACAAACAATCAGATCAATCTTTTATACTTCCTGATCTATAGATTGGCACAAATTTGGCCCGTGAATAACTGGCTCAAAATTATTGAAAAAAATATTCACCAACTGTCTATTTTTAAAATTTAAATGATGAGATTATTCTGATGTTTTGTTGTTGATTTTTTTCATGAGAAAAACTGACTGATTGTACCTATTTTTATCGATTGCTTCATCTTGATAAATTTGTGGATATATCTTTTAATTGTGTCAACCATGTGAGATGAATTCTTTTAGGTTTGTGAAGCTGTAATACGTGTGTGTAAGAGATCTCATTACAGCAGCAGTTATATTTCATCCAGCGCCAACTGTCTGTTGTCTGAGAAGCTTCACACAGATGTTTGAGTCAAGGAGATAAGTTCTTCATGCTGCAGAGTCCTGGTTCAGCAGGCCAGTGGCTGCAGAGTCCTGGTCCAGTAGGCCAGTGGCTGCAGAGTCCTGGTTCAGCAGGCCAGTAACTGCAGAGTCCTGGTTCAGCAGGCCAGTGGCTGCAGAGTCCTGGTCCAGCAGGCCAGTGGCTGCAGAGTCCTGGTCCAGCAGGCCAGTGACTGCAGAGTCCTGGTTCAGCAGGCCAGTGGCTGCAGAGTCCTGGTCCAGCAGGCCAGTAACTGCAGAGTCCTGGTCCAGCAGGCCAGTGGCTGCAGAGTCCTGGTTCAGCAGGCCAGTGGCTGCAGAGTCCTGGTCCAGCAGGCCAGTGGCTGCAGAGTCCTGGTTCAGCAGGCCAGTGGCTGCAGAGTCCTGGTCCAGCAGGCCAGTAACTGCAGAGTCCTGGTCCAGCAGGCCAGTGGCTGCAGAGTCCTGGTTCAGCAGGCCAGTGGCTGCAGAGTCCTGGTCCAGCAGGCCAGTGGCTGCAGAGTCCTGGTTCAGCAGGCCAGTGGCTGCAGAGTCCTGGTCCAGCAGGCCAGTGGCTGCAGAGTCCTGGTCCAGCAGGCCAGTAACTGCAGAGTCCTGGTCCAGCAGGCCAGTGACTGCAGAGTCCTGGTCCAGCAGGCTAGTGGCTGCAGAGTCCTGGTCCAGCAGGCCAGTGGCTGCAGAGTCCTGGTTCAGCAGGCCAGTGACTGCAGAGTCCTGGTCCAGCAGGCCAGTGACTGCAGAGTCCTGGTCCAGCAGGCCAGTGGCTGCAGAGTCCTGGTCCAGCAGGCCAGTGACTGCAGAGTCCTGGTCCAGCAGGCTAGTGGCTGCAGAGTCCTGGTCCAGCAGGCCAGTGGCTGCAGAGTCCTGGTTCAGCAGGCCAGTGACTGCAGAGTCCTGGTCCAGCAGGCCAGTGACTGCAGAGTCCTGGTCCAGCAGGCCAGTGGCTGCAGAGTCCTGGTCCAGCAGGCCAGTGGCTGCAGAGTCCTGGTCCAGCAGGCCAGTGGCTGCAGAGTCCTGGTCCAGCAGGCCAGTGACTGCAGAGTCCTGGTCCAGCAGGCCAGTGGCTGCAGAGTCCTGGTCCAGCAGGCCAGTGGCTGCAGAGTCCTGGTCCAGCAGGCCAGTGGCTGCAGAGTCCTGGTCCAGCAGGCCAGTAACTGCAGAGTCCTGGTCCAGCAGGCCAGTGACTGCAGAGTCCTGGTCCAGCAGGCTAGTGGCTGCAGAGTCCTGGTCCAGCAGGCCAGTGGCTGCAGAGTCCTGGTCCAGCAGGCCAGTAACTGCAGAGTCCTGGTCCAGCAGGCCAGTGGCTGCAGAGTCCTGGTCCAGCAGGCCAGTAACTGCAGAGTCCTGGTCCAGCAGGCCAGTGACTCCAGGTTCTGGTCATGAAGCATGTTGTCAATCATTGTGAAGTCTTGGTCAAGCATGTTTGAGTTATTGTCTGTGATGTATATTATGGAGTTATGTTATTTGACCATGGCTAAATAAATCTAAGATGATCCACAAGTCTGTCTGATAATGTCCTCCTCATTCATTCAACACAGAAATAGAAACCCATCTTACACTGACAAACAAAAAAACAATCAGGAGATAACGAGATGCAGGGGAGTCCACCCTCTCAGAGATCCAGACATCCAGGGTCTTTTTCAAACCGTCCACTCCACCCTCGCCCCACGACCCCTCCGTTTCCACGTGGAGGGTCCGCCATATTATGTCCGTCTCAAACCACTTAGCGGGGAGTTGGTCATAAAACCCTCCTCCAGCGAGTCTGCACCGATGCCGACTTGATGATCACGTGTAACGCCTATTGCGTCCGGTCGTCACGGAAGGAGTGACCTGTACTAAAGTAAGTTCAGTGTGTTCGTGTTTGAACAACACTGCTCCAACTCAGATATTTAATATCATCATACAGACATGAACAACTTCACCTGTTTATTGTTTTAAAGGATCAAATAAAAGCCTCCTCTTCTTTTCTTCCTTCTGTTCACCTGTTTATTTCATTGTGTTTCATATTTAAAGGGACAAAAACTAAAGAATATTAAATTATGTTACAACTTCTCACTCTTATTTATTTATCATTGTTTTACTTTTCATTTCTTTGTAAAACTTAATTTCGGCTACAAAAAATAAATAAATAAAAGTTTATCAGCTGTGATGTTTATTTATAGTCTCCTTGTCTGCTTTCATTGAAGACAACCTGTTCTTTGATATTATAATAAATTAAACATTATAAATTATAATAAAGAATGTGGCTCCATCTGATCGTGTTGCTATAAGTCTACACTAATATAAATTTATTAGAGAAAAATAATCTACATAAAGACTTTTACAGAATGTATTACGTACATTAATAATAAGCCGTTCCCCCAGGATGCCGCTGAGTAACCATGGTAACACACACTTCCTGTTTCCACCTGAGAGAGTGAAGTTTGTCCCAAAGCCTGCTGCTGTATTTCTACCCTCCACCTGGATGGAGGGGACTTCATTCAGCTGAGTGCACTCCGTCACGGAGGGGGAGTGTGTAGGGGTTGGTTTGAAAAAGGCCTACTGTAGCCAGCAGCTAAGGCAGTCCATGATCCAGACTGTGTTGTCAGGGTGCAGTCCTGTTTCAAGAACCTTGTCCCTTATGGTACAGGGCTGGTTGGTTTTAAAAGTACTAGAGGAGTTAAATACCGTGACTCTTCACAAAGACACTCCTGAACATTTCCATAAATGTTACGCTGATTATCTTCAGAGAAAGAAACTTTAGTGTCTGCAAAGCACCGTGAACCCAATCAAAGAACGTATCTGTACTTTCTGTTAGAGGAGATATTAAATCTCAGAGGAAACTTTCTGAGCAAACATATTAAGGATAGCAAAAAGGAAAATAACCTTCTCGGGCCATCTCTGCCACCAACAGTGCCACCTGGACGCTCAGGTTACTTCTCCTCTCTAACACTTGAGCCAGCGTTGGAAGAATCCCACTCCTGGAAATGTCCACAGCAGCGTCTTTCTCTGTGGATGACAAAAACACCTGTTCATTTAAACCAGAGTAACAAATACACTGGCTCATACCTGTTCATATAAACCATGGTAACAAACACACTACTTCGTCAATCAAACAACACCCAAACACATGAATAGGTGTGTGACTTACTCTTTTCCAGCAGAGCAGTGAGCAGAGTGTCCATGTGAGGCTTCAGCTCCTCCTCAATCAGCTCTGTGCTCACACTGAGAGCCTGCAAGGCCTCACTTAGGGCATCTGCAAAACACACATAGACACAGTAGCACATGCACACACACACAAAGATGGCAATCACCTACCTCTGATAATCTCTTGTAAGCTGAATAGAAATAGCTTAGAGTGAGAGCTGCTGTTAGACATCCTATCCAGTCAGTGTGGGATTTATTTTGTGTTTGTGTAGTTCACTTCATTGATCTGTGAACTTTGTAAGTCTGAATCTTAAAATTATGGATTTGTCATCCTCAGATCAAGAATCAAATGAATTCAAAGGTCAAAGGTATTCTCCACCTCTTCAACCAGTTCTCTTCAGCTCAGCTGAGCAGGGCTGGGCAGCAGGAGCTCAGTCCGTAGGGACTTGGGTTGAGAAGGTTGCTGGTTCAAGTCACTGTGCGCAGGCTTTTCTGGTTGCTAGAGAGGTGCCGGGGCACTTCGTGAGCAATGTCAATGTTCCTTGAGCAAAGCATCAAACCTTAAAAACTGTGCTGGTGTGCTCCCTGCATAGCAAAGCAGCTGCACTGTGACATCTCTCCTTTCATGCATGTCCACAGGTCCTGTGTGTGATTCAGGCCAGTGTGTGTGAGAAGCATGTCTCTACTATAACTGAGTGTCAACCAGAATTTCCCTCAGGGGTTAATAAAGTATTTTTATAAAAGAACAGGCTGTTTCTGTGTCTGTAACTTTAAATATGTAAATGAGCTGTCTGATGTATCTGTTCTTGCTCCATGTCCTATTGTTTAAGGTGAGAAGGCAGACTCTGTCTATCTATCTATCTATCTATCTATCTATCTATCTATCTATCTATCTATCTATCTATCTATCTATCTATCTATCTATCTATCTATCTATCTATCTATCTATCTATCAATCTATCTATCTATCTATCAATCTATCTATCTGTCTGTCTGTCTATCCATCCATCCATCCATCCATCCATCCATCCATCCATCTATCACTGCTGTTATTATACATCATGATTGACATTAAACACACGCACACACACGCACACACACACGCACACACACACGCACACACACGCGCAGTAGGTTATAGATAAGTATTTACTCACCAGTGTCTGTCATGGCTGCTGCTGCTCTGCAGTCTCCCTGTTAGCTCTGTATGAGTGTGTATGTGTTTGTGTGTATTTGTGTGTCTCTGTGAGTATGTGTTTGTGTATGTGTATGAGTATGAGTATGTGTGTGTTGCTAGCATAGGAGTTAACCTCCCTTCTTAAGAAGCTGATGCTAAGCTCCGTTTCCTTGTGCTCCTCCCTCTCTCCCCCATAATCCCATTAACTCTCTCTCGCTCTCTCTACCACCCCTCCCCCTCCATCTCCTCTCCCTGCGCAAACTGCGCCTGCGCTCTTTTCTGTTAAAGAGGGACAAATCCCCAAAGCATCAAATAATCAATACAACAATACAACAACAATACAAACACAATCAAAAAAGCATTTCATAAAAAACATCATAAAGCATGCATGTCATGTGTTACGATGGGATTTTAGCATCTGATTAAATGTGAGAAAAATAAAGCCACAAATAAACAAATAAAGTAATTTAGTACAATAGATATTCACATCAAAATGAGCAACCATTTGTTCCCTTCAACCTTTTTTTCCTGCTTTAAATGATCATTTTACCTGGTCGTACCTGCTGACCACACTAGTCGTAATGACAAAGTATTTAAACACAGCGGGTTGTTTGCCGCTGTTGCACAGAAACTGACAATTCTTTTGACTAATCAACGGACTGCAGTGTTTAGCTTAAACGTACTATCACTACAGGTGGTAGAGTCTGCAGTTATCAGACCTGCTGGTACCTACAGTCTCTAAACTACAGGAGGTAGAGTCTGCAGTTATCAGACCTGCTGCTACCTACAGTCTCTAAACTACAGGAGGTAGAGTCTGCAGTTATCAGACCTGCTGGTACCTACAGTCTCTAAACTACAGGAGGTAGAGTCTGCAGTTATCAGACCTGCTGCTACCTACAGTCTCTAAATGTCCTACAGGAGGTAGAGTCTGCAGTTATCAGACCTGCTGGTACCTACAGTCTCTAAACTACAGGAGGTAGAGTCTGCAGTTATCAGACCTGCTGGTACCTACAGTCTCTAAACTACAGGAGGTAGAGTCTGCAGTTATCAGACCTGCTGCTACCTACAGTCTCTAAACTACAGGAGGTAGAGTCTGCAGTTATCAGACCTGCTGCTACCTACAGTCTCTAAATGTCCTACAGGAGGTAGAGTCTGCAGTTATCAGACCTGCTGGTACCTACAGTCTCTAAACTACAGGAGGTAGAGTCTGCAGTTATCAGACCTGCTGGTACCTACAGTCTCTAAACTACAGGAGGTAGAGTCTGCAGTTATCAGACCTGCTGGTACCTACAGTCTCTAAACTACAGGAGGTAGAGTCTGCAGTTATCAGACCTGCTGGTACCTACAGTCTCTAAACTACAGGAGGTAGAGTCTGCAGTTATCAGACCTGCTGGTACCTACAGTCTCTAAACTACAGGAGGTAGAGTCTGCAGTTATCAGACCTGCTGGTACCTACAGTCTCTAAACTACAGGAGGTAGAGTCTGCAGTTATCAGACCTGCTGGTACCTACAGTCTCTAAACTACAGGAGGTAGAGTCTGCAGTTATCAGACCTGCTGGTACCTACTGCACCACCCATTCATCCCAATCCTTGTTCCTGTATCTTCCCCCTCCCATTTATTTTCAAGCCATACCAGTTTTAGCAGATGAATGTTCATTTTGAATGTAATTTTGCCCAATATTTCTGTTTCTTTAAACAAAAGTTTTTATTGCCTCTTTAACTTTGTAAATGCCAGGCTTATGATGGATTAAGAATGAATCTTTGTAATGCAACAATGAGTACAACTTAGAGAAACCAAAGGCCGAATTTGTCTGGATTTTTGTAGTTTTTGTCTCTAACAGCAGGGGGGGTGCTCGTTCCATTATCTGCTAAGCTAAGCATTTGGCAGACACACATTTAACCCTAACTGTTTTTATCTGGTTACATCATAAGAAGATGAGGTTTACTCAACTACCCTCCTCCTTTTTAATATATGATGCCGCTTGACTACCCCCGGACTCTGTTAAGATGATACAGAAGGATTTTTGACAAAGTCTGTGGACAAAGTTGAATAATTACATTTCTCTGCTGGTTGAGCTCTGAATGAGGCCGTGTGGGGGTCATGTGACAAACCAGTGAGGAAATTAAATTAGTCTCAGTGTCTTTAATTTAAAGGACCAAAACTCGTCTGTACTCATCTTTTTGAGACAACCAGGTCCAACATGATGTCTAGACAGGAAGTCTGTCTCAGTGTCCCACAGGAACAATAAACCTGAGGAGGCATTTGACTCTGACTAACTTGCATGTGCAGGTAGCTCATGTAAGTGTAGATCCCATCATAATATAATACTATAACAGAACACAACTATATCACAGTGTAGATCTATGGGGATTATTTGACACAAGGGTTAGGGTTATAGGGTTAGAGTAAGAAATCAGGTTAAACTGTGAATGATGTCCTGAAGTTGAACATCACTCATTTCCTAAAATTACTGAAGCATTTCCAGAAACATTGGCTCCATTTATGAAAACTCTTAACTGAAAAATGTTTTGTATTTTTTACTCTGTCAATCAAAAGTCTTTAAAAATATGAATAAATCAAAAGAGGGAAATAGGAACTGATCCTGGCACAGACTGGAATTCATGTCTGAATCTGCAGAGTCAGCAGGTGAACTCAGAAACATTTGCTGCAGGTAGAGGACGTGCAGAGACACAAACGTCACACAGCAGGAATGTTTCAGAACACTCACACTTTAAACCCACAGAAAAGTACTCTCACACTTTTCATTCTTTGCAAACTTTGTATCAATCGATCAATCAATCAATCTTTATTTATTTATATAGCGTCAATTCATAACAGGCGTTATCTCGAGACACTTTACATAAAGCAGGTAAAGGACCTTACTGATGGATATATGGGAGTTCTGTTTGACCACGATATGGGTTAGGTTTATTGTTAGTCCCTAAGGCCATCTTCTGGAGGGGCCTAACAGCAGACAATTATATAACAGTGTCATCTACATACACTGAACAGCCGACTGTTTCAGCTGTCTGCTAAACATTTTATATAAACTGAAAAGTCAGGGCCCTAAACAGAACCTGGTGAAATTCCCATTTTGCAGGTTTGGACAGATGACTGTGGTTTATTGTCACACTCGGCTCTCTGTGGTCGAGGTGAGATCTACATCAAGAGATTACATAATTAGAAACATTTAAACAGTTTATTTAGTAGTTTTAATGTTTTAAATCCAAACTTTCTGCTCGTTTTATACCACCTTCTTCCAATAACTCAGGTTTCATGTAGCTGACTCTGAATATTCATGTCTACCTAAAGTTCGGGTAAACACTCCACCTACGATCTGGACTTCTGTTCTCAAACGTGCTCGGGCACGATGTGGTTCACCTTCCATGAGTGTGCTCTCAGGCTCTTTTCTCTAGCAACTCGTGAAATAGGTCACTAACGAGAACATTTAAAATAAGTGTGAATCATGCTTGAGGGATCAGAGTGAGGGAGTGGCCCGAGGCATTTACCCTTTTGGGGGGGGGGGGGGGTTAGCCTAACCCTAACCCCCCACCCAGGAATTGGTTTGGCAGCTCTCCAACTACCAGACCAATTATCAGATTTTTTGTCCACACCAGGACTTGAACCGGCAACCCGGTTTCCAACCCAAATCTCTGCCTGCAGGTTCTTTCCTGTGTTCACCCGGTCACGTTTTAGACTGCTTCTTCATTTACCTGTCTCAGTTCAGCTGTTTCATGCCTCATGTGAGCATGTCCAACAATCTCATCTGAACTGATTAATTAATATCTGAAACAGAATGCTCTCATGACTCGCCAGAAATCTGCCTGGAGGTCACAAATTAATTATAACCCTTAATTATAACCCCTAACCCCCCATAAACTTTAATATCTAATAATTATAAAGATTATTCACTGTAATAATGATTATAAAGATTATCCATTGATTCCATTTATTATTTAATGATTATAAAGATTATTCACTGTAATTTCCCGTATTGTCCCTGAACGCATCATTGACGTACGGCGCGTTTTGCGACAGTGCCGTGGATTGTGGTCAACATGGCGCGTGCCTAAGCAGCTGTTGTAAAGTCGGAGCTGCGCGTGGTAAATCAGCTGTTTGCTGTCGGAGGAGAAGCACGTGATGGCGGCAGCAGGAGTCCTGATCCAGGAGAAGGTCAGCAGGCTGATCAGTAAACAGAACCAGAAACCGGTCCTCAAACCGAACCGACCTCTGACCCTCAGGGACGCTGTGGCCAACCGGAAACTGAAGAAAGGAGGTACGTCACGTGGCGGCGGTGGCGCTCTGATTGGAGGTCATAGTGGATCTGGATTTCCCCCATAAGAGTTTGGACCCTAACGTTCACTCTACCCCCTAAATGTTTATTAACTGAGTGATTCTGATCTTTATATTAATGTTTATTAACTGAATGATTCTGATCTTTATATTAATGTTTATTAACTGAATGATTCTGATCTTTATATTAATGTTTATTAACTGAATGATTCTGATCTTTATATTAATGTTTATTAACTGAATGATTCATGGAACATGTTTCTGGATCATTTCAATGACAGACACGCACTGAGCGCTGATTCAGCACGCTGTAAAGGGTTAATGTCCAACAGTCTGGACAACAGAACTCCCCATGTAAAAAGTTCTGATCCAGGACCTGGACCTGCTTGTGGGAAGATTTCGTATCAAGATGCAGCAAATGCATTATGTCTGATTACATCTTAGTCCACTTATACCTTCTCTGACACTAGAGGTCTGTACTAACACTCTTTGACTCTTTATTGATCGGTTAAATGTTTTAGTATAGTTGCACTGTCGTTATTTGCTGCTCTGTGTGCCCTTGAATTGCCCCCCAAGGACAAATAAAGTTTTTTTTTATTTGAATTTGAAATCCAAGAGAGCGCCTCTCTCTCTCTTGCTGCAGAGTATAAAGTCAATCGCAGGTTTGTTAGTTTTCCAGAGATCCCCCAACATGCTGGCTTTCAGGGGGGTCAAAGGTCAATATGGGATTTAAGTTTTAGATCTGAATCAACATGAAAGAAAAGCAAAGCATCAAAACATGAAACAAGAATGAGTCTACACACACTAACACACACACTAACACACACACTAACACACACACTAACACACACACTAACACACACACTAACACACACACTAACACACACTCATTACAAACGTCTCCACGTTTCTCTTTCAACACATCGTTAGTTTTCACCAACGCTAACCTGATGAGTCGCTTTAAATGTAGCAGCAGCAAAGCATTGTGGGTCAGAATAATATGTGGGTCAGTTAATATCAGAATCATTTTTTTATGGCCAACTACATTTACATGTATTTAAATTTACATATATTTATGTTTGTATTGGTGTAAAAGAAAAAAAAACAATGGTAAAATAAGTACTTGAATAAAATGAAATATGAAAAGCAATTACCAATATATACAATATAATAAAAAACAAAATGTACAGATGAATCTGTTTAACCCTTTCACGAACACCTCCTCCTCAGAGGCGACCTGCGTCACCGAGATGTCCGTCCTGATGGCGTGCTGGAAGCTGAATAACTTCGTGGACGGTTTGTGTTCAGAGGAGATGAAATCTTTTTACACCTGTGTGGACAAAGCTCAGGTACGTTCATGAAAACACTTTCACCTGGACTGGAGGAGGAGGAGCTTAGAACTTAATTATCCCACGATGGATGTTTATAAATCAGAATCACATTTTATAGCCATGAACAGTTTCGGACGATCACATCCATCAGTCAGACTTGTAAAGCTTCACTCGTCCGGCATCATCGATTTCTGTTCAGAAATATTCTCAAAGCATCGTTAGAATCGACCTGCCAGACTTTCAGCGGTCAGGAAGGAGAGGCGGCACGTTTAGGTTATTGACGGGATCCACAACCCCCCCCCCCCCCCCCCAGAAACGAGTAATTGGATCGATCCACTTTGAAGGCAAACAAAGACTCATAGATGATTATCTTCTAAAGAAAGAAATCATTGATTATTATATACATACAAATATTATTATAAACATCAATCAAACATCCAAAAATCAATCTGTGGTTTTAGTGTCTGACTGTCCAAAAGTTCCTCTTCTTCCTCTAATCTTATAGACATCTTTAGTAACCATGGTAACCCCCGCTTCTCTGCAGGCATCAATGAAGAAGAAATCTGATCAGAACATCCTGCAGGGAGGACGCCTCCCTCCAAAACACGCCACGAGTCTGCTCAATAGATTCCCCAACCTGACCTCTGAGACCTGACCTCCAAGATCTCACCTTCAAACCTGACCTCCAAGATCTCACCTTCAAACCTGACCTCCAAGATCTCACCTTCAAACCTGACCTCCAAGATCTCACCTTCAAACCTGACCTCTGAGACCTGACCTCTATGGCCTGACCTCCAAGATCTCACCTTCAAACCTGACCTCCAAGATCTCACCTTCAAACCTGACCTCTATGGCCTGACCTCCAAGATCTCACCTTCAAACCTGACCTCCAAGATCTCACCTTCAAACCTGACCTCCAAGATCTCGCCTTCAAACCTGACCTCCAAGATCTCACCTTCAAACCTGACCTTCAAACCTGACCTCTGAGACCTGACCTTCAAACCTGACCTTCAAACCTGACTTCTGAGAGTTAACTCGGTGAGACAAAGAGGATGATGACGATTTAAAGACTGTCAAATGATGAAGAGCTATAGACAGTGATGATGATGATGATGTAATCAGGATACAAACATTTTATTCAGATAATTCTTGTTTTAATTTAAACGTCAGCACAGTAACCCTTATTTATGTTTTTCATAGCTCTGATGTTTGTACGACTGCAGCTTCTGTTCGCTCTGTGTCTTTAACATTGATGTTATTATTACCTGACTCTGAGTTGGATATAAGGTGACTCGGGATTTGTTGATCTAATGAAACTGAAAGCTCTCAGTCAGAGAATCTTATTGGTGGTTTGATGTGATTATTGTTGATTCTTCTTCTTTTCTTCAGTTTCCTGTCATCTCAAATGCTTCAAATGGAAACTGAATGTAATCATCTGATGAGTCAATCATCACTGTGTTTTATTTTGCAGCAGCTTCAGTGTGAATAAAGTTTGTGTTCATGTGAAATAAATCCTCTGTAAACATTAATCAAGCAGTCCTTATTTTATTTCATAATTGTCATGATTTAGTCTTGGCTTCCTCTCTCGTCTGTAGTTCTCATGCTTTCCCTCGTGTTTCCCTGTGTCTAAATGTTTTTAGTCTTTAGTGTCCTTGTGTCCTTCTATGTTGTCTGTAAGTTTGTTTCCTGTTTTACTTCAATGATTCCTGGTGTTTACTTGTTTTACTGTTTCCAGTTTTATTTTGTAAAGTCTTCTCCCCGTGCTTCTGTTTTTTATATCCTTTAGTTCCTTGGGTTGTTTTATTACAGCTCATTTCTTCAACACAATCATCCCGGACTGGTCAGGAAACTCTCAGACTCAGGTCTCTACCCACACACCTGCTCATGGATAAAAGACTTCCTCACAAACCGTCCACAGACTGTTAAACTTGGCAACCACGTCTCCTCCACCCGCACACTCAGTACCGGCTCTCCACAGGGCTGTGTGCTGAGCCCACTACTGTACTACCTCTACACCCATGACTGTAGCCCAACCCACCCTGGAAACACCATCGTCAAGTTGGCAGACGACACCACTGTGGTTGGACTAATCTCAGAGGGAGATGAGTCTGCTTACAGGGATGAGATCCTGAAGTTGACAACGTGGCACTGAATGCCACAAAGACCAAGAAAATCATCCTGGACTTCAGGAAGCACCACGCAGACCCAGCTCCCCTCTACATCAACAGTGTCTGTGTAGAGAGGGTCCAGACCTTCAAGTTCCTGGGAACCCTCATCTCGGCTGACCTCTGACCCCGAACATCGTGGAGATCACCAAGAAGGCCCAACAACACCTGCACTTCCTGAGCGTGCTCAGGAAGAACAACCTGGATGAGAAGCTGCTGGTGAACTTCTCCTGCTCCTCCATAGAGATCCTGCTGCTGTACTGCATCACAGTGTGGTACGCCAGCTGCACTGAAGTAGACAGGAAGTGACTTCAGATCAACACAGAGGATCATGGGCTGCACTCTCCCCTCCCTAAAGGACATTTACAACTCCTGCTGCCTGAACAGAGCGAGGAACATTGTTAAGGACAGCTCTCAGCCCGGCTGTTCGACATGCTGCCCTCTGGCAGACGCTACAGGTGTGTCTGAGCTCGGACTGAAGGACAGCTTCTTCCCCAGACTGAACCTGGACATGACCATCCTACCTCTACCACACACCCTCACACCCTGCTGGCATGTGCAATACTCTACCACACACCCTCACACCCTGCTGGCATGTGCAATACTCTACCACACACCCTCACACCCTGCTGGCATGTGCAATACTCTACCACACACCCTCACACCCTGCTGGCATGTGCAATACTCTACCACACACCCTCACACCCTGCTGGCATGTGCAATACTCTACCACACACCCTGCTGGCATGTGCAATACTCTACCACACACCCTCACACCCTGCTGGCATGTGCAATACTCTACCACACACCCTCACACCCTGCTGGCATGTGCAATACTCTACCACACACCCTCACACCCTGCTGGCATGTGCAATACTCTACCACACACCCTGCTGGCATGTGCAATACTCTACCACACACCCTCACACCCTGCTGGCATGTGCAATACTCTACCACACACCCTCACACCCTGCTGGCATGTGCAATATTCTACCACACACCCTCACACACTGCTGGCATGTGCAATACTCTACCACACACCCTCACACACTGCTGGCATGTGCAATACTCTACCACACACCCTCACACACTGCTGGCATGTGCAATACTCTACCACACACCCTCACACCCTGCTGGCATGTGCAATACTCTACCACACACCCTCACACCCTGCTGGCATGTGCAATACTCTACCACACACCCTCACACACTGCTGGCATGTGCAATACTCTACCACACACCCTCACACCCTGCTGGCATGTGCAATACTCTACCACACACCCTCACACACTGCTGGCATGTGCAATACTCTACCACACACCCTCACACACTGCTGGCATGTGCAATACTCTACGTTTCAGACTGGAATGTTTATTTAATCATTTACCCCACACTGTGAAATACTTATATCGTATATTTTTCCACTGTAGTTTATTTCATACTGTGCTATATTTATTATATCTGCTACAGTTTACATCTCATTCTGTGCAATATTTATATTTATATCGTATATCCTGTTGTAGTTCTTTTTCATTCTGTGAAAATATTTCTCTTTTTTTTCATATCCTGCTAAAATCACATCAACACTGTGCAATATTTATATTTTTATATTTCATATCCTGCTTAAATCACTTTCATACTGTGTAAATATTTATATTTTTATATTTCATATCCTGCTTAAATCACTTTCATACTGTGTAAATATTTATATTTCTATATTTTATATACTGCTAAAATTACATCTCTTACAGTGTAAATAGTTATATTGCCTCTCTGTGTTTCCCTCCTGTCTTGATTGCACTGATTGTCCTCACCTGTCTCACCTGTCTCACCTGTCTCACCTGTCTCACATGTCTCACCTGTCTCACCTGTCTCACATGTGTGTGATCAGTGTCTGTGTTTTCTGACCCTCTTGTTGGTTCATTGTCTTTAGTTCTTGGCTTGCAGAACGTTTCCCCGTGTTCTCTGCTCCCTGGATTTACTTTTTGTTTTTTTTGGATTTTGTTTTGAATAGGAAGTTTTTGTTTGTGTTTTTGTCTTTCTAGTTAAAAAAATAATTTCTGTTTATCTGCAATTGGGTCCTCCTCCCTGTGTTCTCACAAACCTGGAACAGAACCAGACTCATGTCGAACACACACAAACCAGGAACAGAACCAGACTCAAGTGGAACACAGAAACCAGGAACAGAACCAGACTCATGTGGAACACACAAACCAGGAACAGAACCAGACTCATGTGGAACACACAAACCAGGAACAGAACCAGACTCAAGTGGAACACAGAAACCAGGAACAGAACCAGACTCATGTGGAACACAGAAACCAGGAACAGAACCAGACTCATGTGAAACACA
>NC_136705.1:25576401-25611014 GCF_947650265.1 Symphodus melops | reverse complement strand
TTATGTTATTATTTTAGAGTTATTATGTTATTATTTTAGAGTCATTATGTTATTATTTTAGATTTATTATGTTATTGTTTTAGATTTATTATGTTATTATTTTAGAGTTATTATGTTATTATTTTAGATTTATTATATTATTAGTTTAGATTTATTATGTTATTATTTTAGAGTTATTATGTTATTATTTTAGAGTTATTATGTTATTATTTTAGAGTCATTATGTTATTATTTTAGAGTTATTATGTTATTATTTTAGAGTCATTATGTTATTATTTTAGAGTCATTATGTTATTATTTTAGAGTTATTATGTTATTATTTTAGAGTTATGTTATTAAATTAGAGTTATGTTATTATTTTAGAGTTATGTTATTAAATTAGAGTTATGTTATTATTTTAGAGTTATGTTATTAAATTAGAGTTATGTTATTATTTTAGAGTTATTATGTTGACTGTCATGGCTCCCAGTCCACTTCTCCTCTAAAGGTTCATTTTGTAGTTTTCAGGTCACTTGAAGTAAGAACCCTACCTCACCCTCAGTCCACACAAACACTGGGGTGTTATTCAGTTTACACCTGTTCGCTCTTTGTTGTGTCATCACAGTGTCACACTGCCATCTTCTGATCTGGCATGAATACTACACTATATTGTTTTTGTAGATCAGAGTGTGCGACTGTTGTCATCAAATGTTGAAGGTCTAACACCAAACTTCAGTTTTCAGACCCGGGTTTCCAGCGGATCGTTTTCCATGTGGCCTGAAACTTAAACTATACTGTGTGTGTGTGTGTGTGTGTGTGTGTGTGTGTGTGTGTGTGTGTGTGTGTGTGTGTGTGTGTGTGTGTGTGTGTGTGTGTGTGTGTGTGTGTGTGTGTGTGTGTGTGTGTGTGTGTGTGTGTGTGTGTGTGTGTGTGTGTGTGTGTGTGTGTGTGTGTGTGTGTGTGTGTGTGTGTGTGTGTGTGTAGGCGTCAGCGGTGTGTCTCCGGGCTCCGGTCTCTGAGTCTCTGTCTCGACTGCAGAGGGACCAGCTGCAGAAGTTTGCTCAGTATCTGATCAGTGAGCTTCCTCAGCAGGTACCTTGTTCAGGTGAACAATAAATACATCTGTGTAATAAACAACAGTGTGTGTCATAGATTGTGTTTGTGTAGATTCTGCCCACAGCGCAGCGTCTGCTGGACGAGCTGCTATCCTCGCAATCCACCGCCATCAACACCGTGTGTGGAGCTCCAGGTAAAACAGCTGATACAGAGTGTGTGTTACGCCACAGCTTCGTCCATCTAAAGGTGTGTGTGTGTGTGTGTCTGTGTGTCTGTGTGTCTGTGTGTGTGTGTAGACCCTACTGCTGGCCCCTCAGCGTCTGATCAGAGCACCTGGTACCTGGACGAGTCAACCCTCAGCGACAACATCAAAAAGACCCTGCACAAGTTCTGTGGGCCCTCACCTGTCGTCTTCAGGTACACGCTGTGAACCAACACCAGGCTCTGTAACACGTTCATGATAAATAATGTGTGTGTGTGTGTGTGTGTGTGTGTTTTTTCTCGCTGCAGTGACGTAAACTCCATGTACCTGTCTTCCACCGAGCCGCCTGCTGCAGCTGAGTGGGCGTGTCTTCTTCGACCTCTGAGGGGACGAGAGCCTGAAGGAATCTGGAACCTTCTGTCCATCGTTAGAGAGATGTTCAAGAGACGAGACAGCAACGCCGCCCCGCTGCTCGAGATCCTCACCGAGCAGTGCCTCACCTACGAACAGGTATGAGGATCAGTGACATCACGCCGCTTCTCAGTGAAAATGTAAAAGTCAAAGCAGCTTTTCATGTCTAACCTGGAGTAACGAAGAGCGTCTTACCTAACACACTCGTGTGTTCTCTTCAGATCATCAGCTGGTGGTACAGCGTCCGGACGTCAGCGTCCCACAGCAGTGCCAGTGGACACACCGGGCGCAGTAACGGCCAATCGGAGGTGGCGGCTCACGCGTGTGCGAGCATGTGTGACGAGATGGTGGTGCTGTGGAGGCTGGCGGTACTGGATCCCACCATGAGTCCTTGCAGGTCAGACACAGGCGCCCTTGTTGCCTATAAGGTTAGGGTATGCTAGGTTTTCTGCAGCTGCTTGCTGCTACTGTGATGACGCTTTGCTGCATAACAAGCCTCCACATCAGTCTCACCTGTTGTGACCCAAATGAAAAGTTGTTTCCATACAGGCACGCTTTACACGTGTTCCAGGGTTAGGTCAGCTTTACATAGGTTTCTATTCAGTAGGGCTGAATGCATTCAGCGTTGATGAACACAGAATAGCACAGGTCATAATCATAAACCAGAACGCGACCCCAAGATAATGTTTCAGTGAAAAGTTGAATGATTATTGATGATTGACATGTCAGCATGAATCATGCAGCACTACATGAGAGTACACGTCACCTGGGTGTCTCCGTCTCTCGCAGGCGGCTGGAGCTGGCGGGGCAGCTGAAGCAGTGGCACCTGAAGGTCATCGAGATCGTAAAGCGAGGGCAGCACAGGAAGTCCCTGGACAAACTGTTCCAGGGGTTCAAACCCGCCGTGGAGTCCTGTTACTTTAACTGGGAGGCGGCCTACCCGCTGGAGGGCATAACTTACTGCAGCGCTGATAGGAAGAGCGCCACCTTTTGCTGGTCCAGAGCAGTGCAGCTGCAGAGAGGAGCCAGAGCTACGGCAGGAGGTGGCGGGGACACGTCAGATGGCGGGGGAGGGGCCAGAGGAGAGGGAGGGGCTGATTTCAAAGGAAGAGGAGGTGGCCACTCCTTCCAGCAGGAGGTGGCTGTGCGGCCCAAGGAAACCATCCTGACCAAGAGGAAGGGTCTGTCCGTCTGCGGAGGGGGGGGCATGCTGGTCCGGCTGGGTGGCAGTGTGTCTCTGTCTCTGGAGGACGGAGGAGGGAAGTGCGTGTACAAAGGGCCCGGCTCCTCCTCAGGGGGGAAGCTGAAGATGACTCAGGGAGGAGGGAAGGGGGGGTCAGTGGGAGGAACAGGAGGAGGAGTGGGGGTAGGTGGGGGGAAACACGCCAGCGCCAAGCGGAGGACAAGCAGCGAGGACAGTTCTCTGGAGCCCGACCTTGCTGAGCTCAGCCTGGACGATGGCTGCAGTCTGGCTCTGGGTGCCGAGGCAAGCAACACCTTTGAGTTCCTGCCCCCGCCTCCCGAGATGCTGCCGTCCCCCAGCCCGCTGCTCCGTGACTCACGCAAATACAGCGGGGGGAGCAAAACGTTTGAAGCAAAGCGTGCGAGCCTTGTGTCGGCTGCACCTCCTTCTGCAGAGCCTCTGCCCTCCCAACTCCCCCTGACAGAGACGGTGCTGGTAGTTATGGATTCTTCCGAGAAGGAGGCGGAGTTACAGGCTGAGCTGCAGGCTGAGATGGTCCAGAATAGGGAAGAAGTAGTAGATTCTGCTGCAGGTAATGAGTCCTCTACCTCCACAGCAAGATCTGCTTCAACCAAAACCCCTTCCAAGCCCCTGCAGGGCTGCAGGGAGGCAGAAGGAGGACCCGCAGAAGGAGGACGACCTGCCGGAGGACCTGCAGGAGGAGAAGGAGCTGCTGCTGCAGGAGGAGCTGCAGCAGGAGGAGGAGGAGCTGTGGGTGAAGATGACTATCAGGCGTACTACCTGAGTGCTGCCTCAGAAGAAGGAGCAGACAGACAGCTGGCTGAAAACCACCAGGAGGAAGAGCCCGACATCTTCGCAGGAATTAAACCGCTAGAGCAGGAAGGACGCATGGAGGTAATGGAGGAGGAGGAGTGTGGATGGTATTCACAGCTTACAGGGTTAGATGTAGGACCATTCAAAATACCCTCCAGTATAAAACCACTTCCTTTATTGTGTGTGTAGGTTCTGTTTGCGTGTGCTGAGGCACTCCATGCTCATGGTTACAGTAATGAGGCGTGTCGGCTGGCTGTGGATCTGGCCAGAGATCTATTAGCAAACCCTCCTGACCTGAAGGTCGAGCAGCCGCAGACAAAGGTACAGGCGCACCTTTTCTTAAATGTAATGATTCTATAATAGCATCACCTGACCTTGATATTTTATCATTCAGTCATGACATCGGAGTAACACTGTGTTTGCATTCAGGGGAAGAAAAGCAAAGTGTCGACAAGCCGCCAGACTCAGGTTGCCACCAACACGCTGACTAAAGCCGCCTTCCTGCTGACCGTCCTCAGTGAGAGACTGGAGCTCCACAACCTGGCCTTCAGCACCGGCATGTTCTCACTGGAGCTGCAGAGACCGCCGGCCTCCACCAAGGCCCTGGAGGTGTGACTCTGCTTCATATAAATATAGATTTTACTTTGTAGTCCATGTCATATTGTCTTGTTACTAACATTGTGTGTTTGATGTCCTGCTGCTGTAACGCCACAATTTCCCAGCTTGAGATCAATAAAGTACATCCATCTATCCATCCATAAGCAGGAGCACTCTGACCCCCCCTCTCTCTCTGTACCTGTACTACAGGTGAAGCTGGCCTATCAGGAGTCAGAGGTGGTGTCTCTGCTGAAGAAGATCCCTCTGGGGTTGGTGGAGATGTCCGCAATCCGAGAGCGAGCAGAGCAGCTCAGAGACGGAAACTTCTGTGATTACAGACCTGTGCTGCCTCTTATGTTAGCAAGTTTCATCTTTGACGTGCTCTGCACCCCAGGTAAGCACCAAGTCTCTGCCGTACACCTGCACAGGTGCAGTTCAGGATTTTAAGTACACGTAAACTTTAGCATGATGGCTCCATGTTTGGCGCGTCGGCTGTGCACCTCAGAAACAAGCTGGAGTTGGCACATGAACGGGGGGCAACATAGATTCAGAGGTCATGTGACCACAGTGTGAACACAGACAGAATGACGACAGACAAACTGAGAAACCAATTCTGGAACAAAACCACACGTGCACATGGATATCTGCCCAGGTGAACTTGTAGCGTTAGTGGTAAGAAGTTCCAATCTTAATGTCCCCAAATATTTTTTAAATATGTTTGATATTTAGGACCTAAAATCTTGATGACTCATAAACGCTTCTGGCAGAAGTTGCGCATGATAACAATATAGTCACAATATTCTATTACCTCAAATTCTGTCTGCAAAAATAAACCCACGTGCTCGGTGTCCTCCTGCCAGTCCGTACACGCCGGCTTTCCTTTTCTTTGTTTAGGTTTCGGTTCACAGAACGGCAGTGCAGCACTTAAATCTACGTTTGTATCAACTTTCCTTTATCCTACAACAACTTCCACTTCCTGCTCTGTCACCAGCCGCCATCCCGTCTGTTCGAGTTTTTAAAATCTGATAACAGTTGTCAATGCTCCGTCCCGATTTCACTTGTTCAGTGTGAGCCGACGTTCCACCCAGACTTTAATATATATATATATCATAACAATGTGAGCTAACGTTCTACCCAGACTTTAATATATATATATATCATAACAATGTGAGCTAACGTTCCACCCAGACTTTAATATATATATATATCATAACAATGTGAGCTAACGTTCTACCCAGACTTTAATATATATATATATCATAACAATGTGAGCTAACGTTCCACCCAGACTTTAATATATATATATATCATAACAATGTGAGCTAACGTTCTACCCAGACTTTAATATATATATATCATAACAATGTGAGCTAACGTTCTATCCAGACTTTAATATATATATCATAACAATGTGAGCTAACGTTCCACCCAGACTTTAATATATATATCATAACAATGTGAGCTAACGTTCTATCCAGACTTTAATATATATATC
Organism: Symphodus melops; assembly: GCF_947650265.1. Lineage (NCBI taxonomy): Eukaryota > Metazoa > Chordata > Actinopteri > Labriformes > Labridae > Symphodus > Symphodus melops. Next base: position 25,605,257 of record NC_136705.1, on the reverse strand, counting down.
ATAACAATGTGAGCTAACGTTCTACCCAGACTTTAATATATATATATATATCATAACAATGTGAGCTAACGTTCCACCCAGACTTTAATATATATATATATCATAACAATGTGAGCTAACGTTCTATCCAGACTTTAATATATATATCATAACAATGTGAGCTAACGTTCTACCCAGACTTTAATATATATATATCATAACAATGTGAGCTAACGTTCTACCCAGACTTTAATATATATATCATAACAATGTGAGCTAACGTTCTACCCAGACTTTAATATATATATCATAACAATGTGAGCTAACGTTCCACCCAGACTTTAATATATATATATATATCATAACAATGTGAGCTAACGTTCCACCCAGACTTTAATATATATATATATATCATAACAATGTGAGCTAACGTTCCACCCAGACTTTAATATATATATATATCATAACAATGTGAGCTAACGTTCTATCCAGACTTTAATATATATATATATATCATAACAATGTGAGCTAACGTTCCACCCAGACTTTAATATATATATCATAACAATGTGAGCTAACGTTCTACCCAGACTTTAATATATATATATCATAACAATGTGAGCTAACGTTCTATCCAGACTTTAATATATATATCATAACAATGTGAGCTAACGTTCTACCCAGACTTTAATATATATATATCATAACAATGTGAGCTAACGTTCTACCCAGACTTTAATATATATATATATATCATAACAATGTGAGCTAACGTTCTACCCAGACTTTAATATATATATATATATATATCATAACAATGTGAGCTAACGTTCTATCCAGACTTTAATATATATATATCATAACAATGTGAGCTAACGTTCTACCCAGACTTTAATATATATATATCATAACAATGTGAGCTAACGTTCCACCCAGACTTGAATATATATATATATATCATAACAATGTGAGCTAACGTTCTACCCAGACTTGAATATATATATATATATCATAACAATGTGAGCTAACGTTCCACCCAGACTTTAATATATATATCATAACAATGTGAGCTAACGTTCTACCCAGACTTTAATATATATATATCATAACAATGTGAGCTAACGTTCTACCCAGACTTGAATATATATATATATATATATCATAACAATGTGAGCTAACGTTCTACCCAGACTTGAATATATATATATCATAACAATGTGAGCTAACGTTCTACCCAGACTTTAATATATATATATATATCATAACAATGTGAGCTAACGTTCTATCCAGACTTTAATATATATATATATATCATAACAATGTGAGCTAACGTTCTATCCAGACTTTAATATATATATATCATAACAATGTGAGCTAACGTTCTACCCAGACTTTAATATATATATATCATAACAATGTGAGCTAACGTTCCACCCAGACTTGAATATATATATATCATAACAATGTGAGCTAACGTTCTACCCAGACTTGAATATATATATATATATATCATAACAATGTGAGCTAACGTTCCACCCAGACTTTAATATATATATATATATATCATAACAATGTGAGCTAACGTTCTACCCAGACTTGAATATATATATATATATCATAACAATGTGAGCTAACGTTCTACCCAGACTTGAATATATATATATATATCATAACAATGTGAGCTAACGTTCTATCCAGACTTTAATATATATATATATATATATCATAACAATGTGAGCTAACGTTCTACCCAGACTTTAATATATATATATATATATATATATATATATATATATATCATAACAATGTGAGCTAACGTTCTACCCAGACTTTAATATATATATCATAACAATGTGAGCTAACGTTCTACCCAGACTTTAATATATATATATCATAACAATGTGAGCTAACGTTCTACCCAGACTTTAATATATATATATATCATAACAATGTGAGCTAACGTTCCACCCAGACTTTAATATATATATATATATATATATCATAACAATGTGAGCTAACGCTCTATCCAGACTTTAATATATATATATCATAACAATGTGAGCTAACGTTCTACCCAGACTTTAATATATATATATCATAACAATGTGAGCTAACGTTCTACCCAGACTTTAATATATATATATCATAACAATGTGAGCTAACGTTCTATCCAGACTTTAATATATATATATATATCATAACAATGTGAGCTAACGTTCTACCCAGACTTTAATATATATATATATCATAACAATGTGAGCTAACGTTCTACCCAGACTTTAATATATATATATCATAACAATGTGAGCTAACGTTCTATCCAGACTTTAATATATATATATATATCATAACAATGTGAGCTAACGTTCTACCCAGACTTTAATATATATATATCATAACAATGTGAGCTAACGTTCTACCCAGACTTTAATATATATATATCATAACAATGTGAGCTAACGTTCTATCCAGACTTTAATATATATATATATATCATAACAATGTGAGCTAACGTTCTACCCAGACTTTAATATATATATATATCATAACAATGTGAGCTAACGTTCTACCCAGACTTTAATATATATATATCATAACAATGTGAGCTAACGTTCTACCCAGACTTTGATATATATATATATCATAACAATGTGAGCTAACGTTCTACCCAGACTTTAATATATATATATATATCATAACAATGTGAGCTAACGTTCCACCCAGACTTTGATATATATATATATCATAACAATGTGAGCTAACGTTCCACCCAGACTTTGATATATATATATATCATAACAATGTGAGCTAACGTTCTACCCAGACTTTAATATATATATATATATCATAACAATGTGAGCTAACGTTCCACCCAGACTTTGATATATATATATATATCATAACAATGTGAGCTAACGTTCTATCCAGACTTTAATATATATATCATAACAATGTGAGCTAACGTTCTATCCAGACTTTAATATATATATATATATATCATAACAATGTGAGCTAACGTTCCACCCAGACTTTAATATATATATATATATATATATCATAACAATGTGAGCTAACGTTCCACCCAGACTTTGATATATATATATATCATAACAATGTGAGCTAACGTTCTATCCAGACTTTAATATATATATATATATCATAACAATGTGAGCTAACATTCCACCCAGACTTTAATATATATATCATAACAATGTGAGCTAACGTTCTACCCAGACTTTAATATATATATATATCATAACAATGTGAGGTAACGTTCTACCCAGACTTGAATATATATATATCATAACAATGTGAGCTAACGTTCTACCCAGACTTTAATATATATATATATATATCATAACAATGTGAGCTAACGTTCTACCCAGACTTTAATATATATATATATATATATATATCATAACAATGTGAGCTAACGTTCTATCCAGACTTTAATATATATATATATCATAACAATGTGAGCTAACGTTCTATCCAGACTTTAATATATATATATATATCATAACAATGTGAGCTAACGTTCTATCCAGACTTTAATATATATATATATATCATAACAATGTGAGCTAACGTTCTATCCAGACTTTAATATATATATATATATCATAACAATGTGAGCTAACGTTCTATCCAGACTTTAATATATATATATATATCATAACAATGTGAGCTAACGTTCTATCCAGACTTTAATATATATATATATATCATAACAATGTGAGCTAACGTTCTATCCAGACTTTAATATATATATATATATCATAACAATGTGAGCTAACGTTCTACCCAGACTTTAATATATATATATATATATATCATAACAATGTGAGCTAACGTTCTACCCAGACTTTAATATATATATATATCATAACAATGTGAGCTAACGTTCTACCCAGACTTGAATATATATATATCATAACAATGTGAGCTAACGTTCTACCCAGACTTTAATATATATATATATATATCATAACAATGTGAGCTAACGTTCTACCCAGACTTTAATATATATATATATATATATATCATAACAATGTGAGCTAACGTTCTATCCAGACTTTAATATATATATATATCATAACAATGTGAGCTAACGTTCTATCCAGACTTTAATATATATATATATATCATAACAATGTGAGCTAACGTTCTATCCAGACTTTAATATATATATATATATCATAACAATGTGAGCTAACGTTCTACCCAGACTTTAATATATATATATATATATCATAACAATGTGAGCTAATGTTCTATCCAGACTTTAATATATATATCATAACAATGTGAGCTAACGTTCTATCCAGACTTTAATATATATATATATCATAACAATGTGAGCTAACGTTCTATCCAGACTTTAATATATATATACACTCAACAAAAATATAAACGCAACACTTTTGTTTTTGCTCCCATTTGTCATGAGATGGACTCAAAGATCTAAAATTCATTCCAGATACACAATATTACCATTTCTCTCAAACATTGTTCACAAATCTGTCTAAATGTGTGATAGTGAGCACTTTTGCTTTGCTGAGATAATCCATCCCACCTCACAGGTGTGCCACATCAAGATGCTCATCAGACACCATGATTAGTGCACAGGTGTACCTTATACTGCCCACAATAAAAGGCCACTCTGAAATGTGCAGTTTTGTCTCACAGCAAAATGCCACAGATGGCGCAAGCATTGAGGGAGCGTGCAATTGGCATGCTGACAGCAGGAATGTCAACCAGATCTGTTGCTCGGGCATTGAATGTTCATTTCTCCACCATAAGCCGTCTCCAAAGGCGTTTCAGAGAATATGGCAGTACATCCAACCGGCCTCACAACCGCAGACCACGTGTAACCACACCAGCCCAGGACCTCCACATCCAGCAGGTTCACCTCCAAGATCGTCTGAGACCAGCTACTCAGACAGCTGCTGAAACAATTGGTTTGCATAACCAAAGAATTTCTGCACAAACTGTCAGAAACCGTCTCAGGGAAGCTCAACTGCATGCTCGTCGTCCTCATCGGGGTCTTAACCTGACTCCAGATCGTCGCCGTAACAGACTTGAGTGGGCAAATGCTCACATTCGATGGCGTCTGGCACGTTGGAGAGGTGTTCTCTTCACGGATGAATCTCGGTTTACATTGTTCAGGGCAGATGGCAGACAGCGTGTGTGGCGTCGTGTGGGTGAGCGCTTTGCTGATGTCAATGTTGTGGATCGAGTGGCCCATGGTGGTGGTGGGGTTATGGTATGGGCAGGCATCTGTTATGGACGAAGAACACAGGTGCATTTTATTGATGGCATTTTGAATGCACAGAGATACCGTGATGAGATCCTGAGGCCCATTGTTGTGCCATACATCCATGAACATCACCTCATGTTTCAACAAGATAATGCACGGCCCCATGTTGCAAGGATCTGTACACAATTCTTGGAAGCTGAAAATGTCCCAGTTCTTGCATGGCCAGCATACTCACCGGACATGTCACCCATTGAGCATGTTTGGGATGTGCTTGACCGGCGTATACGACAGCGCGTACCAGTTCCCACTAATATCCAGCAACTTCGCACAGCCATTGAAGAGGAGTGGACCAACATTCCACAGGCCACAATTGACAATCTGATAAACTCTATGCGAAGAAGATGTGTTGCACTGCATGAGGCAAATGGTGGACACACCAGATACTGACTGGTTCTGAGTCCCCAGACCCTCAATAAAGCAAAAACTGCACATTTCAGGGTGGCCTTTTATTGTGGACAGTCTAAGGTACACCTATGCACTAATCATGGTGTCTGATGAGCATCTTGATGTGGCACACCTGTGAGGTGGGATGGATTATCTCAGCAAAGCAAAAGTGCTCACTATCACACATTTAGACAGATTTGTGAACAATGTTTGAGAGAAATGGTAATATTGTGTATCTGGAATGAATTTTAGATCTTTGAGTCCATCTCATGACAAATGGGAGCAAAAACAAAAGTGTTGCGTTTATATTTTTGTTGAGTATATATCATAACAATGTGAGCTAACGTTCTATCCAGACTTTAATATATATATATATATCATAACAATGTGAGCTAACGTTCTATCCAGACTTTAATATATATATATATCATAACAATGTGAGCTAACGTTCCACCCAGACTTTAATATATATATATCATAACAATGTGAGCTAACGTTCCACCCAGACTTTAATATATATATATATATCATAACAATGTGAGCTAACGTTCTACCCAGACTTTAATATATATATATATATATATATATATCATAACAATGTGAGCTAACGTTCTACCCAGACTTGAATATATATATATATCATAACAATGTGAGCTAACGTTCTATCCAGACTTTAATATATATATATATATATCATAACAATGTGAGCTAACGTTCTACCCAGACTTTAATATATATATATATATATCATAACAATGTGAGCTAACGTTCTACCCAGACTTTAATATATATATATATATATATCATAACAATGTGAGCTAACGTTCTACCCAGACTTTAATATATATATATATATATATCATAACAATGTGAGCTAACGTTCTACCCAGACTTTAATATATATATATCATAACAATGTGAGCTAACGTTCTACCCAGACTTTAATATATATATATATATATATCATAACAATGTGAGCTAACGTTCCACCCAGACTTTAATAGGTATCGTGATCGTTAGGGTTCGGGCTTGAGACGGATCAGCCCTGTTTTAAAAGTCTCCATGGAAACAAGCTTGCACAGAGGAAAATGTTAAATGTTTGCTGATCTTTTGTTTATATTTAAACAACGTGAAGAGTTTATCTGCAACTTGAAATGTTAAATATTTAAACTTTAAAAATTAACATCTCTTTGACTTTTCTCCATATTGTTTGTGCAGTTGTGTCCCCAACGGGCTCCCGTCCACCGAGCCGCAACCGTAACAACGAGATGCCGGGTGATGAGGAGTTGGGCTTTGAGGCTGCCGTCGCTGCTCTTGGTACATTTTGTGTTTGTTTCGTGTGTGTGTGTGTGTGTGTGTGTGTGTGTGTGTGTGTGTGTGTGTGTGTGTGTGTGTGTGTGTGCGTGTGCGTGTGCGTGTGTGTGTGTGTCTCACCTGTACCTGTGTGTGTGTGTGCATACAGGTATGAAGACCACAGTGAGCGAGGCGGAGCATCCTTTGCTGTGTGAGGGGACTCGGAGGGTGAAAGGTGACCTGGCACTGGCTCTGATGATCACCTACAAGGATGACCAGAGCAAACTAAAGAAGGTAACACAGAGAAATGACTTCCTGTGATGTCATCACTTTCTGTTGATCAGCTGTTCAGTGATGAGCTAATATGTTGATGTGCTGTGAGAGATATGTGTGACTGTGAGGATATTTGGGGTTTGTTTGTTGGAGTTCAGGGTTTAAGGATTTTCCATGAGGAGACCTCGGTGCAGAGAAAACACAAAAACATTAGACAGAAGAAGAAGATACTGACACACACTTCCTCAAACTCCACAAAACGTTTTCTTTAACCCCCCCCCCCTAGATCCTGGACAAACTGTTGGACCGGGAGAGTCAGACTCACAAACCTCAGACTCTCAGCTCGTTTTACTCGAGTAAACCTGCTGCAGGAAGCCAGCGCAGCCCGTCCAAACACAACAACACAAGCAGCCATGGCGGGGTAGGCGGGGCCACAGGGGGGGTCTCTAAACACGCCCCCGCCTCCTCCTCTGCTGCCCCTGTTGCTGCCACCTCCTCCTCCTCTGCTGGGACTCTCACTGGAGAGGAGGTCTCTCACCAAGACCTGAACCCAGGACAGACCAGTTCGACTGGAGAAACAGGTGAGACACACACACACACACACACACACACACACACACACACACACACACACACACACACACACACACACACACACAGAACATAAACACACGCTCTTTTACACGAAACAGACGATAACACTCATGACTAATATAACCCATGAAACCTTTGTTGACACCTCCTGTTTTGAGACTCAGATAATAAAGAGTTAACTTCGTAGAAACATTACGTTACTGATTCTCAGACAGAGTGACGCCTCCTGTTTCTGTCCTTTCTCTGCCCAGTATCAGATGGAGCTCCGCCCACTGAGCAGCAGACTGAAACAGCTCCGTTCAAACTGGAAACCACAGTTCCCAGTCGGCTGGCTTTGGGAGCTCGCTGTGGCTCCAGTCAGCGCTGCTGGGGCTCACCTGTCCGGCAGAAGAAGAAACACACAGGTGAGAATAACCGCGATATATTTAACGTAACCTGATGGCGTTTTGAAACGATATGATCACAGTTGCTGTAGTGGTCATGCATAAAAAAGCGTTTTTGAAAACCGGTTTCATCAGACAGGTGTGAATGTGATGAACGAAGCCATCAAACATTTCAGAGACAGGAAGTGAGAGCAGCAGACTGAAGGACAGGGAAACACTGTCAGCTCAGGTTGCAGCGTTTGTCTTTTGATGATTGAAAACAATAAATTATGTGATTTCAGGTGTGTAGGACTTTGTTTTTGTTGCCATGGTAACAAACAGGTATTGACATTGTTTAATTTTTAGTAGAATCATATCACATCTAAAAAGTCGAGACAACCTTGTGCGACTGTACACCTGACCGTTAGCCATGTGAACATCTGATGTGTCATGTGTTCAGGTATGGCGAGCATTGACAGCAGCGCTCCAGAGACGACCTCGGACAGCTCCCCCACCCTCAGCCGCCGCCCACTCAGGGGAGGCTGGGCAGCTACGTCATGGGGGCGGGGCCAAGACAGCGACAGCATCAGCAGCTCATCATCTGATTCCCTGGGCTCCTCCTCTTCCAGTGGCTCCCGTAGGGCAGGGGGCGGAGCCAGAGCCAAGAGCACTGACACCAGCAGGTAAACATAATGACTTACATCATCAGCAGGTGATGTCTGTCATTACGACATCGCCTGCTGATAAAATGTCCAACTTTACAGCTGCAGTTCCTCCAGTGTCCACTAGAGTCTGTCTCCTGCAGTGAGTCAGTCTCCATAGAGCTCTATGTTAAAATGTCCAACTTTACAGCTGCAGTTCCTCCAGTGTCCACTAGAGTCTGTCTCCTGCAGTGAGTCAGTCTCCATAGAGCTCTATGTTAAAATGTCCAACTTTATGGTGGCGCCGATAGCGCAGCGGCAGCGCGAGCACCATGTTGCGAGGCTTTGCTCCTCGCGCAGGCGGCCCGGGTTCGCGTCCGGCCCGGGTTCGCGTCCGGCCTGTGGCCACTTTCCCGCATGTCTCTCCCCACTCTCTCCCTGTTTCCGACTCTATCCACTGTCCTATCAATAAAGCCATAAAGGCCAAAAATAAACCTTTAAAAAAAAAAAAAAAAAGTCCAACTTTACAACAGAAATAAACAGAAATTACTGCCTGGTACAAAATCAGTTTGTGTAGAGGTGGAAGCTGCTAGCTGTTTACTAATTCAGTCACTGACCTTTAACCTCTGGGTTGGCTTTCGGTGACGACTGGCCAGAGAAGGTTATCGTTAACCGTTTTATTTTAGTACAGGTACGTGACTGGTTAGTACCTGAGGTCCTTGTTTTCTTGGACGCCGGCTGTCAAACCAACAGCGTCGAGTTTCTTTTTATTTAACTGATTTGATAAACCAGTTGCAGCTCGTATTTCCGGCGTGTATCAGAAACTCATCTCTGGTTTATCTGAACAAGCTTGCCAAAGACACGTGACTATCCACCTGACTCTGCGTGCTCTGAGTGTGCGGAGGGCGGGACTCCAGTGTCAGGTTGATATAATAACGTGACGTCAGTACGGTAACTTTTAGTGTTCGCCAATACTCGGCACAGGTATGGATCAAATCTGTCCTGTCCTGATAATCCTAACCCTTTATTGAGAGAGAGAGAGAGACAGAGGATAGTGCAGGAAATCGAGGAGAGAGAGAGAGAGAGAGAGAGAGAGAGAGAGAGAGAGAGAGAGAGAGAGAGAGAGAGAGAGAGAGAGAGAGAGAGAGAGAGAGAGAGAGAGAGAGAGAGAGAGAGAGAGAGAGAGAGAGAGAGAGAGAGAGAGAGAGAGAGAGAGAGAGAGAGAGAGAGAGAGAGAGAGAGAATAGTGCAGGAAATCGAGGAGAGATTCTCACGCTGCCCGCGTGAGGACTATAGCCTCCATACATGGTGACGCGTGCGCTGCCACTGCGCTACAGGCACCCACCATGTTTCTCTCGTTGCGTCTCCCGTCTTTGTGTCCTCAGGTATAAGGGGCGTCGCCCTGAATGCCACGCCCCCCACGTGCCTAACCAACCGTCTGAGGCCGCGGCTCACTTTTACTTTGAGCTGGCGAAGACGGTGTTGATCAAAGCGGGCGGGAACTCTTCTACGTCCATCTTCACTCAGCCATCAGCCAGCGGCGGACACCAGGGGCCTCACAGGAACCTGCACCTGTGCGCCTTCGAGATTGGACTGTACGCACTTGGACTCCATAACTTTGTGTCTCCCAACTGGCTGAGCCGGACATACTCTTCCCACGTGTCGTGGATCACAGGTGAGGAGGGGGCTAGAGGGGGGGAGGGGGGGGCGTGTGTTTGTTATTACCTATGTCCTCTGACTCACTTCCTGTATCTGCCCTCTCAGGTCAGGCCATGGAAATTGGCAGCGCTGCTCTGAACATCCTGGTGGAGTGTTGGGATGGTCACCTGACCCCCCCTGAGGTGGCGTCCCTTGCAGACCGAGCGTCCCGTGCCAGAGACCCCAACATGGTGCGGGCAGCTGCTGAGCTCGCCCTCAGCTGCCTGCCTCACGCCCACGCCCTCAACCCCAACGAGATCCAGAGAGCGCTGGTGCAGTGCAAGGAGCAGGTACCAGGGACATGTGGTTTACAAAGGAACCGGTGTCGAGAAGTGAACATGTTTTCTGATCTTAATGAGTCCGTCTCCATCACCCCTGCAGGACAACGTGATGCTGGAGAAGGCCTGCATGGCAGTGGAGGAGGCGGCCAAAGGGGGCGGAGTATACCCTGAGGTCCTGTTTGAAGTGGCCCATCAGTGGTACTGGCTATATGAACAGTCGATGGGAGGGGGCTCAGGTCAGCAGAGGGAGACCTCCGGACGCTGCGGAGCCAATGGGGGCCCGGGCAGAAGACCCATGGAGTCCAGCTGTGGAGTCATCGAAGTTGGGACCAACATGGAGTCGGGGGGGTTGGCAACAGTGACGGCGTCAGTCACTGCGGCGGCAGTCGTCCCCGTCATCTCGGTGGGCTCCACTATCTATCAGTCTCACCCCCTTCCCGGTCAGGCCTTGGCTCACCCCCACAGTCAGGGCCTACATCCCTACACCACCATCCAGGCCCACCTCCCCACCGTCTGCACACCCCAGTACCTGGGACACCCGCTGCAGCACGTCCCCCGCCCCGCCGTCTTCCCGGTGTCGGGGGCTGCCTACCCTCAGGTCAGAGCTTGAACACCCGGGATTATGGGAAATTAATCTAAAGTCATGATAATCTGAGGTAGGTTGTCATATTGTATCATAACCTTTATTGATCTTCTTCCTGTGAACAGGGGATGCATCCAGCCTTCATTGGGGCTCAGTATCCATTCTCAGTTTCTGCGGGTCCTCAGCCCCCCCTCGCAGCCACGGCCGTGACGTTCCCCGGCGTCCCCGTCCCGTCTATGACGCAGATCGCCGTCCACCCATATCACACGGAAACCGGGCTGCCGCTCAGCACCACCGTGGCAGGTCAGCATGAAACGCCATGTGTGATAAATACTTTTTTTAATACTTTATTTATAACGTTTTATACAACACAAACACACACACAAGCAGTAATATACACAACGACTAAAAGAGAGAGAAGCAGGGGGCCAGCAAAACGAAGGTCCAAAAAGAGACGGCCCATCTCTTAAAAACAGCCCTCGTCAGTCACTAAGAGAGTGCACACACGATATAAAGACAACATAGCAGCACAAATCACCAATCAAGTCCTTACATTCATCTTAAGTCTTTCTATTATGTCCAAGAAATGTAGTTTCAGGAGATCTTAAGATAAGTTATGTGTGAAAGCAGAGCTCAGATTATCCTTCAAGGGAATTAATTCACTTTTGTCCCAGTTAATTGTTTATCCTGCTAAATGATTTAATGTCATGTAGGAGGATGAGAACTGAAGTAACTGGGTCGAATAAACTGATCAATAATTCGTCAGTATAGAAATGAACAAGACTTTCAACATTACCAAACTCTACACCGCAAATAACTGTGTGACTCCTGATTCCCATTGCAAGAGGTTCTATGGCTAAATCAGAAAGGAGGGGAGAAAGAGGATCTCCCTGCCTCACACCAGAGATTTATCTATGTTGGTGAGAATCGAGGAAACAGGATAAGAGTCAATTATTTTAACCCAAAGTGTCTCAAACATTCATGGCCAGGAGGGGGCGCTGGTGGCTCAGTGCGTGCGCTCCCATGCATCGACGCTACAGTCCTCACGCGGGGGCGGCCCGGGTACACGCGGGCGGCCCGGGTACACGCTGGCGGCCCGGGTACACATCCGGCCCGGGTACACGCTGGCGGCCCGGGTACACATCCAGCTCGGGTACACGCTGGCGGCCCGGGTACACGCTGGCGGCCCGGGTACACGCTGGCGGCCTGGGTACACGCGGGCGGCCCGGGTACACGCTGGCGGCCCGGGTACACATCCGGCCCGGGTACACGCTGGCGGCCCGGGTACACATCCAGCTCGGGTACACGCTGGCGGCCCGGGTACACGCTGGCGGCCCGGGTACACGCTGGCGGCCTGGGTACACGCGGGCGGCCCGGGTACACGCTGGCGGCCCGGGTACACATCCGGCCCGGGTACACGCTGGCGGCCCGGGTACACATCCGGCTCGGGTACACGCTGGCGGCCCGGGTACACATCCGGCTCGGGTACACGCTGGCGGCCCGGGTACACGCGGGCGGCCCGGGTACACGTCCGGCCTGTGGCTCCTTTCACACATGTCGTTCCCCATCTCTGTCCTTCACCTCTAATAAAGGCTCACAAAAAACAAACATTCATGGCCATCCAATCTGATCAAAAGCCTTTTGGGTATCGAGGGACATGACAGTGGTGTGAGTGTAGAGTGTTTAAAAGCAGACATTACTTCATGAGAATCTACCGGGGATGAAACCAGTTTGGTCACAATGAATAATCTCTGATGTGTTTACCTTGCTTTGTGGCGAGGACAGTTTAGATGAGTAATGGGCCTGTAGCCTGTTTGCTTCATAGGAGGAGCTGGGAAGTCTCTTATTTGTGATTGAGTCAGTTACCATCCACAACATGAGACGGACGATTCTTTTGTGGAACGCCTTGTAAAATCAGCTGCTAGCATCTAAAAGATCAGCCTCAGAAATTGGGGTGTCAATATCATCCCTCGAAGCGATGTCCAATTGGGGCATATTTAGGTTGTCAAATAAGTTACAAAAACCCACTTCAGTGGCCTCTACTTTGCTAGAATATAGTTTGTTTTGGTCCTTTGGTTGCGTTAATTATTTACCTAATCTTATGGATGACTTGCTCAGCCTGCTCACCTCTGAGTTGGCTTGCTAAAAGTTTTTCAGGTTTATCCCTTAGTTCAAAAGATGATAAGATAAGATAGAGCTCTGCTTGAGTTTTCATACAAGGCTGCTTATCTACTCAGGATACTATTATACTCATATTTCAAAATCTTATTATCCTGTCTAAACAAAAGTTCAATCCTCTCCTCCTCCAGGATAGTCTGTTTGTTAAGGATATGACCGCTCGTATGGAGGACTTTCTCACCACCAATGATAATGGTCTCTGACTCTACACTGTGATCTCATTTGAATCATCTAAAAAACACAAACTTGACTCTCGACTAAAGAATATTGAGAGTACACTTCCAACATGAGAAGAGACCTACAGAGTATCCCTCTTGCAGTCAGATTATATTCTTGAATTGAAGAGAGACTGGGCTACGATCAGATATCAAAATATTGTGATATGTTGAGTTCACATGACTGCGTAGTAATTCACAAGAAGTGATGTTGTAACCGCCAGACATCAGTCATATTCTTTGCTTAATTAAATCATTGAGTGTTTGCACTGAGGCTATGGCAGAAGGAGGTTTTGTTGACAGCCTGTCAAAGAAGGGTCTAAGGTGCAATTCAAATCCCATCCAACAATGATGAGGAGGCTGGTATCATACCAAAAGAAATCAGGATTGTCTCTCTTGGGCGCATCGACATTAAGCATGACTAGAGGAAAGGAGTTTATATGACCTGAAATCCTGAGGTACCTACCATATGGGTCTACTGTCATAGAATCGAGGTGAAATACCAACCCCTCTGGCTTTGCAATTAAAAGGAGTTTGGAAAACCTGGGAACTCCAATTTGCTCTTAATCTGCGCCGTACGTTTGGTCCAATGTGAGTTTCTTGAAGAAAAAATATATCTGGCTTCAAGGATTTGAGATGTGAGAAAACACGACCCAGACCTTTGACGTTCCATGGGACAAAGGTTAAATTATCATTAATGCCGCTATGTGCACTGCTATCACACACTGGCATCTCTCCTGGGCTAAAGATAATTTGGTATCCACCCAAAACAGCACACAATACATGTATAGACAACACACCATAACAATAAACAGCACCATTAAACTGCACTCATGCTTCCCCAAACAAAGCACTGACGACCCTCTAAGCATGGGACCGCTAGACGCACTCTCATAACAACCAAATCAGCTATGAAGGCAAAACATTTACATATAGATATAAATATCCCAATACACTACAGCCCCGTTTCCACCGAGCGGTCCGGCTCGTTCGTCTCGGTACGGCGTGCATTTTGCGGTGTTTCCATCGACTGATCCCGGGAAAGATTCCCAAATAACCGATCCGTACCGTCCCACTTTTTGGGACCAAGGTTGGGGGGCCAAGAATGTGGAGCCGACCTGAAAAGGTGGAGCTAAACCCTGCAGTCCTCTGATTGGTTGAAAGAATGGTCACTTCCTGTGTTAGGTGGTGGGCGTGTTTAAAGCATTGATTGTTAGCGTGTGTATTTGTCCTCGCCGCTCACAGCCTTCTCTGAAACAAAGCTGGATTGAGTTCTTGTAATAAAGAGTCACATGACAGTGACAGAGGAGATGACCTGCTGGATGTCTCCAGCGTTGGTTTGGTTTGTGGAGCGTTTTTCTCCTTTGTTCAATTTATTAGTTAGCAGTTAACTGTTAGCTGTTAGCTGCTATCATGTGATGCTATTTCATAGCGGCTATTGTCATCCGGCTGACACGCCGCCTACCAAATATGGCACGGGTGGAAACACAAACGGAATCGGGCTTTATCGAACCAAACTGTACCGATCCGTACCGGACTGCTGGGTGGAAACGGCTTAAGAGTGGTGTGACACGTTTTAGGACGCTTTTTTTAAGTCAGTGTTCAGGAATGTCATTGCTTCATCCGGGGTAGTAAAAACATTGAAGTGGCCGTTGTGTTTAACGTGAAGCTTTGCCAGGAAGAGGAGGCTGTGCTCGGTCTGAAGCTCATGAAGCCCGGCCAGGACCTTCACGTTGTTGTCGCATCACCTCCAGGGTATAGTCGAGGTCATCCACCTTGAGCTTTAGTGCGTTGTTTTCATCTTTCAGGTTGGAAAAGGCCTTTTCCAAACTGCTTATGTGGTTATCCTGCTCCGACAACTGCTCTTCAATAGATTCCACCTTCTCTAACATTTCGGCTTGACAGCTTTGGAGAGTCTGTTCCAGCTTATCGAACCTCTCGTTAATGTGCGTCAGGATCTTAGCCGAGAGTTTCTCCCATATGGCGGCCGCTCATCAGCATCCTTGCTTCTATCTTTGCTAGGAGAGACACTGCCGACGTTAGCTTTAGCTAAAGCTGGTCGGTGTGGCTCGATGTTTTCTGGCTTCCTGGGCATATCGACGTGTCAGGTGTCTATCTCACCTTTATAAGGTTCAGGTTAATAATATGATGACATGTCCTTTCAGTGGGCAGCGTGCACTCTGGTCCCGCCCTCCAGGCCCTGCAAGGCGCGTCAATGCCCTCGCTGTCCTCTCAACCCGCCTCATTGGTCAGCACAGCGTTCCCATCAGAAGACGAACTGCACAGCCAGCCAATCAGCCAGCAGGGCCTGCACTACCTGCACTCTGCATACAGAGTCGGTGAGTACCTGAACTACCTACAGTACCTGAACTACACACACAGTACCTGAACTACCTACAGTACCTGAACTACACACACAGTACCTGAACTACACACACAGTACCTGAACTACCTACAGTACCTGAACTACACACACAGTACCTGAACTACCTACAGTACCTGAACTACACACACAGTACCTGAACTACACACACAGTACCTGAACTACCTACAGTACCTGAACTACACACACAGTACCTGAACTACACACACAGTACCTGAACTACACACACAGTACCTGAACTACCTACAGTACCTGAACTACACACACAGTACCTGAACTACCTACAGTACCTGAACTACCTACAGTACCTGAACTACACACACAGTACCTGAACTACACACACAGTACCTGAACTACCTACAGTACCTGAACTACCTACAGTACCTGAACTACACACACAGTACCTGAACTACACACACAGTACCTGAACTACCTACAGTACCTGAACTACCTACAGTACCTGAACTACACACACAGTACCTGAACTACACACACAGTACCTGAACTACACACACAGTACCTGAACTACCTACAGTACCTGAACTACACACACAGTACCTGAACTACCTACAGTACCTGAACTACACACACAGTACCTGAACTACCTACAGTACCTGAACTACCTACAGTACCTGAACTACCTACAGTACCTGAACTACACACACAGTACCTGAACTACACACACAGTACCTGAACTACACACACAGTACCTGAACTACACACACAGTACCTGAACTACACACACAGTACATGTGTGTAAATTGCATAAGTCAGCTAGAGGTAACAGTGTTTATTAGGGTATGTATATTATAAAAACATTGTGTGTGTGTGTGTGTGTGTGTGTGTGTGTGTGTGTGTGTGTGTGTGTGTGTGTGTGTGTGTGTGTGTGTGTGTAGGCATGCTGGCGCTGGAGATGTTGGGCAGACGAGCTCACAACGATCATCCAAACAACTTCTCCAGGAGTCCTCCCTACACTGAAGACGTCAAGTGGCTGCTGGGACTCGCTGCTCGACTTGGTGAGATGAGACGATTTATTTCTTCTTTATACGACTTTAAAGGTCACAATATGTTTATAAAACTTTGTCTTCTCCCTGTCCTTGTGTCCCCTCTCTGTCCTTGTGTCCCCTCTCTGTCCTTGTGTCCCCTCTCTGTCCTTGTGTCCTCTCTCTGTCCTTGTGTCTCCTCTGTCCTTGTGTCCTCTTTCTGTCCTTGTGTCCTCTCTCTGTCCTTGTGTCCCCTCTCTCTGTCCTTGTGTCCTCTCTCGGTCCCTGTGTCCTCTCTGTCCTTGTGTATTCTGTCCCCTCTGTCCTTGTGTATTCTGTCCCCTTTCCGTCCTTGTGTCCCTTCTCTGTCCTTGTGTCCCCTCTCTGTCCTTGTGTGTCCTCTCTCTGTCCTTGTGTCCGCTCTCTCTGTCCTTGTGTGTCCTCTCTCTGTCCTTGTGTCCTCTCTCTGTCCTTGTGTGTCCTCTCTCTGTCATTGTGTGTCCTCTCTCTGTCCTTGTGTCCTCTCTCTGTCCTTGTGTCCTCTCTCTGTCCTTGTGTGTCCTCTCTCTGTCATTGTGTGTCCTCTCTCTGTCCTTGTGTCCTCTCTCTGTCCTTGTGTCCTCTCTCTGTCCTTGTGTCCTCTCATTTGTGTCCTCTCATGTCCTCAGGAGTGAACTATGTCTATCAGTTCTGTGTGGGAGCAGCTAAAGGCGTGCTGAGTCCGTTCGTCCTGCAGGAGATCATCATGGAGGCGCTGCAGAGGCTTAACCCCGCCCACATCCACGCCCACCTGAGAACACCTGCTTTCCACCAGCTGGTGCAGCGCTGCCAGCAGGCTTACCTGCAGGTAACACACATGCACACTTTGAGCTGTTTGATGGACAGTTGTTCTGCAGGTAAGTCGGTGCACAGGCAGGTCTGGAGACTGCAGGGACAGGTGAACCCTCAGTTAGGACCAGAACACTTCAGGCCAGAGAAAGACCAGTGGTCCCTGACACCTGGTGGTGTCACTGGATGGAGCTAGTGTATAAATATGTATATATATATTAGAGGGCATTACTTACATATCTCTCTGCCCCCCCCCCAGTACATACACCATCGGCTGATTCACCTGACACCTGCAGACTACGACGACTTTGTGAACATCATCCGCAGCGCTCGGGGGGCGTTCTGTCTGACGCCGGTGGGAATGATGCAGTTTAACGACGTCCTTCAGAACCTGAAGAGAGGGAAGCAGACCAAGGAGCTGTGGCAGAGGATTAGCCTGGAGATGGCCACCTTCTCTCCCTGAGGGGGAGGAGCTTCTCTCCCTGAGGGGGAGGAGCTTCTCACTGCAAGTCACATCAAAGCGGCTGGGGGAGGGGCTCCAAGACTGTTTCTACCCCCCTACACTCAAGGTTGATCTATAAGGATCCTTACCTCTGATTGTTGCACACAGGAAGTACAATCAGACCCCGCCCCTTTTTGTTCAGTATGTCTGTGGGCTAAGTGTGTGTGTGGGGGAGGGGGGCTGTGACCTCCATTCTTCCCTCGTCTTCCTCCTTGTTACCCCATCCCTGACAGTTGGAGACTTCCTGTTTTTGGTTTGAGCTTTTGATACTAAAGAACCTGAAGGGGGGGGGGGGGTGGGGGGGGGGGTTGCTGTTGTTGTTGTTTTTGGGATCCGTCTTTACATTTCAGCCTATAAACCCCAGACCAGCTTCAGTATCTCGGACTCAGTGATCACCATCTGGATCCACTTAGATTTCTTCAGTTGGATCTGGCTCTGGACCAGACTTCAGGTGACCATGGTCAGGCCTTAGACCTCCTAAAGTTGAGCATGAAGTTTGTGTTCCAAAAAAAAAACATCTTTTGATAAAAATATTAATTTTGATTTCTGTTAAAGATTTTTGGATGTTTGATACGACGAGTTTAAAACGATCGATAGAAACTGCCGACAAACTGCAGGCTGACCACGTGACACCTGCAGGCTGACCACGTGACAGGCTGACCACGTGACACCTGCAGGCTGACCCCGTGACACCTGCAGGCTGACCCCGTGACACCTGCAGGCTGACCACGTGACACCTGCAGGCTGACCACGTGACACCTGCAGGCTGACCACGTGACACCTGCAGGCTGACCACGTGACAGGCTGACCACGTGACACCTGCAGGCTGACCACGTGACAGGCTGACCACGTGACACCTGCAGGCTGACCACGTGACACCTGCAGGCTGACCACGTGACACCTGCAGGCTGACCACGTGACACGTGACACCTGCAGGCTGGCAACGTTCGGGAATGTTGCCAACGTTTTTATGCAATGTCAACAGCGTTACAGGAATTTGTCTGCAGTGTTTGATCATTCAAAATGACTCAACATCGGGTGTGTCGGAATTTTAGTTTTGTTGCCATGGTAACACACCGGTATTGAAGTAGTTTGATTTTTACTTGAATCATTTCCAAATTTAGATTCTGTCAAGACCTGAAACTTGACGTCGGAAACAAACGATGAGGCCTAAATTTCTGTTTTTTAAAATGAGGTCGTCTGAGGTCACTAAATCCTTCCTCTCTTCTGAGTTTGAAGTCTGGAGGGTAAGTTCTAACCTGGTCTGGTCCTGGTCCTGGTCTGTACTTGTTTGACATTCAAAGCCCCCCCTCCCAACCGGAGTGGTTTTAGACCATGGTGCTGTTATCAACACGTCAACGCTCCATCCATCCTGGCAGCTCAGTGGTTCTGGACTCTGATGGAACATCGCAGGTGAAGGCGGGACTCTGAAGGCGTGTAGAAAAAGTTGTGTGATATTTTTGTATTCTTTAAAGTGTAGCTCCATTAAAAGTTCTTATTTAGAGAGAAAATAAAAAAATCTGAGCAATACTAAAGTGTAGAGTTTACTTAATAAAGATGTTAAAACACTGATGGGTCCGAGTCGTCCTTGCCATCTCATCAGTTACCATGGTAACGCTGAGGACTATGAGGGGGTAATTTCTACCAGGGATGGATCACCATGGTAACGCCTGAGCTGCTGAGGAGCAGGTAAAAGAACAACCTGTAAATAAAAGTCATTTTTAATAACATTTCCACCACCAGGTGGCGGTCAATCTATGAACGTGTATAAAGTAACCAACAGAAGAAGAATAGAAGTAGTTCCGGTGACGTGCTTCCGGGCTTATCGTGCACGTGTAGTAAACATTCACATGTAGTCCTCGTCCGTCATGGACCCCTCTACAAAGTGGACTAACTTGCAGACTGGACCGAGTCTGAAGAACCTGACCCGGGAAAGCTTCGGACACCTGGAGGACGAGCAGCACGCGGCTGTCCAGGACCTGACCCGAGCCCACATCGAGTCCTTCGACCAGGCGGTCTGTGACGGACTGAGCCGGGTTGTTCAGGTCCGAGTTAATATGTTACAGAAATGAACTGTACACCTAATCCGGTTTACCTGTAAAACGTGTGACGTGATAATTTACCCGCGTGTGACATCATAACTTACCCGCGTGTGACTTCATAACTTACCCGCGTGTGACTTCATAACTTACCCGCGTGTGACATCATAACTTACCCGCGTGTGACATCATAACTTACCCGCGTGTGACATCATAACTTACCCGCGTGTGACATCATTACTTACCCGCGTGTGACTTCATAACTTACCCGCGTGTGACGTGATAACTTACCCGCGTGTGACTTCATAACGTACCCGCGTGTGACTTCATAACGTACCCGCGTGTGACTTCATAACTTACCCGCGTGTGACTTCATAATTTACCCGCGTGTGACTTCATAACTTACCCGCGTGTGACTTCATAACTTACCCGCGTGTGACATCATAACTTACCCGCGTGTGACATCATAACTTACCCGCGTGTGACTTCATAACTTACCCGCGTGTGACGTGATAACTTACCCGCGTGTGACTTCATAACGTACCCGCGTGTGACATCATAACGTACCCGCGTGTGACATCATAACTTACCCGCGTGTGACATCATAACTTACCCGCGTGTGACATCATAACTTACCCGCGTGTGACGTGATAACTTACCCGCGTGTGACTTCATAACGTACCCGCGTGACTTCATAACGTACCCGCGTGTGACGTGATAACTTACCAGGCAGAGTTATTATCTTTGATTTGTTGTTGTTTATTTGTTGTTGTGTGTTGACTGTCCCTCTCTGTTTGCAGGCAGAGTTATTATCTTTGATTTGTTGTTGTTTATTTGTTGTTGTTGTTGTGTGTTGACTGTCCCTCTCTGTTTGCAGGCAGAGTTATTATCTCTGATTTGTTGTTTATTTGTTGTTTGTGTTGACTCTTTGCAGGCGATCCCTCCTCTGGAGTTCGCGGTCAGAAATGAACGGATCAGTTTGGCGTTTGTTGAAGCCACCATCTTCAGCCCCCTGGTGGCCAAAGGCAGTGTCTGCAGGGAGATGAAGGTGTTTCCTGCAGAGTGCCGAGGGAGGAGGTGTTCGTACAAAGGGAAGCTGGTGGTCAGTTGCACGTTATATTATACTTTATATCAAGGCTGAGCTGAGAGTACTTGCTGTTTAAGTCCAGCTTTTAATTTGAAATAAATTAAGGACCTTCTGGTCGATGTTCATGCTGTGAGCAGCGGTTTAAAGCGACATGACAAATGATTAATGGCCTTAAAAAGTTATTGGATTTATTTCAGACTGAGATTAATAAATTAATTCTGACAGCATCAAGTTTATGTTAAATTATATAATACACTTTTTATGGTGATAGCGAGTGTGCGGTGTGATTTCAGGCAGATGTCAGCTGGTCGGTGAATGGCGTCCCTAAAGGCATCATCAAACAGTCTCTGGGTCAGCTTCCAATCATGGTCAAGTCTAAACTTTGTAACTTGCACGGACTGAGTCCACGAGAGCTTGTGGATCGCCACGAGGAGGCACAGGTGAAATATTACACAAACACAAACTCGCACACAGACGCACACACCCCTTCCCGTGTTTGTAAATAAAGCTTTATTGTGACGTGAACAGGAAATGGGCGGGTACTTCATAGTGAACGGGATCGAGAAGGTGATAAGGATGTTGATCATGCCAAGGAGAAACTACCCCATCGCCATGTCACGACCAAAGTGGAAGAGCCGAGGACAGGGATACACTCAGTATGGTAATACCATCTTAAATAATGCAATACCACCTTAAAAAGCAAGCAGTATTATTCTGTCCTAACAATTGCGTTTCTGAGCAAGGCTAGACAGATAGCGATTACTATAATGTAAATAGATAAATGTATAAAGTACTGTACATCAAAAGCTTGAGATGGAAACATTAATTAAACTACTTTTTAAGTCCTTATGAATGTATAACGTGTGTGTATATAATATGTATAACATATAACATTTACACACATTTATCCAGCAGCTAAACAACTCAGGAAAATATAAGTCACAATGCTTCAATGTTAGCTATTTAGCTGTTAGCAAACAGATCTCTGTTTTACTCACATCTGGAGGCTTACTGTTTTCTTCATGAATAGAAATATTTCTTCATAAAAATACAAAAAACACTGACTTGTTGTTATTTATATAGATCAACTCCAAGGCTAAAAGGTGAGGAGACAACTGAACTGCATGCACACTATAGGCTGCGCGGGAAAAAACAAAACTTAAGAAAATCCAAGCAATACACAAAGTTTCCTGCAGGGGGAGCAGGAAAATGCCAGTAAGGCTGGTTACACAGGAAACAGAATAATTATGGTAAAACCACCTTAAATAACCTCTTTGAACCCCCCTCAGGTATCTCCATCAGGTGTGTGAGGGAGGAGCACTCTGCAGTGAACATGAACCTTCATTACCTGGAGAACGGGACGGTCATGTTAAACTTCATCTACCAGAAGGAACTCTTCTTCATACCACTCGGCTTCGCTCTCAAGGTCAGAAACAAGTCCTCAAGTCACGAATTACAGCTCAAGTCACAATTACAGTCAGAGACAAGTCAGAACTACAGTCAGAGACGAGTCACGGCTACAGTCAGAGACGAGTCACAACCACAGTCAGAGATGAGTCACAACCACAGTCAGAAACGAGTCACAACCACAGTCAGAGACGAGTCACAACCACAGTCAGAGACGAGTCACAACCACAGTCAGAGACGAGTCACAACCACAGTCAGAGACGAGTCACAACCACAGTCAGAGACGAGTCACAACCACAGTCAGAGACAAGTCACGGCTACAGTCAGAGACGAGTCACAACCACAGTCAGAGACGAGTCACAACCACAGTCAGAGACGAGTCACAACCACAGTCAGAGACGAGTCACAACTACAGTCAGAGACGAGTCACAACTACAGTCAGACAAGTCACAACTACAGTCAGACAAGTCACAACTACAGTCAGAGACAAGTCACAACTACAGTCAGAGACTAGTCACAACCACAGTCAGAGACGAGTCACAGCTACAGTCAGAGACAAGTCACGGCTTCAGTCAGAGACAAGTCAGAACTACAGTCAGAGACGAGTCACAACTACAGTCAGAGACAAGTCACAGCTACAGTCAGAGACAAGTCACAGCTACAGTCAGAGACAAGTCACAACTACAGTCAGAGACAAGTCACGGCTACAGTCGGAGACGAGTCCCGGCTACAGTCGGAGACAAGTCACGGCTACAGTCGGAGACAAGTCACAACTACAGTCGGAGACAAGTCACAACTTCAGTCAGAGACAAGTCACAACTACAGTCGGAGACAAGTCACGGCTACAGTCGGAGACAAGTCACAACTACAGTCAGAGACAAGTCACAACTACAGTCGGAGACAAGTCACAACTTCAGTCAGAGACGAGTCACAACTACAGTCAGAGACGAGTCACAGTCAGACTGGCAAGCTGAGCTGTCTGAATGTTTGTTAAAGTGAAATGAGACATTCAAAGATGCAGCAGAGACACTGAGGACCACTATCTACAGAGAGACGGAAGGGACAAAATAAATACAGAGACACTGAGGACCACTATCTACAGAGAGACTGAAGGGACAAAATAAATACAGAGAGACACTGAGGACCACTATCTACAGAGAGACTGAAGGGACAAAATAAATACAGAGACACACTGAAGACCACTATCTACAGAGAGACTGAGGGACAAAATAAATACAGAGACACACTGAGGACCACTATCTACAGAGAGACTGAAGGGACAAAATAAATACAGAGACACTGAGGACCACTATCTACAGAGAGACTGAAGGGACAAAATAAATACAGAGACACTGAGGACCACTATCTACAGAGAGACTGAAGGGACAAAATAAATACAGAGAGACACTGAGGACCACTATCTACAGAGAGACTGAAGGGACAAAATAAATACAGAGACACTGAGGACCACTATCTACAGAGAGACTGAAGGGACAAAATAAATACAGAGACACTGAGGACCACTATCTACAGAGAGACTGAAGGGACAAAATAAATACAGAGACACTGAGGACCACTATCTACAGAGAGACTGAAGGGACAAAATAGCATCAGATTAATCATGATTAAATAAACTGACGTAGCAACATCTGACCTTAATCAAGATGAACTCTATAACAATAATAAAATATTGTGTCCCCTGCTGGTCTCCTGCTGGTCCCCTGCTGGTCTCCTGCTGGTCTCCTGCTGGTCCCCTGCAGGCTCTGGTGGACTGGACAGATGTCCGGGTGCAGCAGGAGCTGATGAGAGGTCTGGAGGAGAACTCGTTCTTCAGATCGTGCGTGTGTGAGATGCTGCGTGTGGTGATGGAGGAAGGCTGCTCCACCCAAAGCTCCGCCCTTTCCTACCTGGGACAGAGGTTTAGAGTGAAGATGAGTCTACCTGAGTGGTACACGCATGAGCAGTGTGCACGCTACCTGATTGAGTGAGCATAACAAAATATACACAACAAATACTACACACCAAAGTGTGTGTGCTGATCCACCTGTGTGTTATATCTTTGTGTGTGTGTGTGTCACAGTGAGTGTATCCTGATCCACCTGCGCTCGGACATTGAGAAGTTTCACCTGCTGTGTCTGATGAGCAGGAAGTTGTTCAGCTTTGCTAAACAGGAGTGTTTGGAAGAAAACCCCGACAGCATCATGTGTCAGGAGGTTCTGACTCCAGGTCAGCTCTACCTCATGTTCTTAAAGGTGAGACTAACTCTACCTGGTGGACCTGGCTTTATGCTTGTTGCTGTTGTAAAACTCCCCCCCCCCCCCCCTCCAGGAGCGTCTGACGGCCTGGCTGGTGTCGGTTAAGCTCTCCTTTGATAAGCGGGCCAGCAGGATCACGGGAGGCTGGACTGCCGAGAACGTGATGAAAATCTTTAACATGGGCTCTGACCTCACCAAACCCTTCGAGTACCTGCTTGCCACCGGAAACCTGAACTCCAAAACCGGTACTGACCTCGGGCCTATTACTTCCTGTTTATAAGATGGACTTCCTGCCTGTAATCAAGGATTCTCTGTGTTCAGGACTGGGCATGCTCCAGAACACGGGGCTGTGCGTTGTCGCTGACAAACTCAACTTCATCAGATACCTGTCTCACTTCCGCTGCGTGCACCGAGGAGCCGCCTTCGCCAAGATGAGGACCACGTCTGTCCGGAAACTTCTTCCCGAGTCCTGGGGCTTCCTGTGTCCCGTCCACACGCCCGACGGTGAACCGTGTGGTCTCATGAACCACATGACGGCGAGCTGTGAGATCATAGCTCAGAGTGTGTCGACCTTCACCCTGCCGGCGCTGCTCTGCTCGCTGGGTGAGTCCACGGATCAAACACTAAACTCTGACTAATCATCAATTATGATGACTGATTGATTCAATCAGTCTTTATTGGTATAGCATCAATTCATAACGGGTGTTATCTCTTTACATAAAGCAGGTAAACATGCTCATTGTTTACATAAAGCAGGTAAACATGCTCATTGTTATGTTTACATAAAGCAGGTAAACATGTTCATTGTTTACATAAAGCAGGTAAACATGCTCATTGTTTACATAAAGCAGGTAAACATGTTCATTGTTATGTTTACATAAAGCAGGTAAACATGCTCATTGTTTACATAAAGCAGGTAAACATGCTCATTGTTTACATAAAGCAGGTAAACATGTTCATTGTTATGTTTACATAAAGCAGGTAAACATGTTCATTGTTATGTTTACATAAAGCAGGTAAACATGCTCATTGTTTACATAAAGCAGGTAAACATGCTCATTGTTTACATAAAGCAGGTAAACATGTTCATTGTTTACATAAAGCAGGTAAACATGCTCATTGTTTACATAAAGCAGGTAAACATGTTCATTGTTTACATAAAGCAGGTAAACATGCTCATTGTTTACATAAAGCAGGTAAACATGTTCATTGTTTACATAAAGCAGGTAAACATGCTCATTGTTTACATAAAACAGGTAAACATGCTCATTGTTTACATAAAGCAGGTAAACATGCTCATTGTTTACATAAAGCAGGTAAACATGTTCATTGTTTACATAAAGCAGGTAAACATGCTCATTGTTTACATAAAGCAGGTAAACATGTTCATTGTTTACATAAAGCAGGTAAACATGCTCATTGTTTACATAAAGCAGGTAAACATGTTCATTGTTTACATAAAGCAGGTAAACATGCTCATTGTTTACATAAAGCAGGTAAACATGCTCATTGTTTACATAAAGCAGGTAAACATGCTCATTGTTTACATAAAGCAGGTAAACATGCTCATTGTTTACATAAAGCAGGTAAACATGCTCATTGTTTACATAAAGCAGGTAAACATGCTCATTGTTTACATAAAGCAGGTAAACATGCTCATTGTTATGTTTACATAAAGCAGGTAAACATGTTCATTGTTATGTTTACATAAAGCAGGTAAACATGCTCATTGTTTACATAAAGCAGGTAAACATGCTCATTGTTATGTTTACATAAAGCAGGTAAACATGCTCATTGTTTACATAAAGCAGGTAAACATGTTCATTGTTTACATAAAGCAGGTAAACATGCTCATTGTTATGTTTACATAAAGCAGGTAAAGGACCTTACTGATGGATATATTAAAGAGTTCAGCTGAATCCGTCATAGAAGAACAAACTTCCCTTTAACAGGCAGAAATCTTCAGCAGACCCGGATCATGATGAACATCTGATAAACAGAGCTGGACTTGAAATGAGTTCCTGGTACCAGTTCCCCCGGTAGTCTAGACCTATAGCAGCATAACTATGAGCTGGTCTAGACCTGATCCAGCACTAACTATAAGATTTATCAAAAAGAAAAGTTTGAAGTCTGTTCTTAAAAGTACCTAATGTGTCTGCCTCCCGGACCCCGACTGGTAGACGATTCCAGAGACTGCAGACTCTACCACCTGTAGTCCATTTAGAGACTGTAGGTACCAGCAGGTCTGATAACTGCAGACTCTACCTCCTGTAGTCCATTTAGAGACTGTAGGTACCAGCAGGTCTGATAACTGCAGACTCTACCTCCTGTAGGACATTTAGAGACTGTAGGTACCAGCAGGTCTGATAACTGTAGACTCTACCTCCTGTAGTTTAGAGACTGTAGGTACCAGCAGGTCTGATAACTGCAGACTCTACCTCCTGTAGTTTAGAGACTGCAGGTACCAGCAGGTCTGATAACTGCAGACTCTACCTCCTGTAGGACATTTAGAGACTGTAGGTACCAGCAGGTCTGATAACTGCAGACTCTACCACCTGTAGTCCATTTAGAGACTGTAGGTACCAGCAGGTCTGATAACTGCAGACTCTACCTCCTGTAGGACATTTAGAGACTGTAGGTACCAGCAGGTCTGATAACTGCAGACTCTACCTCCTGTAGTCCATTTAGAGACTGTAGGTACCAGCAGGTCTGATAACTGCAGACTCTACCTCCTGTAGTTTAGAGACTGTAGGTACCAGCAGGTCTGATAACTGCAGACTCTACCTCCTGTAGTCCATTTAGAGACTGTAGGTACCAGCAGGTCTGATAACTGCAGACTCTACCTCCTGTAGGACATTTAGAGACTGTAGGTACCAGCAGGTCTGATAACTGTAGACTCTACCTCCTGTAGTTTAGAGACTGCAGGTACCAGCAGGTCTGATAACTGCAGACTCTACCACCTGTAGTCCATTTAGAGACTGTAGGTACCAGCAGGTCTGATAACTGCAGACTCTACCTCCTGTAGGACATTTAGAGACTGTAGGTACCAGCAGGTCTGATAACTGCAGACTCTACCTCCTGTAGTCCATTTAGAGACTGTAGGTACCAGCAGGTCTGATAACTGCAGACTCTACCTCCTGTAGTTTAGAGACTGTAGGTACCAGCAGGTCTGATAACTGCAGACTCTACCTCCTGTAGTTTAGAGACTGTAGGTACCAACAGGTCTGATAACTGCAGACTCTACCTCCTGTAGTTTAGAGACTGTAGGTACCAGCAGGTCTGATAACTGCAGACTCTACCTCCTGTAGTTTAGAGACTGGAGGTACCAGCAGGTCTGATAACTGCAGACTCTACCTCCTGTAGTTTAGAGACTGGAGGTACCAGCAGGTCTGATAACTGCAGACTCTACCTCCTGTAGTTTAGAGACTGGAGGTACCAGCAGGTCTGATAACTGCAGACTCTACCTCCTGTAGTTTAGAGACTGTAGGTACCAGCAGGTCTGATAACTGCAGACTCTACCTCCTGTAGTTTAGAGACTGTAGGTACCAGCAGGTCTGATAACTGCAGACTC
>NC_136705.1:25561401-25566401 GCF_947650265.1 Symphodus melops | reverse complement strand
GTGATGATGGTGATGATGGTGATGATGGTGATGATGATGATGGTGATGATGATGATGGTGATGATGATGATGATGATGATGGTGATGATGATGGTGATGATGGTGATGATGATGATGATGGTGGTGATGATGGTGATGATGGTGATGATGATGATGGTGATGATGATGGTGATGGTGATGATGATGATGGTGATGATGATGATGGTGGTGATGGTGATGATGGTGATGATGGTGATGATGATGGTGATGATGGTGATGATGATGATGGTGATGATGATGATGGTGGTGATGGTGATGATGGTGATGATGGTGATGATGATGATGATGATGATGGTGATGATGGTGATGGTGATGATGGTGATGATGATGATGGTGATGTGGTCATAGTATACTCACGTGAATGGTGTGCTGTCTCTGGTCTGCAAGGCAGAAAAAACACAAGACAGTTGTGATGAATAACTCCATTTTATAAAATGAGTAATAAATAATGAATTACTGACGATAAATGATATTCTGAAGATTGTTTTATTCATGCAATTACAGACAGATTGACCTTCTCTGTTTTGTCTCTGCGGTGAACATTTGGAGACGACATCTGTTTCTTCAGAGGTCTTTGAATCTTTCTGTTCTTTTTAGCAGCTGAAACACAAAAACGCTTCTGAAATGACATAGTTCAGACTAAACTCCGGCCTGTGTACCTTATGAGAACCGAGCGTGATAGTTAATTAACTGGGAACAGGTCAAAAGACTCCCAACATGCCTTGCAGATACTCCCAGAATGCCTTGCAACACCTTACACATGGGTGTGACGTTTGAGTGAAACTGAGATGAATGAATTGATCAATGCTCAAACATGAAGCTGCTCCTCCTCTGACTGGTGCTTCTTTCGACTGATCGATCGGTTTGAGTTTCTTAAATCAATCATTCAGACGTCACTCAACTTTAAAGAAACGCTCGTCACTGAATAAGTCATCAGCTGATCAGCAAACTGGAGTACGTTTAGATATATATATATATATTCATGATTACAGTTTGTTCACCTTGTTTCTTGTTCAGCTCCTCGTCATCGCCTACTTCGTCCTCAGTGACCTCTGACCCCGTGGTGTACTCCTCATCCTCCGACAACAGAGACTGCTGCCTCTGCAGAGAGACAACCATCACTGAACATCAATAAGTCATCGATATATTCATAAATTAATCTCATAGAACAAAGAAAGCACGACAGACTCAGTCACAGAATGACATCACAGAGACATACCAGCTGCAGACTCCAATTCTTCAGGAGAGAAAACTGAAGATCAACAACAAGAAGAGGATCATCAATCAATAACAGCCGGTTATCAACAACAGCTGCTTATCAATAACAGCTGATCAACAACAGCTGCTTATCAATAACAGCTGATCAACAACAGCTGACTCACGGTTCCTGTGTCTCCTCTCAGACGTCCAAGCAGAGTCGGCTCCAAATGAACGTCACAGTCCTGAATCTTTTCCAACACACACACACTCTCCTCACTACACACACACACACACACACACACACACACACACACACACACACACACACACACACACACACACACACACACACACACACACACACACACACACACACACACACCAAATCATTAAAGGTTAAAAAACATGGATGACATGTCAGATCATCAAAATTAAAGCCTAAACATGTTTAGCTCCTCGTGGAGATCGTGGGTCGCATCGTGGGTTAGGGTATCTGTCTGTCTGTCTGTCTGTCTGTCTGTCTGTCTGTCTGTCTGTGTCAGTCAGTCTGTGTCAGTCAGTCAGTGTCTGTGTCAGTGAGTCAGTCTGTGTGTGTCTGTATCTGTGTGTCTGTATCTGTGTGTCTGTATCTGTGTGTCTGTATCTGTGTGTGTCTGTATCTGTGTATCTGTGTGTCTGTATCTGTGTGTCTGTATCTGTGTGTGTCTGTATCTGTCTGTATCTGTGTGTGTCTGTATCTGTGTGTCTGTATCTGTGTGTGTCTGTATCTGTGTGTCTGTATCTGTGTGTGTCTGTATCTGTCTGTATCTGTGTGTGTCTGTATCTGTGTGTCTGTATCTGTGTGTGTCTGTATCTGTCTGTATCTGTGTGTGTCTGTATCTGTGTGTCTGTATCTGTGTGTGTCTGTATCTGTCTGTATCTGTGTGTGTCTGTATCTGTGTGTGTCTGTATCTGTGTGTATCTGTGTCTGTATCTGTGTGTGTCTGTATCTGTCTGTATCTGTGTGTGTCTGTATCTGTGTGTCTGTATCTGTGTGTCTGTATCTGTGTCTGTATCTGTGTGTCTGTATCTGTGTGTCTGTATCTGTGTGTGTCTGTATCTGTGTGTGTCTGTATCTGTGTGTCTGTATCTGTGTGTGTCTGTATCTGTCTGTATCTGTGTGTCTGTATCTGTGTGTCTGTATCTGTGTGTGTCTGTATCTGTCTGTATCTGTGTGTGTCTGTATCTGTGTGTGTCTGTATCTGTCTGTATCTGTGTGTCTGTATCTGTGTGTCTGTATCTGTCTGTATCTGTGTGTGTCTGTATCTGTGTCTGTATCTGTGTGTCTGTATCTGTGTGTCTGTATCTGTGTGTGTCTGTATCTGTGTGTCTGTATCTGTGTGTGTCTGTATCTGTCTGTATCTGTCTGTATCTGTGTGTCTGTATCTGTGTGTGTCTGTATCTGTGTGTCTGTATCTGTGTGTGTCTGTATCTGTGTGTGTCTGTATCTGTCTGTATCTGTGTGTCTGTATCTGTGTGTGTCTGTATCTGTGTGTCTGTATCTGTGTGTGTCTGTATCTGTGTGTGTCTGTATCTGTCTGTATCTGTGTGTGTCTGTATCTGTGTGTCTGTATCTGTGTGTGTGTCTGTATCTGTGTGTCTGTATCTGTGTGTCTGTATCTGTCTGTATCTGTCTGTATCTGTGTGTGTCTGTATCTGTGTGTCTGTATCTGTGTATCTGTGTGTCTGTATCTGTGTGTCTGTATCTGTGTGTCTGTATCTGTGTGTGTCTGTATCTGTCTGTATCTGTGTATCTGTATCTGTCTGTATCTGTGTGTCTGTATCTGTCTGTATCTGTGTGTCTGTATCTGTGTGTCTGTATCTGTGTGTCTGTATCTGTGTGTGTCTGTATCTGTCTGTATCTGTATCTGTCTGTATCTGTGTGTCTGTATCTGTCTGTATCTGTGTGTCTGTATCTGTGTCTGTATCTGTGTGTCTGTATCTGTGTGTGTCTGTATCTGTGTGTCTGTATCTGTCTGTATCTGTGTGTGTCTGTATCTGTGTATCTGTGTGTGTCTGTATCTGTCTGTATCTGTGTGTATCTGTATCTGTCTGTATCTGTGTGTCTGTATCTGTGTGTGTCTGTATCTGTCTGTATCTGTGTGTGTCTGTATCTGTATCTGTCTGTATCTGTGTGTGTCTGTATCTGTGTGTCTGTATCTGTATCTGTGTGTCTGTATCTGTGTGTCTGTATCTGTGTGTGTCTGTATCTGTCTGTATCTGTGTGTGTCTGTATCTGTGTGTCTGTATCTGTGTGTGTCTGTATCTGTGTGTCTGTATCTGTGTGTCTGTATCTGTCTGTATCTGTGTGTGTCTGTATCTGTCTGTATCTGTGTGTCTGTATCTGTGTGTGTCTGTATCTGTGTGTCTGTATCTGTCTGTATCTGTGTGTGTCTGTATCTGTATCTGTCTGTATCTGTGTGTCTGTATCTGTCTGTATCTGTGTGTCTGTATCTGTCTGTATCTGTCTGTATCTGTCTGTATCTGTGTGTCTGTATCTGTCTGTATCTGTGTGTGTCTGTATCTGTCTGTATCTGTCTGTATCTGTGTGTCTGTATCTGTCTGTATCTGTCTGTATCTGTGTGTCTGTATCTGTGTGTCTGTATCTGTCTGTATCTGTCTGTATCTGTGTGTCTGTATCTGTGTGTCTGTATCTGTGTGTCTGTATCTGTCTGTATCTGTCTGTATCTGTGTGTCTGTATCTGTCTGTATCTGTGTGTCTGTATCTGTGTGTCTGTATCTGTGTGTCTGTATCTGTCTGTATCTGTGTGTGTCTGTATCTGTCTGTATCTGTCTGTATCTGTGTGTCTGTATCTGTGTGTGTCTGTATCTGTCTGTATCTGTCTGTATCTGTCTGTATCTGTCTGTATGCTCTGTTCTTTGAGCGGCTCATCTGAGAGCTCGAAGTCTAAACTGTTCAACAAGGTGCAGCAGACGTGTCTATCGCTCTTTTCCACCATGAACATGTGCAGGCTCCTGGCTCTGTGTGTAATGGCAGGCGTGACAACAGGGTGTCATTGATGATCACACACACACTGACCTGCCTGCAGGTGTGTGTGACACACACACTGACCTGCCTGCAGGTGTGTGTGACACACACACTGCATCTCTGTGCAGCAGCAGGTCGTTGAGGACTCTCGTCTGAGTTGATGTCTCCTCATCAGGTATGTTCACTATGTGGTCTCTCCTCTTACAGCCCTGAACACATACAAACCACACTCAATGAGTTGTGTGTGTGTGTGTGTGTGTGTGTGTGTGTGTGTGTGTGTGTGTACCTTAGGTATCCCTGTGGGGTCAAAGCGTAGTACCCTTTGCTTGCAGCAGGGGTAAAGTCCTGCTCCATGCCAGCCTCTGTCTGATCCAAGACCACCATACACCACAGAGTCAGGGTGGTACTGACAGTGTGTGAGCTCTGCACACACAAACACCTGCAAACACACACACACACACACACACACACACACACACACACACACACACACACACACACACACACACACACACACACACACACACACACACACACACACACACACACACACACACACAGGATGCAGTATACCATGCATGCAGGGTTAGACAGGTCACCCGGACTCTAAATGATGATATATTCTCACAGTAAACATTTTACATGCTTATGATCTCAATCTGTAGTTTCAAGTCTTCTTCTACACAGGATGAAGCTCATTGGTCAGAGTCATAAAGACTAAGAAGAGGGGAGG
>NC_136705.1:25506401-25556401 GCF_947650265.1 Symphodus melops | reverse complement strand
CATATGTAGTGGACTACATAGTGCACACTATAAGGAGTCATATGTAGTGGACTACATAGTGCACACTATAAGGAGTCATATGTAGTGGACTACATAGTGCACACTATAAGGACTCATATGTAGCTGACTACATAGTGCACACTATAAGGACTCATATGTAGCTGACTACATAGTGCACACTATAAGGACTCATATGTAGTGGACTACATAGTGCACACTATAAGGACTCATATGTAGTGGACTACATAGTGCACACTATAAGGACTCATATGTAGCTGACTACATAGTGCACACTATAAGGAGTCATATGTAGTGGACTACATAGTGCACACTATAAGGACTCATATGTAGTGGACTACATAGTGCACACTATAAGGACTCATATGTAGCTGACTACATAGTGCACACTATAAGGAGTCATATGTAGTGGACTACATAGTGCACACTATAAGGACTCATATGTAGCTGACTACATAGTGCACACTATAAGGACTCATATGTAGTGGACTACATAGTGCACACTATAAGGACTCATATGTAGCTGACTACATAGTGCACACTATAAGGACTCATATGTAGCTGACTACATAGTGCACACTATAAGGACTCATATGTAGCTGACTACATAGTGCACACTATAAGGACTCATATGTAGTGGACTACATAGTGCACACTATAAGGACTCATATGTAGCTGACTACATAGTGCACACTATAAGGACTCATATGTAGTGGACTACATAGTGCACACTATAAGGACTCATATGTAGCTGACTACATAGTGCACACTATAAGGACTCATATGTAGCTGACTACATAGTGCACACTATAAGGACTCATATGTAGTGGACTACATAGTGCACACTATAAGGACTCATATGTAGCTGACTACATAGTGCACACTATAAGGACTCATATGTAGCTGACTACATAGTGCACACTATAAGGACTCATATGTAGCTGACTACATAGTGCACACTATAAGGACTCATATGTAGTGGACTACATAGTGCACACTATAAGGACTCATATGTAGCTGACTACATAGTGCACACATTCCCTCCTCCCTACATGGGGCGTATGTAAAGTAGTGATGCTATGCACGAACAGTCCATCTGTCGGTGCTGCTTTCAGGTCAAATGAAAAAAAACCCTGATATTAAACACATACAATGGGCAGTAACAATAATATTAAAAAAAAAAGATTTCACCTGCTGTGGTGTTGTCTGGTCCAGTGAAGTCCGCATGTGTCTGTGTTAGGCTATTTATATCCAGATGATGAAGCTGCTGCTGCTGCTTTGCAGGCTAACTTCTTATAATGCTAACGTTAGCTAACTCTGCTGCCTTCAGGGACAGCTTGTAAACTCCATTGATGCTATACGACATTAGTGATGCTGAGTTTAGGGGTTACGGTTTAATTCGGTTGACTTTGATTTAATTTTACTGTGATGATTGCATGTAAAATGAATACGCCTTCATGTAATTTAACTCTATTTGTCACAGGCGGGACTGATTGCTTCACAGAGAGGAGCGTGGATGAGTCAGAGGAGTTTAAACTTCTTTAATTGTTATATGAAAAACAGATCGCAAAACACATCACTGAATGAGGACAGTCTTTAAAGTTTAATGTCGTCCATAATTTAGATATTTCCGATAGTCCATGAAGACAGCGTTGACGTTATTTACACGTTTGTTCGTCAATTTCAGTTTAAGGGAAAACCATGGACACATATTGTGTTATGTGTTGGTGTTAGACATAATTTGTAAATTGAAAAAAGTTAGAAACGTTACCGCCATATTGGATGGGTCTCCTCACTCTTCGCTCGCAGCAGAGTTTATAGGAATCAAACACACACACACCCTCCTTCACTGACTCTAACATATATGCACACTTTCACAATCATGTTGCTGGCACTGATATTATAGGTAACAAATGTGTCTGCACATATGCAGATACACTAAACTATTTCTTTCAGAGAGGGAGAGTCTTCTGGAAGAAACAAATTCAAATGAACAATCAGACTTGTTTCTTCACTAAAATAAATTAATTTATACATTTATCAATAAGCCATAGCCTACCATATGTCTTTGTAAGACCATAACCCATAAAATTAAAGCTCGTTATCCGCCTCAAAGACTCATCCCGGTGTCGCACTGCAGCAGGTCAGCGTCCGGTTGCTAGGCAACAGCAGGCAGCGACAGATATGAGGTATGGACCAAACTCAAAGATAGTCACTTCCTTTTTTTTCCTCCTAAAAATATGTAAACGTCCAGTAAACGAAGACATTTTGTCCTGCAGTGGACTTCAGATTGAAGGTTGAGTTTCTCCTGACTCTGGAAGTCTTTCCTCATGCTGACAGGAGAAGATAGATAGATAGATGATAGATAGATACTTTATTGATCCCGAGGGAAATTCAAGCGAGAAAACGTTTCTGCTCATTAAAGACAACATTTTAAAGGTTTTATTTCAAAATAATTATATCAAATATTTACACTTTCATCTCTGATGTTTTTATTCTGAAACATAATGAGGTGTGTGTGTGTGTGTGTGTGTGTGTGTGTGTGTGTGTGTGTGTGTGTGTGTGTGTGTGTGTGTGTGTGTGTGTGTGTGTGTGTATCGTCCATATGTTCAGCCTCTGTTGATTCTGTAAATTATAGAAGTATTGAACATTTAAAGGAACATAACACACAGAAACACGCAGGCACATTGCAGGTCACTCGTCAGGTGTGTGTGTGTGTGTGTGTGTGGGTAGGCTGCAGGTTGATACAGGTGTTTCTGTGAACACATACTCCAGCAGCTCCTCAGGGTTGGGATCTGGTCCAGGTGTGGGGGTTATTTGTGGGGCAGGGTGTGAGTTCTCCTGCTGCAGCTGAGCAAGTCTCTCCATCTCAGCATGTCTCCGTCCTCTCCTCTTCCCCAGGACTTTCACATAGTTCGCAGGTACGAGTCCTGAGGTCTGACCATCCACGCTCGCCAGCAGCCAGCCGCGCACACGAGGCTGAAGCTCTACACATACAAACACACACTAGGTCCATCAATCAGTCTCTCAGAAGTGACGACGGCTAACAACAGGTGAGAGCAGGTGAAGACGTGAGGACAGGTGAGGACAGACTGTTGAGAGCAGGTGAGGACAGGTGAGAGCAGGTGAGGGACAGGTGAGGACAGGTAAAGACGTGAGAGCAGGTGAGGGCAGGTGAGGACAGGTGAGAGCAGGTGAGGACATGTGAGAGCAGGTAAAGACATGTGAGAGCAGGTGAGGACAGGTGAGGGCAGGTGAAGACAGGTGAGGACAGGTGAGAGCAGGTGAGGACAGGTGAGGACATGTGAGAGCAGGTAAAGACATGTGAGAGCAGGTAAAGACAGGTGAGGACAGGTGAGGGCAGGTGAGGACCGGTGAGGGCAGGTGAGGACAGGTGAGGGCAGGTGAGGACAGGTAAAGACATGTGAGAGCAGGTGAGGACAGGTGAGGGCAGGTGAGGACAGGTAAAGACATGTGAGAGCAGGTGAGGACAGGTGAGGACAGGTGAGGACAGGTGAGGGCAGGTGAGGACAGGTAAAGACATGTGAGAGCAGGTGAGGGCAGGTGAGGACAGGTGAGGGCAGGTGAGGACAGGTAAAGACATGTGAGAGCAGGTGAGGGCAGGTGAGGACAGGTGAGGGCAGGTGAGGGGGAACAGCTCTCACCTTTAGGAGCTAGGTTCATCATGTCTCCTGCTCTCAGAGTTATCTCCTCTTCTGATGCTGCTGAGAAATCAAACTCTGCTCGGGCCACCACGTGGTCGTCCTCGCCACTCGCCCAGTTTGAGTCTACATGAAAACAACATTTATCAAGACACGTATGTTTAGAGTCTCCTGCTGGGAGGTCCATGTGTCAGGTCAGGAGAATCTGTGAAGCAGTCCTCATGATGTCATACAGGCATCATTAGTTTTTACATTTTTATGATCACCATATTAAAGTTTAAATTCTGACATGGTGACGAAGCGGTTTCAATGTTTTCTGTGTAGAATTAAGAATTAACCTCCCACCTTGCTCTTGGGGGGCAGGACTACAGCTCAGCAACTTCCAGATGAGGTACGGCCCCCCCAGGACTACAGCAAAGAACAGGAAGATGGGCCAGGACTTTGGGGTGTGATGGTCCACCCCTCCGACTGCAGTCAGGGTGTCAGTGGCGCTGTCCGCCCACAGGTCCTCCACCTCAGTGTCAGAGCGCCGGCCCAGCAGCCTCTGCAGGCGGCGGTAAAGGTAACGCAGGGTGCGCACTAAAGCGAAGGCTGACAGGACGCGAGTCAGGTGAGCACGCAGGCGGGTCAGGTGATTGGCCACGTCCAGCACGGCTCGGAAGCTGTTGTAGACGGCAGAGAAGGTGGCGTCCAGCATCATGCTGACGGAGGAGAAAGCTTGCACGATGCTCTCGATTGACTGGAACGCTCCCCTGCTGCTCTCCTCTGCCTGCTGCACAAACCGGCTGGGTGCCACTTCCTCCGAGTGGGGAAGGCGGCCGTAACCCCC
The DNA here is from genome assembly GCF_947650265.1 of Symphodus melops. NCBI lineage: Eukaryota > Metazoa > Chordata > Actinopteri > Labriformes > Labridae > Symphodus > Symphodus melops. Next base: position 25,551,892 of record NC_136705.1, on the reverse strand, counting down.
CATGCCAAAACCCCCGCCATAGCTGTAGGGGCTGTACCCCCCATACATGGAGCTCCCACCATAGATGGCGCTCCCATAGGGGCTGTAGGAGGAGGAGAATGAGCTGTAGGAGGGACGATAGGCCTGCTGGACAGAACGAGGAGGCACAGGGGGGGCCATCCGGGTCAGGACAGGGGGGCCCCCAGACACTGAGGGGCCAAGGGGCGGGGCCAAGTTCACAGACCTGTAACGGAGAAGCATTTTAAATAATCAGACAGGTTTGCAGTTCACATACTAACGATCATACATGTTTTTACACAGATGTTCAGGAGTTTAATAAAGCTCATGTTGCCATGGTAACAAACAGGTTTTTATTAAAAGGTCAAAGTTTACTCGGGTGTCTTAACAAGATACATTATGTCAATGTTTATTTACACTTAAGGAAATAAAAGATTGTAAAAATATAAATTTATTGGAGAGGAGAACAGGTTAGCCTGCTAAGCTAACAGCTAGGCTAACAGCTAGGCTAACAGCTAGGCTAACAGCGGTCGGAGTTGACAAGTGATGTTAAAACATTCAGACTGATCAGCTGATTGATTAAAGTGATCATTGAGCCTCTTCAGCTGATTGATTAAAGTGATTACTACGTCTCTTTAACATGAACACATAAGTAACACTTATTCAGCGTTAGCACACAGGAGTGTTTGTGCTAACGCTGCTACAGCTAGCTCACCTGTAATTCACAGGTGCACTCATGGCTCCAGGTGTCCTCCTCTCCCATGGCTTCTGTGGAGGCTGGGGATCCATCCAATAATAAAGACAATCAATAAAGAGCAAAAAGAATTAAAGAGTAAATAAGTACAAACTGAACGTAAACCCTGAACTCGTGTCGCGTTCAGGTGCTGCTCGGAGTTTATAGTATCTAATGTCGCAGCTGATGTTTGCTGAGGTCTGTGGAATTAACAAACACATATATAACCCAACAACCGCCGTTTTAAGTATGAGTAAAAACTTTAAAATTCACAAGTGGGAGACTTAGCTAATGTAGTTTATCTTGTCAACATCTCCTCAGCTTGTGTTAACCACAGAACTTATTTCAGGCGTTTAACCACAAAAACATTTAAAATCCACATTGACTTTTAGAACCCATGCTAAGTCACTTCCGGGTTTTAAGACTCATACCTGTGGCGGTCTAAAGATATAATTTAAATGTACCCTCTCGTTAATAAAATACAATAATATGTTTATAAATATAATATGACAGATTGTTGAATCATTTCGCCTTCAACAATCACACGCTGCATGTCTTACTCCTGACCAGCAGAGGGCGATGTGACCCATCAAAACCGGAAATCTTGAAACGGAATAAAAGGGAATCTCCGTACTCTGTTACACTCAGAGTAATAATAATTATGTCCTTCTGACCACAGGTATCCATCTTTAATCATGAACAGCTGTTTTAACTCTGCACAGGTGAGTTTTATTAATCTCTGATAATACCTGCTGTCACCATCAATTTACCAATTAATCAACTAACTAATCAATTAATCGATCCCTCAATCAATCAACCAATTAATCAATCACAAAATTAATCAACTAACCAACCAATTAATCAATCAATCACTCAATTAATCAATTAACCAATAAACCAACCAATCAATTAATCTATTAATGAATTAATTACTCAATCAATCGCTCAGTAAATTAATCAACTAACCAATCAATTAAACAACCACTCAATTAATCAGTCACTCAATTAATCAATCACTCAATTAACCAATCAATCAATAAACAAATCAATCAATCAATAAAAAATGAACCAGATTCTGATTCTAACAAGCAACAGTTGAATTGATAGTAACGTGTGCAAACAGACACAGTAAGAGCAGGATATGACATGAAAAGGTTCCACAGGCGGAGTTCAGTTCCTGAGTTTACTGCTGTTTACTCTGCAGCTACCTTTGGTCACTGAGAGCCACAAAAACAGATCCAAACAATGACTCAAGGAAAACCTGCTACAAACACGTGATTGGCTCAGCCGCTGCAAAAGTTGTGGGTCAAGAATGTGTGAATACAGCCGGAGAAGTTGTCATGAAATTCAATAAATGTGAAGGAATATTTACAGAAAATGAAGTTCACTGAGCTGCATGGGAGAAAATGAGAAAACGGCACCAGTACTTTGTGTTTGTCCAGTTTCATAGCAGCTAACTGGGTCAAGCTAAAGAGCTTTTGAAAGAGCCGTGTTGCCCTGTTATCAGCGGTGATTAGGTCCAGAGTCAGCCCAGAGAATATCTTTAATGGAGCTTTTATAAAAAGAGCCGAGCTATTACACATGCCCGGAGACTCCATGTCCAGCCCAGTTTATCTGCAGAGCCAGAGCAGCAGGCCCAGTCTCAATCTAATAAAGACGATAAAAAAGGACAAAAATGAAGCATCTAATTGCTGGGAACTGCCAGTGGTCACGTCGCGGAGGATACAGCGGTGATTCCTGAGCGACCACAATCTAAAAATGACTTCCCCAGCTGCCAGATAACAGCTCAGCCTCGCTCCCACTAATGTTTCCCTCCAAACTCTGCAGACATTTTGACTCTGCTAACAAACACTGATAGAGACATGTTTATCAGAGGGTGTGTCGTTCAGATCATGGCCGGCATCAAGGTCACGCTCTCACACCAACAGGGACTTTACTAAACATCTGAGGCACAAACATCATCTGAAGTGAAGGACTGTGTGTGATGGACTCTGTAGCAGCCTCTACCATCAGTGTGTGAATGTGTGTGAATGGATGAGTTAATACTGATGGACTCTGCAGCAGCCTCTACCATCAGTGTGTGAATGTGTGTGAATGGATGAGTTAATACTGATGGACTCTGCAGCAGCCTCTACCATCAGTGTGTGAATGGATGAGTTAATACTGATGGACTCTGCAGCAGCCTCTACCATCCGTGTGTGAATGTGTATGAATGGATGAGTTAATACTGATGGACTCTGTAGCAGCCTCTACCATCAGTGTGTGAATGTGTGTGAATGGATGAGTTAATACTGATGGACTCTGCAGCAGCCTCTACCATCAGTGTGTGAATGTGTGTGAATGGATGAGTTAATACTGATGGACTCTGCAGCAGCCTCTACCATCAGTGTGTGAATGTGTGTGAATGGATGAGTTAATACTGATGGACTCTTTACTCTGCAGCAGCCTCTACCATCAGTGTGTGAATGTGTATGAATGGATGAGTTAATACTGATGGACTCTGCAGCAGCCTCTACCATCAGTGTGTGAATGTGTGTGAATGGATGAGTTAATACTGATGGACTCTTTACTCTGCAGCAGCCTCTACCATCAGTGTGTGAATGTGTATGAATGGATGAGTTAATACTGATGGACTCTGCAGCAGCCTCTACCATCAGTGTGTGAATGTGTGTGAATGGATGAGTTAATACTGATGGACTCTGCAGCAGCCTCTACCATCAGTGTGTGAATGTGTATGAATGGATGAGTTAAGACTGATGGACACTTTACTCTGCAGCAGCCTCTACCATCAGTGTGTGAATGTGTATGAATGGATGAGTTCATACTGATGGACTCTGCAGCAGCCTCTACCATCAGTGTGTGAATGTGTATAAATGGATGAGTTAATACTGATGGACTCTGCAGCAGCCTCTACCATCAGTGTGTGAATGTGTGTGAATGGATGAGTTAATACTGATGGACTCTGCAGCAGCCTCTACCATCAGTGTGTGAATGTGTATGAATGGATGAGTTAATACTGATGGACACTTTACTCTGCAGCAGCCTCTACCATCAGTGTGTGAGTGTGTATGAATGGATGAGTTCATACTGATGGACTCTTTACTCTGCAGCAGCCTCTACCATCAGTGTGTGAATGGATGAGTTAATACTGATGGACTTTGCAGCAGCCTCTACCATCAGTGTGTGAATGGATGAGTTAATACTGATGGACACTTTACTCTGCAGCAGCCTCTACCATCAGTGTATGAATGTGTATGAATGGATGAGTTAATACTGATGGACTCTTTACTCTGCAGCAGCCTCTACCATCAGTGTATGAATGGATGAGTTAATACTGATGGACTCTGCAGCAGCCTCTACCATCAGTGTATGAATGTGTATGAATGGATGAGTTAATACTGATGGACTCTTTACTCTGCAGCAGCCTCTACCATCAGTGTGTGAATGTGTATGAATGGATGAGTTCATACTGATGGACACTTTACTCTGCAGCAGCCTCTACCATCAGTGTGTGAATGGATGAGTTAATACTGATGGACTCTGCAGCAGCCTCTACCATCAGTGTATGAATGGATGAGTTAATACTGATGGACTCTGCAGCAGCCTCTACCATCAGTGTGTGAATGGATGAGTTAATACTGATGGACTTTGCAGCAGCCTCTACCATCAGTGTGTGAATGGATGAGTTAATACTGATGGACACTTTACTCTGCAGCAGCCTCTACCATCAGTGTATGAATGTGTATGAATGGATGAGTTAATACTGATGGACTCTTTACTCTGCAGCAGCCTCTACCATCAGTGTATGAATGGATGAGTTAATACTGATGGACTCTGCAGCAGCCTCTACCATCAGTGTATGAATGTGTATGAATGGATGAGTTAATACTGATGGACTCTTTACTCTGCAGCAGCCTCTACCATCAGTGTGTGAATGTGTATGAATGGATGAGTTCATACTGATGGACACTTTACTCTGCAGCAGCCTCTACCATCAGTGTGTGAATGGATGAGTTAATACTGATGGACTCTGCAGCAGCCTCTACCATCAGTGTATGAATGGATGAGTTAATACTGATGGACTCTGCAGCAGCCTCTACCATCAGTGTATGAATGGATGAGTTAATACTGATGGACTCTGCTCTCTCAGAAGCTCCACCTGAATGAGCTGCACAGAAACAGGAGAGAGATGAGGAGGAACGTCTCATCATGAATCCTGTGATCCCATTGTTTGCACACACACACACACACACACACACACACACACACACACCTCCTCTCTTTAGCATCACACACACACACACCTCTCTTTATCACACACACACACACACACACACACTTGGAGGACTTGTCAGATCCTCCTTGTTCAGGAGTATAAATAGTTCAGACTCTCAGGGTTCTTCTTCTTCTTCTTCTTCTTCTTCTTCTTCTTCTTCTTCTTCTTCTTCTTCTTCTTCTTCTTCTTCTTCTTCTTCTTCTTCTTCTTCTTCTTCTTCTTCTTCTTCTTCTTCTTCTTCTTCCTCGACTTTGAGCTCACAGGTAAAAATTAACCTCTGACCTGTTTTTAGAAAGTAAACGTCTTTACTCATATTAAATATCATTATTATAGTTTAACTGCCAACTTTGGATCCAAACCAAGAACAAGATGGAGGACGCTGCAGGGGGCGGAGTCTTCCCTCAGGACTAATTAAACCTGATTGAGCAGCTCGCGTTGGATATAATCAACCTTCATTTCTTCATCTCTTCCTGAGATGGACAGGTGACATGTTCAGTGTGCAGTTACATCATGAATTAGACCAGCTGTGGCTCAGTGGTAGAGTCCGTCGTGTCTCAACTGAAAAGTCAAGGGTTCGATTCCCAACTCCTGCAGCCACGTTTGATGTGTCCTTGGGCAAGACACTTAAGCCTAAGTTGGTCTGCTGGTTCAACTTTTTTCAGCCTGATCTTTCATTTTCTACCACAGATCATTTCCCTCCTGTCTGCTGATCAGATGACGCGTTGCTCCTCAGTAACGCCTCCTCCAGGGACACCTCCTCCAGGGACACCTCCTCCAGGGACGCCTCCTCCAGGGACACCTCCTCCAGGGACGCCTCCTCCAGGGACACCTCCTCCAGGGACGCCTCCTCCAGGGACGCCTCCTCCAGGGACACCTCCTCCAGGGACGCCTCCTCCAGGGACGCCTCCTCCAGGGACACCTCCTCCAGGGACGCCCCCAGGGACACCTCCTCCAGGGACACCTCCTCCAGGGACGGCCCCAGGGACGCCTCCTCCAGGGACACCTCCTCCAGGGACACCTCCTCCAGGGACGCCCCCAGGGACGCCTCCTCCAGGGAGGCCTCCTCCAGGGACATCTCCTCCAGGGACGCCCCCAGGGACGCCTCCTCCAGGGACACCTCCTCCAGGGACATCTCCTCCAGGGACATCTCCTCCAGGGACGCCCCCAGGGACGCCTCCTCCAGGGACATCTCCTCCAGGGACACCTCCTCCAGTAACGCCCCCAGGGACGCCTCCTCCAGGGACACCTCCTCCAGGGACATCTCCTCCAGGGACATCTCCTCCAGGGACGCCCCCAGGGACGCCTCCTCCAGGGACACCTCCTCCAGGGACATCTCCTCCAGGGACATCTCCTCCAGGGACGCCTCCTCCAGGGACGCCTCCTCCAGGGACACCTCCTCCAGGGACACCTCCTCCAGGGACGCCTCCTCCAGGGACACCTCCTCCAGGGACGCCTCCTCCAGGGACGCCTCCTCCAGGGACACCTCCTCCAGGGACGCCTCCTCCAGGGACACCTCCTCCAGGGACGCCTCCTCCAGGGACGCCTCCTCCAGGGACACCTCCTCCAGGGACACCTCCTCCAGGGACGCCCCCAGGGACACCTCCTCCAGGGACACCTCCTCCAGGGACGGCCCCAGGGACGCCTCCTCCAGGGACACCTCCTCCAGGGACACCTCCTCCAGGGACGCCCCCAGGGACGCCTCCTCCAGGGAGGCCTCCTCCAGGGACATCTCCTCCAGGGACGCCCCCAGGGACGCCTCCTCCAGGGACACCTCCTCCAGGGACATCTCCTCCAGGGACATCTCCTCCAGGGACGCCCCCAGGGACGCCTCCTCCAGGGACATCTCCTCCAGGGACACCTCCTCCAGTAACGCCCCCAGGGACGCCTCCTCCAGGGACACCTCCTCCAGGGACATCTCCTCCAGGGACATCTCCTCCAGGGACGCCCCCAGGGACGCCTCCTCCAGGGACACCTCCTCCAGGGACATCTCCTCCAGGGACATCTCCTCCAGGGACGCCCCCAGGGACACCTCCTCCAGGGACACCTCCTCCAGGGACACCTCCTCCAGGGACGCCCCCAGGGACACCTCCTCCAGGGACGCCCCTAGGGACACCTCCTCCAGGGACGCCCCCAGGGACACCTCCTCCAGGGACACCTCTGTGCTCGTGCATCTGTTGAAGCTGCAGTTTTTAAATTGAATCCAGAAAAGAGACTTTGTAATGTTGTACTGTTGTGATTAGTTATGTTATTGAAAGTGAAGGTCTACATTAATGAAGGTCTACATTAATGAAGGTCTACATTAATGAAGGTCTACATTAATGAAGGTCTACATTAATGAAGGTCTACATTAATGATGACACCAAGGTTTCTGAACGGTTCTCTTGGGTTGATGGACAATGAACTGAGGTAGACTGTGATGCGTTGTCTCTTTGCTTCTGACCTCAAAATAACCTTTTTTGTGGCTGCAGCGTAGCAGACTGTGATGGAGGAGGAGAGGATGGACGCCATGATGGCGCTGTAGAAGTGCTCCATCATGGTCTTTGGCAGGTTGAACTTCTTCAGCAGGAAGTCCATCCTCTGCTGTGCTTTCTTGATGAGGAGTTGATGTTCTCCTCAGTAAGTTTGATGAGCGTCAGTGCAGAGACAGATTGATGGAGACTTCAGCCCATGAACTGGATATCTAAATATTTTAAAACTATCTGACCATTAAAGTCTGCAGACCCGCAGAGAGAGCTTCAGGAACCTTCATGACAACAGAAACCTCTTTATTCTAAACACTCTTTGTTGTGTGGAAGGAATTTCACACATGCAGGCCGGAATGAGGACAACACACTGGTGGTGCATTCAGGAGCTCTCTTCAAGCTTGTACATTTCAAACTTCAAACTGTAATTCAACAGAATAAAAGCGATCTGATTATATCATGTCATCATATTAGATTAAGTACAATGATGATCTTTACCTGAGGACATGTATGTTCTTTACCGGAGGACACGTATGTGATCTACCGGAGAACACGTATGTGATCTACCTGAGGACACGTATGTGATCTACCGGAGGACACGTATGTGATCTACCATATGTGATCTACCTGAGAACACGTATGTGATCTACCTGAGGACACGTATGTGATCTAACGTATGTGATCTACTGGAGGACACGTATGTGATCTACTGGAGGACACGTATGTGATCTACCTGAGGACACGTATGTGATCTACCTGAGGACACGTATGTGATCTACCTGAGGACACGTATGTGATCTAACGTATGTGATCTACTGGAGGACACGTATGTGATCTACTGGAGGACACGTATGTGATCTACCTGAGGACACGTATGTGATCTACCTGAGGACATGTATGTGATCTACCGGAGGACACGTATGTGATCTAACGTATGTGATCTACTGGAGGACACGTATGTGATCTACTAGAGGACACGTATGTGATCTACTGGAGGACACGTATGTGATCTACCGGTGGACACGTATGTGATCTACTGAAGGACATGTATGTGATCTACCGGAGGACACGTATGTGATCTACTGGAGGACATGTATGTGATCTACCGGAGGACACGTATGTGATCTACTGGAGGACACGTATGTGATCTACCGGAGGACACGTATGTGATCTACTGGAGGACACGTATGTAATCTACCGGAGGACACGTATGTGATCTACCGGAGGACACGTATGTGATCTACCGGAGGACACGTATGTGATCTACCGGAGGACACGTATGTGATCTACCGGAGGACACGTATGTGATCTACCGGAGGACACGTATGTGATCTACTGGAGGACACGTATGTGATCTACTGGAGGACACGTATGTGATCTACTGGAGGACACGTATGTGATCTACTGGAGGACACGTATATGATCTACTGGAGGACACGTATGTGATCTACTGGAGGACACGTATGTGATCTACCGGAGGACACGTATGTGATCTACTGGAGGACACTTATGTGATCTACCGGAGGACACGTATGTGATCTACTGGAGGACACTTATGTGATCTACTGGAGGACACGTATGTGATCTACTGGAGGACACGTATGTGATCTACCTCTTAATAGTATGGCCCTAATATGACATCGTTGAACTATTTCCATATGTTTCAGGTGTCCTACTGCACTTGAAGGCAACGCGGGAGGAGGCGGAGCCTATATGTGACGTCAGAACAGACAGGACCTCAGACAGGCTGAGCACAGAGCGAGCGGCGCCATGCAGGAGTGTCGGAGCGACAGATAAAGCTGCAGAAATGATCCAGCACCGGATCCAGCCCGAACAGCTCGGCCCGGGAGTCCGACCGTCGCCTTCAGGCACTGATCCAGGATGTGAAGAGACCGGAAGTGCGGGGATATGGAGGAGTTCTGAGTCGGTGTAGCGTGGCACAGGATCATTTCCAAAGTTGTCGGTTAGCAGGGCGCGTGTGAAGGATCGGTCTTAAAGGCACAGCGCACCCTCCAACATGGAGCGGCAGCAGAGCGACGCGGACCGGGACCGGGACCGGCAGTTCTGTGAACTTTGTGGAAAAATGGAAAACCTCCTGAAGTGTGGCAGGTGCAGGAGCTCGTTTTACTGCAGCAAGGAGCACCAGAAACAACACTGGAAGAAGCACAAGCTCATCTGTAAGGAGGCGGAAACAACCAAGGACCCGGACAGACCCCGAGAACAGACCAGGGACAGGGAGGCTTCACCGCAACCCAACAACACACAGGCCAGCACAGAACCAGAGGACAAACCGGGAGAGGACGGGTCCAACAAACCGGGAGAGGACGGGTCCAACGACACCCCGAACGGACAGAGCAGCTCGTCCCCGCAGAAACTGGCCCTGGACTACATCGTCCCCTGCATGAACAAACACGGGATCTGTGTGGTGGACCACTTCCTCGGAGCCGAAACCGGGATGGGGATCCTGGACAACGTCAAAGCCCTGCACAAGACCGGGAAGTTCACGGACGGACAGCTGGTGAGTCAGAAAAGTGACTCGACCAAAGACATCCGGGGGGACAAAATCACGTGGATCGAGGGCCGGGAGTCCGGCTGCGAGAAGATCCGGTTTCTGATGAGCCGCATGGACGACTTGATCCGGAACTGCAAACTGGGCAACTACACGATCAACGGGAGGACGAAAGTAAGAGATCATTAAAGGTGTTCAAGTCAAAGCTGCTCTTCTCTGCTTGTGTTTCTCACAGGTGTTCAGTACAGGTGTTTGTGACGTCAGCAGTCTTTTAGTGACGTAGTTTTAAAAGGTCAATTTGGGTCCTGATGGAAATCATCAAACTTTCTCTGTTTATGAAAACTGCTGAAGAAACAGACGGAGGTGATGATCTGTCTGTCTCTGTCTGTCTGTCTGTCTGTCTCTCTGTCTGTCTGTCTCTGTCTGTCTCTGTCTGTCTGTCTCTCTGTCTGTCTGTCTCTCTGTCTGTCTCTGTCTGTCTCTCTGTCTGTCTGTCTCTGTCTGTCTGTCTGTCTCTCTGTCTGTCTGTCTCTCTGTCTGTCTCTGTCTGTCTCTGTCTGTCTGTCTCTCTGTCTGTCTGTCTCTGTCTGTCTGTCTGTCTCTCTGTCTGTCTGTCTCTGTCTGTCTGTCTCTGTCTGTCTGTCTCTCTGTCTGTCTGTCTCTCTGTCTGTCTCTGTCTGTCTCTCTCTGTCTGTCTCTGTCTGTCTCTGTCTGTCTCTGTCTGTCTGTCTCTCTCTGTCTGTCTGTCTCTGTCTGTCTCTGTCTGTCTGTCTCTCTCTGTCTGTCTGTCTCTGTCTGTCTGTCTCTCTGTCTGTCTGTCTGTCTCTCTGTCTGTCTGTCTCTGTCTGTCTGTCTCTGTCTGTCTGTCTCTCTGTCTGTCTGTCTCTCTGTCTGTCTCTGTCTGTCTCTCTCTGTCTGTCTCTGTCTGTCTCTGTCTGTCTCTGTCTGTCTGTCTCTCTCTGTCTGTCTGTCTCTGTCTGTCTCTGTCTCTCTCTCTCTCTGTCTGTCCCTCTCTGTCTGTCTGTCTCTCAGTCCTCCGTGGTTCTTGTTAGGCTGTCCTCCTGTCCCTTCGTGTCCTCCCCTTGCTCTTCTGTGTGGCCGGCCTCTGATTCAAAGTGTGCAGAGAAGTTGACTTCCTCACCCACTGCCCCCGTAGTCTTGGCAAACACTCGCTTGGACTGTGACCAGCGGGATCAGCGTGACTTGCACAAAGGCGGCGAGTATCAGTGTGTCAAAGAGACGATGTGAGCTCGTCTCACGCAGGCAGAACCAGACCCTAACCCGAGCCACAGACCCAGAGTCACAGACCCCGATTCACAGACCCCGAGACACAGACCCAGAGTCACAGACCCCGAGCCACAGACCCCGAGCCACAGACCCCGAGACACAGACCCCGAGCCACAGACCCAGAGTCACAGACCCAGAGTCACAGACCCAGAGTCACAGACCCCGAGCCACAGACCCAGAGTCACAGACCCCGAGTCACAGACCCCGAGACACAGACCCCGAGTCACAGACCCAGAGTCACAGACCCCGAGTCACAGACCCAGAGTCACAGACCCCGAGCCACAGACCCCGAGACACAGACCCGGAGTCACAGACCCCGAGTCACAGACCCAGAGTCACAGACCCAGAGTCACATACACGCTGCGTCACACATCAACCAGAGGTCCAGGTCCTGAAACAGGATCACTGTGACCGGACTGGAGATCACTCGGGCTTCATGCCCTCACCGTTACTAAAATATATATTTATCATGAACAAGATGTTTCTGAATCCTTTCAGACGTATCAGAGGACGGAGCGCGGTTAATCACAGTGTACATGATGTCATGTGGAGAGGAACAGATCCTCTTTGGACCTTTCATGAGGAAGTCGACTGTTGACGTCTGAAAGCTTTGTAGAATAAGAGCTGCTGGAGGAAGTCATGGCGAGCACGGTGAGGCTGCAGCGAGCACGGTGAGAGGCTGCAGCGAGCACGGTGAGGCTGCAGCGAGCACGGTGAGGCTGCAGCGAGCACGGTGAGAGGCTGCAGCGAGCACGGTGAGGCTGCAGCGAGCACGGTGAGGCTGCAGCGAGCACGGTGAGGCTGCAGCGAGCACGGTGAGGCTGCAGCGAGCACGGTGAGGCTGCAGCGAGCACGCTGTCTATGCAGCGAGCACGGTGAGAGGCTGCAGCGAGCACGGTGAGAGGCTGCAGCGAGCACGGTGAGGCTGCAGCGAGCACGGTGAGGCTGCAGCGAGCACGGTGAGGCTGCAGCGAGCACGCTGTCTATGCAGCGAGCACGGTGAGGCTGCAGCGAGCACGGTGAGGCTGCAGCGAGCACGCTGTCTATGCAGCGAGCACGGTGAGGCTGCAGCGAGCACGCTGTCTATGCAGCGAGCACGGTGAGGCTGCAGCGAGCACGGTGAGGCTGCAGCGAGCACGGTGAGGCTGCAGCGAGCACGCTGTCTCTCTCTCGCTCTTTCTGTGTGCGCTTTCCTCTCTCCAGTTTCTGTAGCCTGAGCTGTTTGGGGGGAGGGAGGGGGGGGGGGGGTCAACCTCCCTCACGCTCTGCACGTAGCACAACCATTAAAACACTGCTCCCTCTGGAGGGAGGCCAGGAGTCAAAGTTTACAACAGTTCACTCTTCTCTTCTTCTGCTTAAGCCCCGCCCCTCTGTGCTCCTCTTTTTATCTGCCTCAACTTCACACCCATGATGAGCTCCTTCGTCACTGTGCATGTCCCCCCCCCACCCCCCCCCCCCCCCCCCCATCTCTATGTCATCTTTAGTGTTTGTCCCTGATCCTGTGCATTCCAGCAGGAACCTGCATCGCTCCAAAGACGTGAGCACAAAGCAGCCTGACGCACAAACGCCACTCTGTGACGCAGACGACTTCATGTTGGATCAGCGCTGGAAGAACCTGCACACAAACATGTTGCAGCAGCGTTTTTATCCAATGAATGTGTTGAATGACTGGATGTTAGCACGCTCGCTAGGTCTCGTCTTCTTCTCTCGTTTCTCCCTCAAACAGTAAAAACTCTAAGTGTGTGTGTGTGTGTGTGTGCGTGTGTGTGTGTGTGCGTGTGTGTGTGTGTGTGTGTGTGTGTGTGTGTTTATAATAATGTTGCCATGGTTTGTGATCCCAGGGAAGAATGTAGACGAACTGGCCTTTTGTCCGTCCTATCACAGCTGAGACGGCGAGCATGAGGGCGCTCTGCATGTGAGCACGTTCGCTTCTCGCCTCAGCTCCTCTGTCAGTAAACACACACACGGGTTCACGCCGCCGCACGTCTGTTGTTTACGCCACCAAAAGCTTCCAGTCGTGTGTTTGATACGCAGCCGGAGAAATTTAGTTTCCCTTTAAAGTCAACAAAACCACACACACACACACACACACACACACACACACACACAGTGAACACACACACACACACACACAGTGAACACACACACACACACACACGCACACACACACACACACAGTGAACACACACACACACACACACACACACACACAGTGAACACACACACACACACACACACACAGTGAACACACACACAGTGAACACACACACACACACACACACACAGTGAACACACACACACAGCTGCTGTGTTTGACCTCGTTGGTGGTGTAGCTGCTGTGTTTGACCTCGTTGGTGGTGTAGCTGCTGTGTTTGACCTCGTTGGTGGTGTAGCTGCTGTGTTTGACCTCGTTGGTGGTGTAGCTGCTGTGTTTGACCTCGTTGGTGGTGTAGCTGCTGTGTTTGACCTCGTTGGTGGTGTAGCTGCTGTGTTTGACCTCGTTGGTGGTGTAGCTGCTGTGTTTGACCTCGTCGGTGGTGTAGCTGCTGTGTTTGACCTCGTCGGTGGTGTAGCTGCTGTGTTTGACCTCGTTGGTGGTGTAGCTGCTGTGTTTGACCTCGTCGGTTGTGTAGCTGCTGTGTTTGACCTCGTTGGTGGTGTAGCTGCTGTGTTTGACCTCGTTGGTGGTGTAGCTGCTGTGTTTGACCTCGTTGGTGGTGTAGCTGCTGTGTTTGACCTCGTTGGTTGTGTAGCTGCTGTGTTTGACCTCGTTGGTGGTGTAGCTGCTGTGTTTGACCTCGTTGGTTGTGTTGCTGCTGTGTTTGACCTCGTTGGTGGTGTAGCTGCTGTGTTTGACCTCGTTGGTGGTGTAGCTGCTGTGTTTGACCTCGTTGGTTGTGTAGCTGCTGTGTTTGACCTCGTTGGTTGTGTAGCTGCTGTGTTTGACCTCGTTGGTGGTGTAGCTGCTGTGTTTGACCTTGTTGGTGGTGTAGCTGCTGTGTTTGACCTCGTTGGTGGTGTAGCTGCTGTGTTTGACCTCGTTGGTTGTGTAGCTGCTGTGTTTGACCTCGTTGGTGGTGTAGCTGCTGTGTTTGACCTCGTTGGTTGTGTAGCTGCTGTGTTTGACCTCGTTGGTGGTGTAGCTGCTGTGTTTGACCTCGTTGGTGGTGTAGCTGCTGTGTTTGACCTCGTTGGTGGTGTAGCTGCTGTGTTTGACCTCGTTGGTGGTGTAGCTGCTGTGTTTGACCTCGTTGGTTGTGTAGCTGCTGTGTTTGACCTCGTTGGTGGTGTAGCTGCTGTGTTTGACCTCGTTGGTCGTGTTCCTGCTGTGTTTGACCTCGTTGGTTGTGTAGCTGCTGTGTTTGACCTCGTTGGTTGTGTAGCTGCTGTGTTTGACCTCGTTGGTCGTGTAGCTGCTGTGTTTGACCTCGTTGGTCGTGTTCCTGCTGTGTTTGACCTCGTTGGTTGTGTAGCTGCTGTGTTTGACCTCGTTGGTGGTGTAGCTGCTGTGTTTGACCTCGTTGGTCGTGTAGCTGCTGTGTTTGACCTCGTTGGTGGTGTAGCTGCTGTGTTTGACCTCGTTGGTCGTGTAGCTGCTGTGTTTGACCTCGTTGGTGGTGTAGCTGCTGTGTTTGACCTCGTTGGTGGTGTAGCTGCTGTGTTTGACCTCGTTGGTGGTGTAGCTGCTGTGTTTGACCTCGTTGGTCGTGTTCCTGCTGTGTTTGACCTCGTTGGTGGTGTAGCTGCTGTGTTTGACCTCGTTGGTGGTGTAGCTGCTGTGTTTGACCTCGTTGGTCGTGTAGCTGCTGTGTTTGACCTCGTTGGTCGTGTAGCTGCTGTGTTTGACCTCGTTGGTTGTGTAGCTGCTGTGTTTGACCTCGTTGGTCGTGTAGCTGCTGTGTTTGACCCTGTGAGAACATTGAACATGATTGATTTGTGATCCTTTTTGCCTTTTGGACCACCCGCTCCTTCCACAGGGAGTTCAAGTCTTTGAGCTGGACTCCAAAAAATCTTTGAGCAGACTTTAACAATGTGGTGTAGACTGTTCTTGACCTTCACAGACAACCAATATAACCAACAGATAAAAGAAAACCGTCAATAAAAGAATAATTGAAGCTACATAAAATGCTTTGGGAAACCACATTTTTTATGTCGAGCCCTTTTCACAACTGATTTAGTGTTTTCTGAAAACTTCAGTTCGAACACTGTTCCCAGGTATTTATGAGTCAACGATTTCGATATCTCCACTGTGGATAGTGCTAGCTTTAGGGATATGATAGTTTAAATTTTTTTTTTTTTTTTTAATCTTTTCTCTATCCCTCTCTGCTCACATGCATCTGTTACTCTTCCCTTAAAAATCTGTTTTTACTGAACTGGCTCCTTATCTCTTCTTCAGGCAATGGTTGCATGTTACCCTGGAAATGGGACAGGATATGTACGCCATGTGGATAATCCCAACGGTGACGGTCGCTGTGTCACATGCATATATTACCTGAATAAAGACTGGACGGCCAAGGTGAGTGAGGAATGTGTGGGGGTTTGAAAGATTTATTTAGGGGCTTCTTGCCCTATATGTTGATAGGAATAACATGCAGGAAAGCAGCTGCAGGTCGGACTTGGACATGGCCTAGATTCGAGACATCCCGTGTTATTTAAGATGCCCCGTGTTAATCGACAACAGATCTGTTTTGCAGGACTTTTCTGGTCCCATATTGACCTTACGTCTCTTGTCACCTTTAGCCCATCATGCACCAATCATGTCCGTCAAGTCACACCCGTTTTTCAATCACATTCTCCCTTCCCATCAATCAGATATACAAACAGCATAAATGTTGAATTTTTGGGTCATTTTAATTTTGTTTCGGGATGGTGTTGGTTGTGTGTGGAGCAAATTCCAATATAATGTATAACTGTTTACTACTCAAAAAAATAAAGAACACGTCAAGTCAATCACACTTCTGTAACATCAAACTGTCCACTTAGGAAGCAGCACTGACTGACAGTTTCACATGTTGTGCAAATGGAACAGACAACAGATGGAAATTATAGGCGATCAGCAAGACCCCCAATAAAGGAGTGGTTCTGCTGAGCCCAGACCACTTCTCAGTTCTGATGCTTTCATGATGTTTAGGTCACTGTTGAATGCTAGCGGTGCTTCACTCTGCTGCTAGCATGAGACGGAGTCTACGACACACACGAGGGGCTCAGCTAGCTCATCCAGGATGCACATCAGTGTGAGCTGTGTCTGTCAGCGTAGTGTCCAGAGCATGGAGGCTACCAGGAGACAGGCCAGGACATCAGGAGACAGGCCAGGACATCAGGAGACGTGGAGGAGGGCAACAACCCAGCAGCAGGACCGCTACCTCTGCCTTTGAGCAAGGAGGAACAGGAGGAGCTGCCTGCAACATCCTGCAGAATCACCGGTTTGGTGGGTCAGTAATAGTGTGGGGGGGCATTTCTTTGGGGGGGCGCACAGCCCTCCATGTGCTCACTAGAGGGAGCCTGACTGCCATTAGGTACCCAGAGGAGATCCTTAGACCCCTTGTGAGACCATGTGGACCAGTTGGTCCTGGGTTCCTCCTAATGCGAGACAATGCTGGACCTCATGTGTCTGCAGTGACTCAGCAGTTCCTGTAAGATGAAGGCATTGATGCTATGGACCGACCCGCCCGTTCCCCAGACATCATGTCTCCATCCACCAACGCCACCATGCACCACAGACTGTCCAGGAGGAGGAGGATGCTTTAGTCCAGGTCTGGGAGGAGATCCCTCAGGAGACCATCCTCCACCTCATCAGGAGCATGGCCAGGTGTTGTAGGGAGGTCACACAGGCAGGTGGAGGCCACACACACTACTGAGCCTCATTCTGACTTGTTTTAAGGACATCAGAGTGGGATCTGCCTGGAGTTTTTACTCTTTCATTTTGAGTGTTACTCCAAATCTAGACCTTCATTGGTTAATACATTTGATTTCCATTGATCATGTTTGTGTGATTTAGTTGTCATCACATTCAGCTATGTAAAGAACAAAGTATTTAATAAGAATACTTCACTCATTCATATCTTGGATGTTATTTTACTGTTCCTTTTTAATTTTTGAGCGGTGTACATACTGTAAATATAAACTGGAAAAAAAGAAGTGTCCTTGAAGCTACAGCGAGCAATCGGAGGCAATGACAACACAAGTTAAGTTGGTCAGCGGAAACCCAACGAAAACATTTAGCACTTTATGCTGTCAGGGATTTTTAACACGAGACGGAGTAGATCCTCAAACAGCAGGCTGAGATGTTGCTGCAGAGAGGTTCACAGAATTCACCCTAGCAAACGAAACGGGTTGCCCCCCCAATTCTTCATGTGCAGACTCCCTTACACTCTCAAAGTTTCTGTTCATTCAGTTTACAGTCACCTCTACCT
Organism: Symphodus melops; assembly: GCF_947650265.1. Lineage (NCBI taxonomy): Eukaryota > Metazoa > Chordata > Actinopteri > Labriformes > Labridae > Symphodus > Symphodus melops. The sequence continues at coordinate 25,534,215 of NC_136705.1, read as the reverse complement.
GACGTTACTGCAGGCAGTCAGTCACCTCTACCTGACGTTACTGCAGGCAGTCAGTCACCTCTACCTGACATTACTGCAGGCAGTCAGTCACCTCTACCTGACGTTACTGCAGGCAGTCAGTCACCTCTACCTGACGTTACTGCAGGCAGTCAGTCACCTCTACCTGACATTACTGCAGGCAGTCAGTCACCTCTACCTGACGTTACTGCAGGCAGTCAGTCACCTCTACCTGACATTACTGCAGGCAGTCAGTCACCTCTACCTGACATTACTGCAGGCAGTCAGTCACCTCTACCTGACGTTACTGCAGGCAGTCGGTCACCTCTACCTGCAGCCAGGCAGTCGGTCACCTCTACCTGCAGCCAGGCAGTCACCTCTACCTGCAGCCAGTCAGTCAGTCAGTCACCTCTACCTGCAGCCAGTCAGTCAGTCAGTCAGTCAGTCACCTCTACCTGCAGCCAGTCAGTCAGTCACCTCTACCTGCAGCCAGCCAGCCAGTCAGTCACCTCTACCTGCAGTCAGTCACCTCTACCTGCAGCCAGTCAGTCAGTCACCTCTACCTGCAGTCAGTCACCTCTACCTGCAGCCAGCCAGTCAGTCACCTCTACCTGCAGCCAGCCAGCCAGTCAGTCACCTCTACCTGCAGCCAGCCAGCCAGTCAGTCACCTCTACCTGCAGCCAGCCAGTCAGTCAGTCACCTCTACCTGCAGCCAGTCAGTCAGTCACCTCTACCTGCAGCCAGCCAGGCAGTCAGTCACCTCTACCTGCAGCCAGCCAGCCAGTCAGTCACCTCTACCTGCAGCCAGTCAGTCAGTCACCTCTACCTGCAGCCAGTCAGTCAGTCACCTCTACCTGCAGCCAGGCAGTCAGTCACCTCTACCTGCAGCCAGGCAGTCAGTCACCTCTACCTGCAGCCAGGCAGTCAGTCACCTCTACCTGCAGCCAGGCAGTCAGTCACCTCTACCTGCAGCCAGCCAGGCAGTCACCTCTACCTGCAGGCAGTCAGTCACCTCTACCTGCAGCCAGGCAGTCAGTCACCTCTACCTGCAGCCAGGCAGGCAGTCACCTCTACCTGCAGCCAGTCAGGCAGTCACCTCTACCTGCAGCCAGTCAGTCACCTCTACCTGCAGCCAGGCAGTCAGTCACCTCTACCTGCAGCCAGTCAGTCACCTCTACCTGCAGCCAGTCAGTCAGTCACCTCTACCTGCAGCCAGTCAGTCAGTCACCTCTACCTGCAGCCAGGCAGTCAGTCACCTCTACCTGCAGTCAGTCAGTCAGTCACCTCTACCTGCAGCCAGTCAGTCAGTCACCTCTACCTGCAGCCAGGCAGTCAGTCACCTCTACCTGCAGCCAGGCAGTCAGTCACCTCTACCTGCAGCCAGGCAGTCAGTCACCTCTACCTGCAGCCAGCCAGGCAGTCACCTCTACCTGCAGGCAGTCAGTCACCTCTACCTGCAGCCAGGCAGTCAGTCACCTCTACCTGCAGCCAGGCAGGCAGTCACCTCTACCTGCAGCCAGTCAGGCAGTCACCTCTACCTGCAGCCAGTCAGTCACCTCTACCTGCAGCCAGTCAGTCACCTCTACCTGCAGCCAGTCAGTCAGTCACCTCTACCTGCAGCCAGTCAGTCAGTCACCTCTACCTGCAGCCAGTCAGTCAGTCACCTCTACCTGCAGCCAGGCAGTCAGTCACCTCTACCTGCAGCCAGGCAGTCAGTCACCTCTACCTGCAGGCAGTCAGTCAGTCACCTCTACCTGCAGGCAGTCAGTCACCTCTACCTGCAGCCAGGCAGTCAGTCACCTCTACCTGCAGCCAGTCAGTCACCTCTACCTGCAGCCAGGCAGTCAGTCACCTCTACCTGCAGCCAGTCAGTCAGTCACCTCTACCTGCAGGCAGTCAGTCAGTCACCTCTACCTGCAGGCAGTCAGTCAGTCACCTCTACCTGCAGCCAGGCAGTCAGTCACCTCTACCTGCAGCCAGTCAGTCACCTCTACCTGCAGCCAGGCAGTCAGTCACCTCTACCTGCAGCCAGGCAGTCAGTCACCACTACCTGCAGCCAGTCAGTCAGTCACCTCTACCTGCAGCCAGTCAGTCAGTCACCTCTACCTGCAGCCAGTCAGTCACCTCTTCCTGTTTGTTAAACAACGTCTGGCGTGTGGTAGGAAGTTGAGCATGTTTCACTCCTGAGCGTGTTGTTTTTTATTCTGTTCAGTTACAGACGTTGTTGCTCCTCTCAAACATTTTTAAACAGTCGTTTCTCTTCTGACAGGCTGTGAACTTTCTGCTCCGGCAGGTTTTGCATGTGAAGAGAGGCCTATCATATCAGCGGTGTATCATATTAAGCGGCAAACTTGCAGCAATCTGCTTTTTCACTCTACAGGTCCTTTATCCGGCCACAGCAGTTTTCCTGTCAGTTGTTCTTCCTATCCCTCCACAGGAAGGCCACCCCCCGCTGCTGCTTCCGATCCTGAGCTTTTCTCTGGCTTTCTGTTTCGTACAACGTTTTTCCTTAACTTAGTCGTTCATTGTTGATTATTAAAACTTTTTTTTTTTTCTTAGACATATCTGAATGGATCTGTTTTGAAGAAACCATGAAGGAGGGTAGCTCTCCTCTCTTGATTGTTAGGAAGCTGCTTGTGGTTTTAATTCCTAATCGATTGTCTTGTTCTACAGGAACATGGAGGCCTTCTCCGGATCTTCCCAGAAGGAAAGGCCCAGTTTGCTGACATCGAGCCCAAATTCGACCGCCTCCTGCTATTCTGGTCGGACAGAAGAAATCCTCATGAGGTTCAGCCCGCCTTCTCCACCAGGTCAGCGTCTGGGTCGGTCTACTGCACATGCTCAGAAGACCTCAGTGTGATGAACAGTGAATCACAGTAGGATTGTGTCTCTGCAGGTATGCCATCACGGTGTGGTATTTTGACGCTGACGAGCGAGCCAGAGCGAAAGAAAAATACTTAACGGGTAAGACTGATCGTTTCCCCGTCTCCTGCTCCCTAACGTCTCCTCGCTTGTCTCCTGCTCCCTAACGTCTCCTCGTTTGTCTCCTGCTCCCTAACGTCTCTTCTTGTTTGTCTCCTGCTCCCTAACGTCTCCTCTTGCTTGTCTCCTGCTCCCTAACGTCTCCTCTTGTTTGTCTCCTGCTCCCTAACGTCTCCTGCTCCCTAACGTCTCCTCTTGCTTGTCTCCTGCTCCCTAATGTCTCCTCGTTTGTCTCCTGCTCCCTAACGTCTCCTCTTGTTTGTCTCCTGCTCGCTAACGTCTCCTGCTCCCTAACGTCTCCTCTTGCTTGTCTCCTGCTCCCTAACGTCTCCTCGTTTGTCTCCTGCTCCCTAACGTCTCCTCTTGCTTGTCTCCTGCTCCCTAACGTCTCCTCTTGCTTGTCTCCTGCTCCCTAACGTCTCCTCTTGCTTGTCTCCTTCGTGTGCAGGTGCCGGAGAAAAAGGAGTAAAGGTTGAACTCGGTAAACCTTCAGACCCGAGCTAATGGGACGCTGGCAGTTGGACATCCAGCCAATGAGTGCTCAGCTCAGAAAGTGTTCTGTAGAGAGCATGAGCGTGTCTCACACAGCAGGACAGCAGACTTTTGCTGGAGGTTGACGGCAGATCCAAACAAACAAACATTGGTTTCTGATCGCTCTGAGCAGGCGGGCGACGCCCACGGACCTGGAATGTCACGAAAGGGATTGTGTGGATTTTTTCTTTCTTCTCTCTGACGGAGAACGTTTCAGAAAATCAGTCTGAAGAGGAGTAAGACCCAGAGAGGACTTCCTTTTGTTTCAGTTAATTCCTTAAAGGTACAGTGTTCTGCATATGCTTAATGTGTTATGCTCTTCACATGGAATCAGCTGTTCTAAGCTACTGTCTGGCAGCGTGTGCTTGAGTTTGCAATAATACGACGAATGATCTGAATAAAAATCGTCGTTTTTCTGAAGCTTCTCTGGAGTTTGGATTTTTCTTTCCAGCAGAGGATGTTGGTGTGTCGTCTCTGTGACACACACACACCTGACTCATGTCACCATGGCGACGGCTCATCTTCAGATCCTGCTGCCCCTTCTCCTGGGCCCAGCTGAGTTTGGATCAGATCTTCTCGTGCGCCTGAGCAGGTTGTTGTTGCTTCTGGTGAATTCCAACATTATAAATAAGGAAGTAAGGATTCATCTTGAGGCAGTTATAAGTTGATTTCAAAGATGTCGAGGTTCACATCGGTACTTCTAAATCTACAGCTGCTGACGCTCACCTTATTATTGAGAATCATTTTTCAGAGGACGCACCGCCGTCTTTTAAAGTGGTGAGAAGACAAAAACAGTAACTATGACAAGAAGACAGAACGACACAAATAACATAGAAGATGCAGCGTTTAATCGTCAGCACGATAAGAAGCTAAAGGTCCCGTATTCTTCTTTCTGTGGCTGTAGAAGCTCTTCAGGGTTTCTTATGCATGTTTAGTAAGTCAAACACTGAGGGTGCGTCCCAATCGTCTTTTTCTCTGACGAAGTTTCCTCGCACTGCAATGACCCGGCGTTTAAGTGGCGGTCGTGAAAAGAGCAAATTTGAATTCTTTAAAAGTGAAGGAAAGGTGGCTCAATGTTTCCTTTATAACCTCCTTTAGGAAACACTGGATTTCAAGATGGATGGATATTTTATTGATCCCGAGGGAAATGTAAGAAAACAAAACAATGTGATGTGACTGTAGCGCCACCTAGTGACCAGAAGACACGGGCCTATCGACCACTCGCTGTTCCTCTCAAACATCAACGCGTTTCACCTGCAGCTTAAATCAGATTACCATTTTTATCCAATCAAAACTCCAGGCTCTCTGATTGGTCAGTTTACTCTTCAAAGTGTGAAATAAATCAGATTAACGAGTTCTTAGTTTGATCATCACGTTAAAAACTGTCAAAAAGACGATAATATATCAGAATTAAATAATACAGGTAAAATGTTAAAGAGCCGTTTGTAAAAAATCTACATCGAGTGCAAGCACCTGACTCAGGTGAGTCTGAACACCTGTCAGTAACGTCCCAGGTGAGTCTCCTGAACACCTGTCAGTAACGTCCCAGGTGAGTCTGAACACCTGTCAGTAACGTCCCAGGTGAGTCTGAACACCTGTCAGTAACGTCCCAGGTGAGTCTGAACACCTGTCAGTAACGTCCCAGGTGAGTCTCCTGAACACCTGTCAGTAACGTCCCAGGTGAGTCTCCTGAACACCTGTCAGTAACGTCCCAGGTGAGTCTCCTGAACACCTGTCAGTAACGTCCCAGGTGAGTCTGAACACCTGTCAGTAACGTCCCAGGTGAGTCTGAACACCTGTCAGTAACGTCCCAGGTGAGTCTGAACACCTGTCAGTAACGTCCCAGGTGCTCTGGAGGGGAAGGGAGGAGCTGACCGTCGTCTCCTTCGATGTAGGCGTTGATCCCGCTGCTCTGACTCCCCCAGTCGTAGCTGTCAGCTGCCAGGCTGCAGGATCGAATCATGAAATAGTTTAAATTAACAGTATTTCATTAAAAGGTAACATTGATCTATCAGGTGATTCAAACTTAAAGTGTCAAATGTTATAAAACACACCTGGCTGTTTTCTAAATCTACTGTACCAGTAGTTCACTGATTGGTCGAAAATGAAGTGTGAGATCGTCAGTGAGACGTCGTATATTCCCTGCTCGACTCGCAGGACGCGCTCATTCTTTAACCTGCGCTCGTTGTTGTGGTTTATGTGGGAACGTAACGCCTCACTTCTCCGACTTAGGATGGAGGACCGCAGTGATTAAGCTCCGCCTCTCTGAGGGGGCCGGTTCAGATTTAAGGGAATGTTAAAGTGAGCTGGGAGTTCTTGGAGCTGAGTCACAGAGATAAAGCTGTGCAGGAGTAAATCCTGTAGGTACACAAATATATCTAACTTATCTGACCTTTGACCCTCTAAAGTTCAGTCCTGACCCCCCTCAGCTGTTCTGACCTCTCTATCTGCTCTGTACACTGTTTCTGTGATGTCAGTGTTTTTACCTGGCCTGGATGTTCTGAGGCATGACGTTCCACGCCAGGTCGTCGTCGCTGTCATAGCGCCGCGGGTTGTCAAAGAAGTACGACCTGGAGGAGAAGACGTGACCAGGCAGACCTGAACCGCTCTGACGGACAAGCAGAGACGATAAAGATTAGACATCATCTGTCATGTTGTAAAACCTCCAGGGCCAAAAATACAGCAACACCCGAATGCAACGCTTCATCATGTCCATTAAGGGTTGGGGTTAGCACGGCCCGGGGTCACACTGGGGTCACACGGTTACACTGGGGTCACACTGGGGTCACGGTCACACTGGGGTCACACGGTTACACTGGGGTCACACCGGGGTCACACCGGGGTCACACTGGGGTCACATGGTCACACTGGGGTCACACTGGGGTCACACCGGGGTCACACGGTTACACTGGGGTCACACGGTTACACCGGGGTCACACCGGGGGTCACACGGTTACACTGGGGTCACATGGTTACACCGGGGTTACACCGGGGTCACACTGGGGTCACACGGTTACACTGGGGGTCACACGGTTACACCGGGGTCACACCGGGGTCACACCGGGGTCACACGGTTACACTGGGGGTCACACGGTCACACTGGGGTCACACTGGGGTCACACTGGGGTCACACGGTTACACTGGGGTCACACGGTTACACTGGGGGTCACACTGGGGTCACACCGGGGTCACACGGTTACACTGGGGTCACACGGTTACACTGGGGGTCACACGGTTACACCGGGATCACACGGTTACACCGGGGTCACACTGGGGTCACACGGTTACACCGGGGTCACACTGGGGTCACATGGTTACACCGGGGTTACACCGGGGTCACACTGGGGTCACACTGGGGTCACACCGGGGTCACACGGTTACACTGGGGTCACACGGTTACACCGGGGTCACACTGGGGTCACACCGGGGTCACACGGTTACACCGGGGTCACACGGTTACACTGGGGGTCACACGGTTACACCGGGATCACACGGTTACACCGGGGTCACACTGGGGTCACACGGTTACACCGGGATCACACGGTTACACCGGGGTCACACTGGGGTCACACTGGGGTCACACGGTTACACCGGGATCACACGGTTACACCGGGGTCACGCTGCATTAGCTGCCTGAGCACGATGACCTCGTGGACATGATGTTGTCACTTTACAAACAGTCGAGTCTGCAGAGTGGAAAACATGTCGGTAACTCTGTGACTTGTTCCGAGTCATGAAACTCTGAACTCAGCCAGGTGGGAGGAGTTTCATAAACAGCTGGTATCTAAAGTCTTAAAGTATCGAACATCTGACCGCCGTTCAGTCCGTTTCTCTGCACAAACAGGGAACATGGAGTTTCTTGTTATCACTGTTGTTGTCTTGAACTTTGACCTCTATAGTTGTTGTTGTTCTGCAGCTGAACTCTGTTTGTTTTTCTGCTTTCCTGAGAAGGTTCTGGAACCTCTCAGGTTTATTTATTGGCCTCCGAGGAGTCGTGTCCTCGGGGTCACGGCGAGCTCACCCTGTCCTGGTTCGGCTGTCGAACTCTGAAGAAGAAAACGACGAGGGAGGTGGGGAGCAGCTCCCACACAAACAGGACCACTCCAAACACGATGTAGCCGGCGTCCCCGAGAGTCGACTGGAGATCTGCCTGAAAAAGCAAACACGTTCTTTCACCTGCACACGGAGCAAACGTCCTCATCAGAGTAAATCTGAACAGCCAATAAAAACAGAGACGTTCTTTTAAAGCCTTTTCACAGCCAGTCATCACCCGGAGCGTGACGACTCTATCTCCAGAGGTGCTGCGTGTCAGACTGGCCAGCAGGGGGCCATCAAGAGCTGACAAACTGGAGAGCACAATCCCCCAGCCCTAAAGATGGAGGAGAGACACTCCACCTCCATCTTTGACTTTTCATCAGAACATGACGACCTTTGTAATCATCTCTATATTAATGTGTAGAAATAAAATGAATAGAACCTTTAATGTCATGTTGTTTTGATAAATGCTGGTTTAAGGGGCCTTCAGTGAAGACTCACATGCTGTCCTTTCAAAATAAAGGTAAATGGGGGGAGGGGGGAGGGGGGAGGGGGGGGGGGGTCACCTGGTCAGACACGTTGTACCAGTCGTAGTCAAACGAGTTGATGCTCTTGTTTGAGAGTGCGAGGACGACCAGGTTGTAACACGCACGCGACGCGTACAGGAGGATGACGGTGGCGCCGATGACCGTCACCTGGCACACTGACGTCCCCTGCACAGAAACAGAACACATAGATCAGCAATCATAGAGGAGGTTGGATTTCAGACATACTGAATGTGGATAACATGAGTATTTAAAGTCTCTGATTGGACGAGCTCCTCACCTTTGATTCCAGGTAAATGTTGGCCAGGGACATCTTGGCGATCTTGTAGAGACACAGAGAGAGAGAGACCGCACACAGGACGAAGAGCGTGTCGTTGATAGTGACCCTGATGAGCACGATGGTGTGAACGTCTGCAGATGACATCTTCACCAGCAGAGCGCAGACCAAGTTCACCACCAGGAAGAGCAGACTGAGGAAGAGGTAGACCAGGTACAGAGGCCGCCTGCAGGGGGCAGCACACATTTATAAATGGACTCACTTTATTCTTTCTTCACATTCAGAGTCAGACCTCCAGAGTCAGACCTCCAGGGTCAGACCTCCAGAGTCAGACCTCCAGAGTCAGACCTCCAGAGTCAGACCTCCAGGGTCAGACCTCCAGAGTCAGACCTCCAGGGTCAGACCTCCAGTGTCAGACCTCCAGAGTCAGACCTCCAGAGTCGGACCTCCAGGGTCAGACCTCCAGAGTCAGACCTTCAGAGTCAGACCTTCAGAGTCAGACCTCCAGAGTCAGACCTCCAGGGTCAGACCTCCAGTGTCAGACCTCCAGAGTCAGACCTCCAGAGTCGGACCTCCAGGGTCAGACCTCCAGAGTCAGACCTTCAGAGTCAGACCTTCAGGGTCAGACCTCCAGTGTCAGACCTCCAGAGTCAGACCTTCAGGGTCAGACCTCCAGAGTCAGACCTTCACCCTGGAGGCCTTTTTGAAAATGGCGGCAAAGAGGCAGAAGGAAAAAAAAGAAGAAGAAGAAAAATAATGGTAAGGGTTTCAATAGGATCCTTCACACTGGTTAGTGCTTCGGGCCCTAATGAGACAGGACCCAGTATTGTGCCACACTGTGAGAGTCAGAACCAACCTCCGCCTCAGAACGAGCAAAGTGTGGTGAACAGAATCAACAGAGAGAGCAGCACAAAATGTCATCTTTCATCAAACATCATGAAAACATTTCTGGAGATTAAAAGGTTAAAACGTTTCAATGAATAGAGGATCTTTGATCTAAAGATGGCTTCCTCTCAGAGATTTAAAGGAGGGTTAAAGGGAAAGTAAACACTATTTAATAATATAATATTGATGTATTTCATGATGTTATTAATATGGAGCTCCATGTTTATCATTAAGATGTGAAAATGTGAAGGCGCTCTCACCTGTACCTCAGCAGCTCGGGGGCATACTTGGACTTGGCCTTGAACACAACCTGTGAACAGAAACACTGAATCATGTAAATACACCACATTGTTTTTACAGCTTTCACTTCTGTATGCTCTCTGAGAGAGGAACAACACATTCATCAGAAACAGGAAGCTGAGAACAGCTGAGCACAGAGATCAGTGAGACACAGCCTGGACTCACATCAACAGCAGACCATAAATAGTCTTTAAAACAACACTGGAGACGCTTTGATTTTATATGACAATGATTCACCTGATACATAAAATGATTATTGGCTCTATCGCCTGGAACCCCTAACCCTACAGCTGCAGTTCCTCCAGTGTCCACTAGAGTCTGTCTCCTGCAGTGAGTCAGTCTCCATAGAGCTCTATGTTAAAATGTCCAACTTTACAGCTGCAGTTCCTCCAGTGTCCACTAGAGTCTGTCTCCTGCAGTGAGTCAGTCTCCATAGAGCTCTATGTTAAAATGTCCAACTTTACAGCTGCAGTTCCTCCAGTGTCCACTAGAGTCTGTCTCCTGCAGTGAGTCAGTCTCCATAGAGCTCTATGTTCAAATGTCCAACTTTACAGCTGCAGTTCCTCCAGTGTCCACTAGAGTCTGTCTCCTGCAGTGAGTCAGTCTCCATAGAGCTCTATGTTCAAATGGCCTTTAATATAGGTAATCTGTTTACATTATATTAAGGCTTAAAGTGATGTAGAATTATGGGGCGTGACCTAAAACTACAGAGTGTATATGTGCAGCTTTGACAGTTTGTGTTCTTTTTTTATAACCTTTATTTAACCAGGAAGTGAAACTCATTGAGATTAAAAATCTCTTTTTCAAGAGTGTCCCAGACAAAACAAGCAGCAACACAAAAACAGAGTTTCAGACAGACAACGAGCAGAAAAACAGAAATACTAAAATGTCTGCTTAGGGCTTCCATACTTATTAATGGGGTCAAAACAGTTTTATACAAGTCTGATCAAAATGTTGACAGCGCCCCCTTGTGTCCTCCTTTAAATCACTAGACTTGTGACTAAGAAGAAGATGAAGACCAGGAGCAGACACACCTGCACACTCACCTGTGCAAAGTAAAGGTTCATGAGGCTCAGGGTGAAGAACTGCAGGCACACAGGCAGGCAGTAGAGCAGCCAGAAGGGGAAGGGGCCCAGAGTGTTGGCCGTCACGAAGTTCCTGAAGTAGAAGGAGAAGAGGAGGGTGCGGAGTGCCGACCACAGCAGGCACAGAGACAGGAACACCGTCTGATAGCTGAGTCGCTTGTGTCGGTACCGGAGGACGAGCCACAGCTGCGCGTACACGAAGATGAAGAGGACGGAGTAGAAGACGGTGTAGACAACTGTCAGGCCCAGGGTCACGTAAGGGGGCACTGCCGGGCTCAGGGTGGGCAGAGGCAGAGACGGCTCCTTCTCCTCCATCGGGGCCTCCATGAGGAGGAGGAAGGAGCGGAGATGGGAGCCTCTCTGTCGGCTCTCAGAGCGATCACATCCGCGGAGAGAAGATGAAGGAGACTCGGGCTGTCAGGTGGAAGAGGAGGAGAGGAAACAGAGAGGGACTTCCTGGTGCTCTGCCCTCACACGGCCGGGGAGAGAGGCACATGATCAGTGGAGAGAAAGATCAGTGATCAGCAGCCGAGGGCAGGAAGCTGAACGGAGCTGCAGACAGAAACCCAGCGAGGACCAGCCACTCCCCTTTTTACGTGACGCTACGTATCAGCTGACGCACGCGACTGTACCTTTAACCCTGTGATGGCGTTTCCCACCACAAAACGACCCCAAGAGAGCAGACAGGCGGGGGTTTTTACAATCAAGCTGCAGCCTGCAGGGAGAGGAAGTCAAAACCACACAAAGTTCCTCCAGTGTCCACTAGAGTCTGTCTCCTGCAGTGAGTCAGTCTCCATAGAGCTCTATGTTAAAATAAACATGTTTACAGGATTGTGCAAAAACAGTTTGGGTCATGAGAGCTCATGTCTCTCTTTGTGAACCTACAGGCTCAATGTTTAACTCCCCTGTGAGATGTGCAGGACAGAATCATCAGACTCTTCCTCGAGGCTGCATAGCGTCCATAAACATAGATTACCATAAAGACTTCCTCACACACACTTCAGGAAACTTTGATATTTTTTCATCTCATACCACCATCTATTTAGTCCATTTAGTCTAAATAAAATATATAAATGTATAAAATGTATTAAAATATGACATAAAGCCCCCTTCTATAGAACATTTACAATCAATTCATAAAGATCTGAGATAATCACGAATTCCTGTTTTTATCCACACTACAAACTTTACAAAGCTCAATCCTGCTGTATTCTAAATATGGCCACACGGGGGCGCCATGTATCCGTGTAAAGAGTGCCAGCCTTGCAGATCTCTTTATTATTCTCACAGCTCTTTGCTTGCTTGGATTTATTCTATGAAATCTCTTCCAATGTTTCTCTTCACCTTGTGCTCTAACTCCACACTGTCAGGATCTCACCATGATTCATGACGTTTGATCTGATGATACCACTAATTTCTATCTATCCATCCATCCAACCATCCATCCATCCATCCAACCATCCATCCATCCATCCAACCATCCATCCATCCATCCATCCATCCAACCATCCATCCATCCATCCAACCATCCATCCATCCATCCATCCATCCATCCATCCATCCATCCATCCATCCATCCATCCATCCAACCATCCATCCATCCATCCATCCATCCATCCATCCATCCATCCATCCATCCAACCATCCATCCATCCATCCATCCATCCATCCATCCATCCATCCATCCATCCATCCATCCATCCAACCATCCATCCATCCATCCATCCATCCATCCATCCATCTGCTTGTTTGTCAAGCACTTATTAAATCTGTGTTTTTAAATGTGCTCTCAAAGATCTGATAATTATTATCACAATTAGGACTTTAAACCTGTTTATGTCACTTTAAATCGCTGTTACTGGTTTCACTGTTTTCAATCCACTTCATTGTGTTTACTAATTCAACTATTCATAACCTCCATCAGGTCATTTAATGTCATATTCTCTCCCCTGGGTTTGCCAGATATGAGAGCAGCGATGGAAGTGAAACACTGCGGACTTCACAGAATGAAACTGTTGAGTGATAACTTGTCAAAGTGAGACAGGAACCTTTCTGTTTGTAGGAGGTCAAACCTCTCTGGACTCATTCATTTACTGAACAGTTGGTTTAAGTCAGAAATTCCTTTTAATCCAATGTTGTGTTTACTGATACCTCACATATCCAAGGGTGAATTCTGTGTGATCATAGTGGGTACAATAACAGCCTGACGAGTTATTGTAAGACAAAACATCAGGGTTCAGTGCAATGAAACATCTTGTATGCTGAACAGACTCCCTGGATCATTTTCAATCTCATCCCTGATAAGATCATCTTTCTGATGTATTCCTGATTTTACTTGTCTCTGCTGTGACGAGCATTTTTTTTGTAAAACTTTTGATGTATTTGTTTTTAATTTTTATATTTTTCCTCTTTGGCTGCTGCTTTAGTTTATGTTCACTGGATTTGTGTGCTGAAGTCTGCCCTCATGTTATGTGTAAGATTGGGGTTTCTATATGCTTGATTTCTAAAGATGTCAATGCCATGTACCATGCCTTTAAAAAGCTCAATAGAAATATTTGAATTTCAAGAAAAGAATTTAGATTGCAGTACCCATTTTAAACACTAGGGGAGTTTACATACATCTTTACAATAATCTCATCCTCATCAACAGTCCTGAGGAACCTAAGAGAGCTCAGGAGCTCCCAGAGAGACGAGAGGTTAGAATATAAAGATAGAGACAAGCAGTAATAAGATATGAAAGCTGGAAGAGATAAGAGATCCTGGTGCCAGTTCCCCCGGTAGTCTAGGCCTATAGCAGCATAACTATGAGCTGGTCTAGACCTGATCCAGCACTAACTATAAGATTTATCAAAAAGAAAAGTTTGAAGTCTATTCTTAAAAGTACCTAATGTGTCTGCCTCCCGGACCCCGACTGGTAGACGATTCCAAAGACTGCAGACTCTACCACCTGTAGGACATTTAGAGACTGTAGGTACCAGCAGGTCTGATAACTGCAGACTCTACCTCCTGTAGGACATTTAGAGAGATAGGATGGTGCCTGACCGTTTAGAGCTTTGTAGGTGAGCAGAAGGATTTTAAATTCTATTCTAGATTTTATAGGGAGCCAATGGAGAGAAGCCAATACAGGAGTCATGTGGTCCCTTTTCCTAGTTCTAGTAAGAACACGAGCTGCAGCGTTTTGGACTAGCTGAAGGGTCTGTAGAGATTTAGTTATGAGTCATTGGGTGTGGGCGTGGCCTGCTGTTAGACTATTTTTTTGCATTCTGGCAAATTGCAAAAAAAGTAAATGTTTGCATCTCTGCCATGCAGCGTTCCATCATATCCACATTTCTCATGCGTGACATGGGCCCACCCTGATTGCAATTTTCGGAATTACTCATAGCGCCACCTGTTGACAACAGGAAGTGACTTCTTCTAAATTAGCACTAGCCATTGCTACATGGTTGATAGCAGCATTGGTGTGGACCATCCCAAGACTTAGTCATACAACAGTTTCAAACTTGAATGCCTTCTACAAACCCAGTCGCCATATGGACGCGTTGTTCGGCATCAAACAGGAAGTAGTATTTGACAGACAAGCTCCTCGTAAACTCACTAAACTTCATACACATTATCCCAGTGGTAAAGTAAAACGATCCATATGGGCAAAGTGAGTGGGCGTGGCTAAATGGCTCAGTGGCGCTTACTTCAGATTTTCAAAAGGGCCTCCCATAGGGTTTTTCTTCGCCCTCATGCATGACATTTTTTATGCATATTAAACACGTCAGGATATAAAATCATCTTACACCCATAAAAAAAACCCAACAGGAAGTCCACAAATTTTATTTGATTTTCAGAATAATGCCTGTGTTTACAAACAAACAAAAACAGCATTTATTTCTATCTTTTTGGATCAGTTAATTGAACACTTGCCAGATCCATAGGGGCGTGGCCACAGCTGTACGTCAAGGGGCGTGGCCACAGCTGTACATCAAGGGGCGTGGCCACAGCTGTACATCGCGGGGTGTGGCCACAGCTGTACATCAAGGGGCGTGGCCACAGCTGTACATCAAGGGGCGTGGCCACAGCTGTACATCACGGGGTGTGGCCACAGCTGTACGTCAAGGGGCGTGGCCACAGCTGTACATCAAGGGGCGTGGCCACAGCTGTACATCAAGGGGCGTGGCCACAGCTGGAGGTTTGGACTGTTTGCCAAAAGATCCAAAACCTTTTTAATTGTCATATACAATACTCTGTCTTCTTTGATTTCCACATGTATGATCACTCTGGACACATAACAATAATTAATTAATTATAAGTACTGCTTATATATGAAACATTCCACCTGTCACAGGTATCATGACAGTGCCAGCCTGCTTTATTTATCTATTTCAACTTGCCAGTGCTACAACTTTTACACAGACTCCTCTGCTGGCCGGCTTCTTGGCCAAAGGGGTCCTTCATAGCTGCTTGCTGTTTTGATTTGTGTTGATTTTTTTAATACATTGTTTGTATTAAGTAAAGGTCAGATTTAAATGAATGATGTCAGAGGTCACTGTGAGTCATGAAATCCTGTTGGGGCTCTTACGTACTCGTATTGAAACATCCTGGAATTTTGGCCTGTGGTTTGTGGGATGAGTGATTTGCAGCATGTTGGCTGCTCATTATAGCCTGATAGCCTCACATGCTAAGTGTTTGCTATACAGTGCTCTGTGATATTGTTCTTTATACAACATTTCCATCAAACAGGCTGTGA
The DNA here is from genome assembly GCF_947650265.1 of Symphodus melops. NCBI lineage: Eukaryota > Metazoa > Chordata > Actinopteri > Labriformes > Labridae > Symphodus > Symphodus melops. The sequence continues at coordinate 25,518,842 of NC_136705.1, read as the reverse complement.
CACTCTGTTGCTGCTAACTGGTCCATGCCTTGATGTCTCTGCTCTGATGGTCCCTTGGCTGGTGTCCAAATTTGGCAATACAGGTCCAGTGTTGTCCCTCTGGAGACTCCTGGACCTCCCACACAGGGGCCCCTTTAATCATCATACAAACAGGGACGGATCTCCTCTACTGTACTGGGAGAAGGGTCATCACAATACCAGAATTTTAAACTTGAATATGATTGTTAAAAGAAATTGAGGCCTATTTGTTACCATGGCAAAAGAAATAGAAGACCTAGACCTGTTTTTAAATGTCCTCTGAGCTCAGGTCACAAACAGCGGCTACAACCATCAAGCCTTTAAAGATGATAAGAGCAATTCAAAAGCTACTCAGGAAGCCAATCAGGTCCCATCAGGGTCACGTTTGAAAAAAGATCAATATGTGACTTTTTGATAACTTTTCCTTAACTTGTTGATACATGTTTAAATGATGGGGGATCCTCGGGTACTGGCTGACTTCGTGGTTACAGACAGTTTACAGAGTCTGCCTTCAGGGGCTCCAGATCTTCACCTCCATCAATCAATTAATCCATCAATCCATCAATCAATCAATCAATCAATCAATCAATCAATCTTTATTTGTATAGCGTCAGTTCATAACAGGTGTTATCTGGAGACACTTTACATAAAGTAGGTAAAGGAGCTTCCTGTTTGTCTGTTAACATTAACAAAGAGCAGGTAAACATGCTCATTGTTTACATAAAGCAGGTAAACATGTTCATTGTTTACATAAAGCAGGTAAACATGCTCATTGTTTACATAAAGCAGGTAAACATGTTCATTGTTTACATAAAGCAGGTAAACATGTTCATTGTTTACATAAAGCAGGTAAACATGCTCATTGTTTACATAAAGCAGGTAAACATGCTCATTGTTTACATAAAGCAGGTAAACATGCTCATTGTTTACATAAAGCAGGTAAACATGCTCATTGTTATGTTTACATAAAGCAGGTAAACATGTTCATTGTTTACATAAAGCAGGTAAACATGCTCATTGTTTACATAAAGCAGGTAAACATGTTCATTGTTTACATAAAGCAGGTAAACATGCTCATTGTTTACATAAAGCAGGTAAACATGTTCATTGTTATGTTTACATAAAGCAGGTAAACATGTTCATTGTTTACATAAAGCAGGTAAACATGTTCATTGTTATGTTTACATAAAGCAGGTAAACATGTTCATTGTTATGTTTACATAAAGCAGGTAAACATGCTCATTGTTTACATAAAGCAGGTAAACATGTTCATTGTTTACATAAAGCAGGTAAACATGTTCATTGTTTAGGCCACTTGTTAAGGCCACTTAACAAGTCATCAAGTCACGCTGGAACACATTGTTCAGTTCAGTGTCATTATTAGTGGTTAAAATGAATCATTTCTCTGTGAGAACTTTACGATACAAGTGCTTTATGCTTTACATAAAGCAGGTAAACATGTTCATTGTTATGTTTACATAAAGCAGGTAAACATGTTCATTGTTTACATAAAGCAGGTAAACATGTTCATTGTTTACATAAAGCAGGTAAACATGTTCATTGTTTACATAAAGCAGGTAAACATGCTCATTGTTATGTTTACATAAAGCAGGTAAAGAACATGAAGAACATAAAGAACATAAAGAACATGAAGAACATGAAGAACATAAAGAACATGAAGAACATGAAGAACACGAAGAACACGAAGAACACAAAGAACATAAAGAACATGAAGAACATGAAGAACATGAAGAACATAAAGAACATGAAGAACATGAAGAACATGAAGAACATGAAGAACATGACGAACATAAATAACATGAAGAACATAAAGAACATGAAGAACATGAAGAACATGAAGAACATGAAGAACATGAAGAACACAAAGAACATGAAGAACATGAAGAACATGAAGAACATAAATAACATGAAGAACATGAAGAACATGAAGAACATAAAGAACACAAAGAACATGAAGAACATGAAGAACATGAAGAACATGAAGAACATGAAGAACACAAAGAACACAAAGAACATGAAGAACATGAAGAACATGAAGAACACAAAGAACATGAAGAACATGAAGAACATGAAGAACATGAAGAACATGAAGAACATAAAGAACATGAAGAACATGAAGAACATAAAGAACATGAAGAACATGAAGAACATAAAGAACATGAAGAACATAAATAACATGAAGAACATGAAGAACATGAAGAACATGAAGAACATGAAGAACATAAAGAACATGAAGAACATGAAGAACACAAAGAACATGAAGAACATGAAGAACATGAAGAACATAAATAACATGAAGAACATGAAGAACATGAAGAACATGAAGAACACAAAGAACACAAAGAACACAAAGAACATGAAGAACATGAAGAACATGAAGAACACAAAGAACATGAAGAACATGAAGAACATGAAGAACATAAAGAACATGAAGAACATAAATAACATGAAGAACATGAAGAACATGAAGAACATGAAGAACATGAAGAACATAAAGAACATGAAGAACATGAAGAACACAAAGAACACGAAGAACATGAAGAACATGAAGAACATAAATAACATGAAGAACATGAAGAACATGAAGAACATGAAGAACACAAAGAACACAAAGAACACAAAGAACACGAAGAACATGAAGAACATGAAGAACACAAAGAACATGAAGAACATGAAGAACATGAAGAACATAAAGAACATGAAGAACATAAAGAACATGAAGAACATGAAGAACATAAAGAACATGAAGAACATGAAGAACATGAAGAACATAAAGAACATGAAGAACATAAATAACATGAAGAACATGAAGAACATGAAGAACACGAAGAACATGAAGAACATAAAGAACATGAAGAACATAAAGAACACGAAGAACATAAAGAACACGAAGAACACAAAGAACATGAAGAACATAAAGAACATGAAGAACATAAAGAACATGAAGAACATGAAGAACACGAAGAACATGAAGAACACAAAGAACATGAAGAACACAAAGAACATGAAGAACATGAAGAACATGAAGAACATGAAGAACATGAAGAACACGAAGAACATGAAGAACATAAAGAACATGAAGAACATGAAGAACACAAAGAACATGAAGAACATAAAGAACATGAAGAACATGAAGAACATAAATAACATGAAGAACATGAAGAACACGAAGAACACAAAGAACACAAAGAACACGAAGAACATGAAGAACATGAAGAACATGAAGAACATGAAGAACACAAAGAACATGAAGAACATAAAGAACATGAAGAACATAAAGAACATGAAGAACATAAAGAACATGAAGAACATAAAGAACACAAAGAACACAAAGAACACAAAGAACATGAAGAACATGAAGAACATAAAGAACACAAAGAACATGAAGAACATGAAGAACATGAAGAACATAAAGAACATAAAGAACACAAAGAACATAAAGAACATGAAGAACATAAAGAACATAAAGAACATAAAGAACATGAAGAACATGAAGAACATGAAGAACATAAAGAACACGAACACAAAGAACACGAAGAACATGAAGAACATGAAGAACATAAAGAACATAAAGAACACAAAGAACATGAAGAACATAAAGAACATAAAGAACATGAAGAACATGAAGAACATAAAGAACATGAAGAACATAAAGAACATGAAGAACATGAAGAACATGAAGAACATAAAGAACACAAAGAACACAAAGAACACGAAGAACATGAAGAACATAAAGAACATGAAGAACATGAAGAACACGAAGAACATGAAGAACATGAAGAACATGAAGAACATGAAGAACACAAAGAACATGAAGAACATGAAGAACATGAAGAACATGAAGAACATGCAGAACATAAAGAACGAACACAGGGGAGGAATAACAACATGAAAGGCCGCTCCAGGTTTCTGCTCTGGGTCAAAGGTCATATTGAAGTTTCAGTGTTTGGAATGTGACATATTTAAACCTCATAGTTACAGATAATTTAAATTGTTTATTAAAATATGAAGCTGTTAGGGGTTCTTACTGTTCTCTAGCTTCACCGATGATCTGAGTGAGTTTTGCACCTTACAGCTCAAACATTCATGGTCAGAAGTATCAATAACAGATTAAAAGAAACCAAACCAATAAATAAATAAACCTGGAGCAACTTATGAGATAACTTCTCTGTACTGTATGATGTGAATCTTCTTTGGGCTCCAGTCTGTCCTGAACCAACCCGAGGGTCCAGTTTGAACCGTGTCATTAAACGTGGCAACAAGCTGACCCAGAGTCTTCCAGCCCGCAGTAACAACCACAACAAGACTTGAGAGAATTAGTTTGACGAGCCTGATGAACAGAAAGGTTCGGATCCTGCTCACGAGCCTGATGAACAGAAAGGTTCGGATCCTGCTCACGAGCCTGATGAACAGAAAGGTTCGGATCCTGCTCACGAGCCTGATGAACAGAAAGGTTCGGATCCTGCTCACGAGCCTGATGAACAGAAAGGTTCGGATCCTGCTCATGTGTCTCAGCTCCTCTGAAAGCTGCGCTCCGCTCAGCTCCGCCCCGCGTCTCCAAACTCTGCCTGAACTTTCTCTGTCGGAGCCTGCGCGTCACTCTGCGCTGACACGATCCGGACAGACTACTGGACTGCACGACTGCTCCTCGGACACGAACAATGGGTTGGCAGGAGCGAGTTTGGGTCGCCTTTGCCACTTTTCTCGGATTCGTAGCGTTAGCGCGGAGCGTGACGCGGGAGCAGCTTTTCCCACACGGTCCGAGCGCAGGAGACCAGAGCCTGGAGGCAGGGACCGACCAGACGCACAGACTCGACCTGGACAGTCCTATGCTGTTTTACGATGGCACTTTCAACAGCATCTTTGTAAGTCAGCCATAACTCTGTATAAATATTATAATGATCGTTTTGGGACAGACGCGTGGACTTCTTTGGTCCCGATTGACTGTCCGTCGAACCTCGAAACTCCTGGTGTTTTTTTGTTGTTGAGGAAACGGGTCAGTAGTTCCGACACAGAATATATGTGGGGAATGTTGTGTTTCTGCCGTTCTCTGGATTCATCGTAAATATTGATTGACTTTTCACGCAGTGGAATTCATGTGTCCACGCATTCTTCCCGCCTCCTCTGCGGTTATCGCGTTACTGTACAAACAGTATTATTGTGCAATCCACTCTAAAACCTCCACTGATGACAGTCAGGCACATAACTGTGGGGTCCAACCAGACATTCACTGCAACATCTCAATGACACTCCACATGTGAGACTTCATGTCTTTTATCAGGGTTTCTGCGCAGGTCAGACAGGAAACATGAACTGATCCCACATGAGCTGTCAGGACTTCTTTATTTGGTGTCACACAGTTTTTTGTTATCGTCTGATTTCTGCTTGAATTGTTTGTAGGAGTGAAACTCGGATGCCTTGTTTATTCTAACAGAATGAAAGGTGTGTAAAAAGTGACCTGGGGAGACTGTTGAGTCTTAAAGGTCAGAAAAAGGTGAAAACATCATCTGACTAAAAGCTGCAGATTTGTGTTGGTTAGACAAATGGCTCTTTATTTCCTGTGATCAAAGAGATCCATGTGGATAATGCATGACAGCAGTCATTTCCCTTCAGGGAGCAGCGAACCAACAGGTCACAGGATTTATGTTATTTTATTAAAAGCAGTCCAAAAGTGAGGACGTACAACCATCAGGAAGTACAGAAGTGGGGCGCCAGATAGCCTCGTGGTTATGTCCCCACGTCTACTGTCGTCCTCGTCACAGTGGCTGTGAGTTAAAATCTTACTTCAGCCCCTCGCAACATGTCACCTTACAATTTTTCTTTTTTCAGCTGTTCTGTCCAATAAAGACAGAAAATAAGTTAAAGGTCCATTTTCTTCTTTTTCTGCTTTTAGGCTCTTTGGTGTTTCCAGCTGTTTTTAACAAAACTCAAAGTCCACAGAAATGCAGCTTCTCCGAACCTCGACCACCAGGAGCTGCATGAACGCTCGGTCCCCAGCCCCCCCCCTTTACACTGCCGGTCACACATACACACTCACACACTGATGGTAGAGGCTGCTGCAGAGTCCATCAGTATGAACTCATCCATTCATACACTGATGGTAGAGGCTGCTGCAGAGTCCATCAGTATGAACTCATCCATTCAGACACATTCACACACTGATGGTAGAGGCTGCTGCAGAGTCCATCAGTATGAACTCATCCATTCATACACTGATGGTAGAGGCTGCTGCAGAGTCCATCAGTATGAACTCATCCATTCATACACTGATGGTAGAGGCTGCTGCAGAGTCCATCAGTATGAACTCATCCATTCATACACTGATGGTAGAGGCTGCTGCAGAGTCCATCAGTATGAACTCATCCATTCACACACTGATGGTAGAGGCTGCTGCAGAGTAAAGAGTCCATCAGTATGAACTCATCCATTCATACACATTCACACACTGATGGTAGAGGCTGCTGCAGAGTCCATCAGTATGAACTCATCCATTCACACACATTCACACACTGATGGTAGAGGCTGCTGCAGAGTCCATCAGTATGAACTCATCCATTCATACACTGATGGTAGAGGCTGCTGCAGAGTCCATCAGTATGAACTCATCCATTCACACACACTCACACACTGCAGAAGCAGCGGGAACAGCTCGGGGTTAAGCGTCTCGTCCATGGACACTCTGGACATGTAACTGGGGATTGAACAGCAACCTTCAGATTGAGAGACGACCGGCTCTGAGCCACAGCCGCCTAATTACATCAGCAACTTGTTATCATCGTGACCTCTGTGTCATGATTTAAAACAGATTTAAGGTCGTAGAAATGTCTGCTAAATTACATAATCTCTGTTATTTAAATCTGAATTGCACAAAATATCAGCAATATTGAGATGTTGAAATGACACTGTGCAAGTGTTTGCCTGCAATTTTAATGATTGGGAACAAGAGATGACACAGTATTGGTTGCCAAGGAAACCTATTTGTGTTGCCAGGTATATATGTGGTTAGATTTTTACCATATGGTGTTGAAGTGAGAAGAGCCTGTTCCTGTCCTGGCAGCTGTGTTTAGAGGAGGTGTACATTCCTCCAGCTGAGGCTTGACTTGACTTATTGGACATATTTCAATCCTTTTTGTACACGGACTGAAGTTTGGCTAAATACTTCCATTTGATTGTTTTTCAAGCAGCCTGGTGTTACAAAGCGTCTGGGCCCTGAGGGGAGACTGGATCCTTTCACAGCAGACTCTTCATGTGGAGGGTTAATCGTCTCCTCGTCAATGTGATTCATATACCAAGAAGCCTCGCTGAATTCTCCCCCTCATTATCACAGTGACTGATCATTTCCCCAGCTCTCTCGTACTCCCATCTTGGCAGGAAGTTTCAGTAATGAAGATTAGCGTGGGCTCTCTGGGGTGGTTCATGGATCGGGACAGGAAGCCGAGTGGCCCGGGCCAGGAATAGCACTCGTTGTTTCTCCTGGTCAGGAAGTGAAGGAGCCCCCAGAGTGTTTTCTACATGAGTCCAGGTTTTCTCCTTTACGAGCTCTGCATGTGTTCACGGCATCTTGTTTGTTCATTAGCGCTTCAGTAGGCCACGGCATCTGACCCAAATCATTAGTGCAATGAACAAACATGGAAGTGGGTCAGAGAGGACCCCGCTCTGCTTCATGTATAGGAGAGCAAACTTTACTCGATGACACGTACAATAAACATACTAAGCTAAGTTAATTTTGGGGTTTGAAGTTATGAATTTAAATTTAGAAGCTAAAAGCTAACTGGAGCTAACGGGAGCTAACTGACGCGCAGCTCGTATTAAACAGATCATTCTCACGAGAACGAGAAAATGATGAGTGAAAATGAAGAGTGTTCATTTTGCTCCGATGTGTAAATCCATCTCTCTCTCTGCTCGTCGTATGTCGGCCATGTTGCCTTCTTGGCTAAGCTCTACGTTTTGTTCGCCAGACGCCTCTTTGTTTCACTTTGTCTTCACACGTCTTTGACACAGTCTGCTTCACGTTACATCCCTCGTTAAATGCACTCATTTATACCATAATGAAGACTTTTCTTTGTGTTGTTGTTCTTTTGGGTTGATTTGAATTGCTCTTGATTTTGTTCAAAGGAGAGACAATGATGCAAAACAAAAAGATCATTATCCTTAAATGCATTAATGCAAAAGAAACTAGCATGATGAAGGGGACTGATGTAGTGTTTATTTCCCACTTCAACTTGTTCTCTTACTTTCTTATACACAAGGTGTCAAGGTGTTTCAATGATCTCATTTCTTGTTATTCCCCTTTTTTCATTTCAGATCAACACCAATGGTTTTGTTGCCACATCAGAGCCGACGGCCGAGCTGACATATCTTGGCAAAGTGCCTCCAAAGTTCGGCATGATTGCAGCTCTGCAGGGAGACCTGGACACGAGCGACGGTGTGGGGAAAGTTTTCTTCCGTCAAGACTCCAGTCCTGATGTTCTGTCTCGAGCTGCCAACACCATCAATAAAGCCTTCCCTGAAGATGATGAGGTCCATCCCATAAATGTTGTGGTCATCACCTGGTATGATGTGACCACACCTGGTCCTCAGGGCAGAGGAGATGGGACAGTAAAGAAGGTGAGCATTCTGCAGTTATTCAATGTCTCCAAAGTAGAATGAGTGGTTTACGCTCTGTGATGCTTCATCCCACAGAGGAACACCTTTCAGCTGGTGATCGCTTCCCTGGAGACCTTCTCGTACGCTATCGTTCTGTACGCTCGGGACGGGATGCAGTTTGTCTCCACGCCTGCAGGACATGACGGTGTCATCATGCATGCTGGCTTCAGTAAGGGTTTGGTCCAAGGTTTCCTGTATTCCAGTCAGGGGCAGTACTACCGCACGACCACTGATGAGGAGGCGTCTGTCAGAGCTTTAGCAGAGTAAGTCACGCTGACAAAGTCCTAACGAGAATAAAGGCCAAATGAAGGTGTGATATAAAGGTGACTATACATCATGAATTAGTGATATCGAAATCACCCCAAAATGGAGGCGACCTGGAGAGACCCAAAATGTTTTTGTACCAGGCTGTAAACATTTTTATTTCTACTGTTTTAACATAGAGCTCTATGGAGACTGACTCACTGCAGGAGACAGACTCTAGTGGACACTGGAGGAACTGCAGCTGTAAAGTTGGACATTTTAACATAGAGCTCTATGGAGACTGACTCACTGCAGGAGACAGACTCTAGTGGACACTGGAGGAACTGCAGCTTTAAAGTTGGACATTTTAACATAGAGCTCTATGGAGACTGACTCACTGCAGGAGACAGACTCTAGTGGACACTGGAGGAACTGCAGCTGTAAAGTTGGACATTTTAACATAGAGCTCTATGGAGACTGACTCACTGCAGGAGACAGACTCTAGTGGACACTGGAGGAACTGCAGCTTTAAAGTTGGACATTTTAACATAGAGCTCTATGGAGACTGACTCACTGCAGGAGACAGACTCTAGTGGACACTGGAGGAACTGCAGCTTTAAAGTTGGACATTTTAACATAGAGCTCTATGGAGACTGACTCACTGCAGGAGACAGACTCTAGTGGACACTGGAGGAACTGCAGCTGTAAAGTTGGACATTTTAACATAGAGCTCTATGGAGACTGACTCACTGCAGGAGACAGACTCTAGTGGACACTGGAGGAACTGCAGCTGTAAAGTTGGACATTTTAACATAGAGCTCTATGGAGACTGACTCACTGCAGGAGACAGACTCTAGTGGACACTGGAGGAACTGCAGCTGTAAAGTTGGACATTTTAACATAGAGCTCTATGGAGACTGACTCACTGCAGGAGACAGACTCTAGTGGACACTGGAGGAACTGCAGCTGTAAAGTTGGACATTTTAACATAGAGCTCTATGGAGACTGACTCACTGCAGGAGAGAGACTCTAGTGGACACTGGAGGAACTGCAGCTTTAAAGTTGGACATTTTAACATAGAGCTCTATGGAGACTGACTCACTGCAGGAGACAGACTCTAGTGGACACTGGAGGAACTGCAGCTTTAAAGTTGGACATTTTAACATAGAGCTCTATGGAGACTGACTCACTGCAGGAGACAGACTCTAGTGGACACTGGAGGAACTGCAGGAGACAGACTCTATGGAGACTGACTCACTGCAGGAGACAGACTCACTGGAAGTCAGTGCTTGTTTCATAAAGCTGAAGTTGAGTGAAAAGCAACACTGGAAGAGAAAGGATCGGATGTTTATGACTGTTGCTGTGTGGAAGTTTTAGGATCTGTCTGTTAAAGTCTGTCCCCCTTCCACCTTTCACAGGGAGACTAACTCCGGCAGCCGGGGGGTCTGGGTCTATGAGATTGGGACTTCTCCTTATTTTACCAACGTATATCCAGGTGAGGTCACTGACCTGCCCCCTGAGGATGCACCACAGGGAGCCCCCGAGGGCCACGAGGAGGCCCCTGATACAAGGATTTACACCAACGGACAGGAAGTAGAATACCCTCGTTACGATGGAGGGCAGATTCAAGTCCACCCAGTTCAGTACCAGCCCCGGCAGCCTGAGAATCCAGAGGTGGTGGTGATAGACGACACAGATATCAACGTAGACGGTGAGTCTGAAAAGCTCCAAAAGAACTGTTCGAGGTTTCTGCCTGTTATTATAAAGTTTATCTTGCTGCCTTCTTCGAAGCTTTACACTGTTCCTTAATGTCTGTAAATGCAGTTCCAGATGTCCACGTGTCATGAAAGAATTTTTGATTTTATATGGTTGTAGTTTTCTGCACAAACAGAAATGAATGGATTATGGATGTTCGTCTCATGTTTCAGTGTTCTCCTACAACCTGGGGACTTGTGCAAACAACCGGAAGAAATGCTCTCAGTTAGCTGACTGCAAAGATTACTCCAGTGGATACTGCTGCCACTGCAGACCGGGTTTCTACGGCAACGGGATACAGTGTGTGGCCGAGGGTAATGTTCCACTTCCGCTTGATGTTCATGGAAATAAGATAAAGTTGTCTGGGATTACTGCTTCAGGAAGATGGACCGGAACGAGAAGTTAAACACATGACACATCAGCGTTTAATTCTCAGAATGAACAACGCGGTAAATGTCTCCGTGTCGGGATTGAATCCTCCAGAAAGTATTTTAGTAACTCTTAGATTCAGAGATCTCTTTCAGCGGGTTCACTGGTTGATTACTCTGCAGGTGATTTAAAAACACTTTGCTCGTCTCTGCAAACAGCTTGAGATGACGTTTTGTTTTTTGCTTTTTTACAGGAAAGCCTCAAAGGATGAACGGTAAAATGCACGGGAAAGTGTTCGTGGGAAGCTCTGCCTCTGCAGTGGAGTTTAACAGCAACGATCTGCACTCGTATGTCGTGGTAAATGACGGTCGTTCATACGTGGCCATCAGCGACATCCCGTCCTCCCTCGGGCCCTCGCTGCAGCCCCTGTCTGCCCTCGGGGGCGTGATTGGTTGGGCGTTTGCTCTGGAGCAGCCGGGCTTTAAGAATGGCTTCAGCATTATAGGTTTGTAAATGTTTCTGCACCAGTATGTTGTGATTGTTTGACACCCTTTCTTTTGTCATTCTTTGCTCAGTTAGAAAACAGCAAAGGGAAGTTTCTCTGGGAACAGCAGCTGCAGGATTACTCACTCTGTCCAGCTGCATTTCTTTCACTTCGAGCCAAGGAGGAAAGCCAAAGTTCATCCAGGTCCAGGGTCTCACAGCTAACCTCTGGTCTCTGTCCTCTGTAGGGGGCGAGTTCACACGGCAGGCTGAGGTGACCTTTCTGCCGGGGAATGAGAAGCTGAGCATCACGCAGCAGTTTAAAGGCATCGATGAGCACGACCACCTGGTGGTGAGCACCGACGTGGAGGGTCGGGTCCCTGAGGTGCCTGGTGGCTCCACCGTGCAAATCGACCCCTACTCTGAGATCTACCAGTACAGCAACAACCGTAAGAAGTAGCCTGAACACAGCCTGTCAGCTGCTTGTTTGTCCTGTTTTGTGATTGGTCAAATCTTCTCATCAGATATCAGATCCACTTTTCAAATATAATGTTCAGCACTCGTTGAGCCTGTTTCTTCATCTATCAGCTGTGTCCTTTATATCGGCCAACGCTCCGTCACGGAGAGTCCCGTTTCCTGCACACGGGGGGCTGCCACAGCTGTGAGGGGTTGGTGCCTTGCTCTAGGGCTCCTCTGCAGTACCCTCCCCTTCCCAATCCACGTCCCTCCAGACGAAGCTGCTGCGGCCGCTCTGTCACGCCGTCAGTCCTGTAACACATGAGATCCGACAGGATACGATACCATGCAGGATGTTAGCTAGCAACACCAAACCCTTTGTTAGTGTGAGCTCATGAAGACAGACACTCGGTGTCCTTGTCTCCTCTGTGTCCTTGTCTCCTCTGTGTC
>NC_136705.1:25473901-25496401 GCF_947650265.1 Symphodus melops | reverse complement strand
GCTGGGGCGCCCCGTCAGACAGGAGGGGGCGGAGTCTCAGGAGGGGGGACAAAGATGCTGCAGAGAGTCAGAGTGAGAGAAGGCAGCAGGATCTAATCAGGAGAATTCACCTGGAGCCAGTGGGAGGGGCTTATTTACTGTTACTGCTGCACGGTGCACATCCTGCACCAACAACCACGCCATGTTCAAAACCCCTGAAGTCATCTTTGCTCTGTTCTGACACCCGTCAGCTCGTCGGCTCCACCGTGTCTTCATACCTGAATGTATCGGTCGCTGCCACGTGATTGGCTGATTGGTATCTGGATTAACGAGCAGCTGTGTATAGATGTATATTAATGATAGCACATATAATAAATACACAGACATGTTCTTTACCTCAGCGTTTAAATAAACGACCATGTGACCTACAAACGTCTGGATCCTGCGGACCTTCTCTTCACCGCCGGATTAGAAAAGTTCTGTCATAAAAGGTTTATTTTCATTAATCATGAAGCTCAGCTGTGTCAGTCAGTCTCTAAAGAAGCAGGAAGAAGACGTTGAGTGAGGAGGAGATCCGTCTCCCTTTGACTCAGGTGTCTTGAACACAATCCCATCACTCTTCAGCAGCGAACAGAGATGTGACCTCTGTGACCTCTGTGACCTCTGTGACCTCTGAAAAGAAGCGTGAGTGAGAACATGAGCAGCCCTGGACGTGAAGCGTCAGGAGGAGCTCTGCAGCGAGCTCCAGAACTCGATAAGGCTGCACACGTACAGCTGGGGAATGTGGAGGCGAGGGAGAGGGGCCTCCAACATCTGGAGCCAGCTGTGTGTTTACGCTCAGCATGTTTTATCTGTTAAACAGGCGCAGACCTTTTACAGCATGCTCCTGGAATGTCCCACATCACTCAGCGTCTGTTTTCTTCTTCCCACCAGGACAGAACTACTGTGCTGTGAACAACGGGGGCTGCACCCACCTCTGCTTAGCCACGCCGAACGGACGCTCCTGCAAGTGTCCTGACAACGCGGTGGGCTGCGTGGAGCGAGACGGCGGCTACTAGAGACGGCAGCTGCTCACAGAGTCGACACTGTTTGGATGTTTGACCACAAATTAGGAGCCACTCAGCTTTACTAAACTGTCCGCCATATTGACACAGCAGACGTTTCCCTCTTTTTTCAATGTCATGATTTCAAAGTTTGAAGTTTTATTGATGAAGGAAAGTATGACGGCAGAGGAAAATGGCCGCCATGTGAATGTAGTGACAAGCTGCTGAACTTCCTGTGGCCCTTCTTGCTCCATGTTTTTTCTTATCCACATTTATAAAGTCACAGAACTGTAAATATAAACACTTTGATTTAGTTCTTTTCCTGAGTGCACATAAACCGAGAATAAAGCTCAAGGGATACAAACTTTAATGTGAAAATCCTCACCGTAAGGCATGGCATCATTTCCTGTGCGTTGTGTCAAACTGTGGTGTGTTTTTTAATCAAATATCTCATGACGTGTTTCCATGGTGTTTGTATGACCTTAACATGATGAGCAGCAAAACAAGAAACCTTTTTTTAAAAACATGTTGGTCAGCTGTCTGTTATTGTAAAACAGCAACATCTGGTGGTGGGTGCAGGTAAGTGCAAGTTTAAAGTAACAGCCAAAGTAAAGGATGAATTTAGAAAACACTTCTCACTGTAAGAAACGTGATAAAAATATTTAAAATATGTCGAATTTATCTTTACGTGTGATGAGAGAGGTGTGTCAAATATTACTACTCCGACATTCAAAATGTTTTCATTAACTCAAACTTCATTAAAACGAAGCTTTAAATAAATATAAATATCTTTTATATTGCAGTAAGTTGAAATTAAAGACACAATTCCTTCCCTCGCCTTAAACAGATTGTGACTGACAGCAGCGAGTTCTGGAAGCAGCTACTACATTTGTTCGCATTTGACTTTTAAGGACAAATCAGTTCCAACCAATGGTATAGTTTGTACAACCTTTCAGTCCGCGCTGAGGGCTGAATCACACTGATCAACCTTTCAGTCCGCGCTGAGGGCTGAATCACCTGATCAGCCTTTCAGTCCGCGCTGAGGGCTGAATCACACTGATCAACCCTTCAGTCCGCGCTGAGGGCTGAATCACCTGATCAGCCTTTCAGTCCGCGCTGAGGGCGGGTTCACCCCCCCCCCCCACACACGCACACTCTGAGTGTAAACAGCTGATTTGCTTTAAAGAGGAGCTCGTGTCTCCGTTATTACCGGAACATGAAACGCGCTTCTGCTCCGGGATTAAAGTCGGTAAATATAATTTAAATTATCGACCGGAACACTGAATACATACAGTGGAACCTTCAAAATAAAAACTCGCCCCCTGTCACATATTAGGTCATTTATTAATTACGTGTTAAAAGTTATGTATGTATTATTGAACTGTCTGTTTCATTAAAGTATTACAATAATTATTATCGTTGTTTATGATCAGTGGGACATCAGGATATTTAGTTTTTTAAGTCTGAGCCATAGTAAATATATTTATTTAGTAAATATATTTATTTGGTAAATATATTTATTTAGTAATATATTCATTTAGTAAATATATTTATTTAGTAAATATATTTATTTAGTAAATATCTTTATTTAGTAAATATATTTATTTAGTAATATATTTATTTAGTAAATATATTTATTTGGTAAATATCTTTATTTAGTAAATATATTTATTTGGTAAATATATTTATTTAGTAAATATATTTATTTGGTAAATATATTTATTTGGTAAATATATTTATTTGGTAAATATATTTATTTAGTAATATATTTATTTAGTAATATATTTATTTAGTAAATATATTTATTTGGTAAATATCTTTATTTAGTAAATATATTTATTTAGTAATATATTTATTTAGTAATATATTTATTTAGTAAATATATTTATTTGGTAAATATATTTATTTAGTAATATATTTATTTAGTAATATATTTATTTAGTAAATATCTTTATTTAGTAAATATATTTATTTGGTAAATATATTTATTTGGTAAATATATTTATTTAGTAATATATTTATTTAGTAATATATTTATTTAGTAAATATCTTTATTTAGTAAATATATTTATTTGGTAAATATATTTATTTGGTAAATATATTTATTTAGTAATATATTTATTTAGTAATATATTTATTTAGTAAATATATTTATTTGGTAAATATCTTTATTTAGTAAATATATTTATTTAGTAATATATTTATTTAGTAATATATTTATTTAGTAAATATATTTATTTGGTAAATATATTTATTTAGTAATATATTTATTTAGTAATATATTTATTTAGTAAATATATTTATTTGGTAAATATCTTTATTTAGTAAATATATTTATTTAGTAATATATTTATTTAGTAAATATATTTATTTAGTAATATATTTATTTAGTAAATATATTTATTTGGTAAATATCTTTATTTAGTAAATATATTTATTTAGGTCCATGAGGACGAAGCATGAAACAAACTATATTAATAAATAATAATGTAGGATGAAGCTGAGGCCTTTGAACATTTAATTTAAATCAAAATACGAATATTAGCAAGTGATCAGTGTAATAAATGATCTTCATTAAGAGTCTGCGTTTCTCTACGTGTTACTTTTATTTTGAAGAGTTAACCGGAAACTGCTCTCTTAAAGCTGCGCGTGAACCTCACGCACTTTGTGTCAACACTCCTAGCTTACATGCTAGCTGAGTGTGTTGATCAGAGTTCCGGTGTTTCCGCCTCTGGGATCCGGTTCGGGGTCCGGTTCAGGCTCCGGTGCGTCACAATCAGCTGTTAGCTTCTCAGGGTCCAAGTAGCATCTGGAGCTAACAGGGAGAGGACCTGGGGACAAGAGCCGAAGCAGCGCAGAGAGCAGGACCAGGAAGACCAGGAGAGACCAACAGGACCAGGGAGACCAGGAGAGACCCGAGGTACCAGGAAGGAGAGGAGGACCACGGAGGACTCATCATACTGACGGTCTCCTGGAGGTGTGACGTCATGACCAGCCTCCAGCAGACCGAGCTGTCGTTCGCCTGGGAGAAGTACATGGACTGCAGGCTGCAGGGAGCTGATCTGCAGGTAGGACTTCCACTGACTGTCTGTGTTTGTAGGGGTCTCTGTAAAGCTGCAGGTTTAATGGGGTCTCTGTGAGGCTGCAGGTTTAATGTGGTCTCTGTGAGGCTGCAGGTTTAATGTGGTCTCTGTGAGGCTGCAGGTTTAATGTGGTCTCTGTAAAGCTGCAGGTTTAATGTGGTCTCTGTGAGGCTGCAGGTTTAATGTGGTCTCTGTAAAGCTGCAGGTTTAATGTGGTCTCTGTAAAGCTGCAGGTTTAATGGGGTCTCTGTGAGGCTGCAGGTTTAATGGGGTCTCTGTGAGGCTGCAGGTTTAATGGGGTCTCTGTGAGGCTGCAGGTTTAATGGGGTCTCTGTAAGGCTGCAGGTTTAATGTGGTCTCTGTGAGGCTGCAGGTTTAATGTGGTCTCTGTAAGGCTGCAGGTTTAATGGGGTCTCTGTAAAGCTGCAGATTTATTGTGGTCTCTGTAAAGCTGCAGGTTTATTGTGGTCTCTGTAAGGCTGCAGGTTTAATGTGGTCTCTGTAAGGCTGCAGGTTTAATGTGGTCTCTGTAAGGCTGCAGGTTTAATGTGGTCTCTGTAAGGCTGCAGGTTTAATGGGGTCTCTGTAAGGCTGCAGGTTTAATGGGGTCTCTGTAAGGCTGCAGGTTTAATGTGGTCTCTGTAAGGCTGCAGGTTTAATGTGGTCTCTGTAAGGCTGCAGGTTTAATGTGGTCTCTGTAAGGCTGCAGGTTTAATGTGGTCTCTGTAAGGCTGCAGGTTTAATGTGGTCTCTGTAAGGCTGCAGGTTTAATGGGGTCTTTGTAAGGCTGCAGGTTTAATGTGGTCTCTGTAAGGCTGCAGGTTTAATGTGGTCTCTGTAAGGCTGCAGGTTTAATGTGGTCTCTGTGAGGCTGCAGGTTTAATGTGGTCTCTGTGAGGCTGCAGGTTTAATGGGGTCTTTGTAAGGCTGCAGGTTTAATGTGGTCTTTGTAAGGCTGCAGGTTTAATGTGGTCTCTGTAAGGCTGCAGGTTTAATGGGGTCTCTGTAAGGCTGCAGGTTTAATGGGGTCTCTGTAAGGCTGCAGGTTTAATGGGGTCTTTGTAAGGTCCCAGGTCCTCCTGAAGGTTTAAAAGTGAGTGCGTTTGAGGGAAGTGCTGCTGATGAGTCAGAGACGTTCCCTGAGGTCAAATGGTCCAACAATAACAAACAGAGACATTCTGTCTGTCCCATCGCACAGACACAAACATGAAGTCCAACTGCAGGAGGTTAGAAGAAGTGAAGGTGAAGTTTTAATGTCCACGTACAGAAGACTTCCTCCTGATCCAGGACCATCTGTCAAAGGTCAAAGTGAAGCTTGGTCGGGTCTGTCCTCAAGAGGAAAACGACGTTTGTTTGACTGGAGGTCGGATTGATTGTTTATGATGCATTCAAGGAAGTCGGGAAATCTAAACTAATTGGCCTCGAGCGGATTGGTGACCAAAGTTGGAATGTTTGGTGTGTTAATGACGGGCTTCCCTTTAAAGCTGAGATCTTTATATCATTGTTAAAACCATGATGATATAAACCCCACAATAGTGATGATGTTGATGTTGATCATTCGAAGTTAAATCTTTTCTTAAAAGAGTTAACATGATCCAGACTCAGTTTGGACCTGGATGTGGTTTAGTCTCATATCAGTCTGTTTTTTATCAGTGAGTATTTCATTCGTAGCATGAAACAGATATGTGTGTGATGTGTTCCTGTTTAGGTGGTGACAGTCAGGCTTCACCGTCTTCTACCTCTGAGTCTCAGACTGATCCTGGATCAGTATCGAGTTCTCTGCTTCACCATGTAGAGTCTCAGACTGATCCTGGATCAGTATCGAGTTCTCTGCTTCACCATGTAGAGTCTCAGACTGATCCTGGATCAGTATCGAGTTCTCTGCTTCACCATGTGGAGTCTCAGACTGATCCTGGATCAGTATCGAGTTCTCTGCTTCACCATGTAGAGTCTCAGACTGATCCTGGATCAGCATCGAGTTCTCTGCTTCACCATGTGGAGTCTCAGACTGATCCTGGATCAGTATCGAGTTCTCTGCTTCACCATGTAGAGTCTCAGACTGATCCTGGATCAGTATCGAGTTCTCTGCTTCACCATGTGGAGTCTCAGACTGATCCTGGATCAGTATCGAGTTCTCTGCTTCACCATGTGGAGTCTCAGACTGATCCTGGATCAGTATCGAGCTCTCTGTGTTCCTGCTCATGTTAGGGTTAGGGTCAGTTCCACTGAAGCGCTCATTCGGCTAAGGGCTTTACATTCCTGCTGGGGTTAAAGCTCCGAGAGTGAAGGAGATTAAAGTTTGTGGGGCGATGATGGGAGTAATACAGAGCTCAGGTTTTATCATGATTCAGTTTAAAACAGCTCAGCTCGCAGGAGTGTTTTAACCCTGTTTCAGACCGCCGTCCTGTTGCCTGTGGTGAGGACGAGGAGCCCGGCCCGGCTCGAGCCGGGTCAGACTGGTGGTGTCGGTGCTCTCAGGAGTTTCTAAGATGCCAGTTGACTCTGGAAGAAATGTCAGAATCAGTCGAGGAAACAGCTGTGTACAGACTGTAAATACACCGTAACTTCAGTGGGAGGGGCCTGCGGTGCTGTGCATTCTGGGGGTTGTTGTCTTTAATCCACATGAGCCACAAAGACACGTTGTGCCTTTTGCAGTCCGTATATGACGTGAACACTGATTCATGTTTCAGCGGCTCGTATCTCTTCCTGGAGAAGAAGGAGACGTTAACAAAGCTGGACCTGCTGATTGACATGTTTGACTCGTAGCTGGACGACCTTTAACGTCTGATTACTGACGCTGTTTTACACTCAGGGTTTAACGGTTAGGTTATTGTTTGTGATCATAAATGTTTCATTTATTAATAATAATAATACATTATTTTTTTAAAGTGCAATATCTAAATACGAAAAAGACGCTTTGACAAAAAACAAAACAACCAATAAACAAAACAGAAACGATGAAGGTGAGAGGTGAGAGGTGAGAGGTGAGAGGTGAGAGGTGAGAGGTGAGAGGTGAGAGGTGTGGGAGTAAATGTCACAGTTAATGCTCGTACACATCCATCACGACTCAGCTCCTTGAGTCCTGGGGTCAGAGTGGGGTCAGGCTGGGGTCAGAGTGGGGTCAGGCTGGGGTCAGAGTGGGGGTCAGTCTGGGGTCAGAGTGGGGTCAGGCTGGGGTCAGAGTGGGGTCAGGCTACAGTCAGAGTGGGGTCAGGCTACAGTCAGAGTGGGGTCAGGCTACAGTCAGAGTGGGGTCAGGCTACAGTCAGAGTGGGGTCAGGCTACAGTCAGAGTGGGGTCAGGCTGGGGTCAGAGTGGGGGTCAGTCTGGGGTCAGAGTGGGGTCAGGCTGGGGTCAGAGTGGGGTCAGGCTACAGTCAGAGTGGGGTCAGGCTGGGGTCAGAGTGGGGTCAGGCTGGGGTCAGAGTGGGGTCAGGCTGGGGTCAGGCTGGGGTCAGGCTGGGGTCAGAGTGGGGTCAGGCTGGGGTCAGAGTGGGGTCAGAGTGGTGTCAGGCTGGGGTCAGAGTGGGGTCAGAGTGGGGTCAGAGTGGGGTCAGGCTACAGTCAGAGTGGGGTCAGGCTGGGGTCAGGCTGGGGTCAGAGTGGGGTCAGGCTACAGGCAGGGGTCAGGCTGGGGTCAGAGTGGGGTCAGGCTACAGTCAGAGTGGGGTCAGAGTGGGGTCAGGCTACAGTCAGAGTGGGGTCAGGCTGGGGTCAGAGTGGGGTCAGGCTACAGGCAGGGGTCAGGCTGGGGTCAGAGTGGGGTCAGGCTACAGTCAGAGTGGGGTCAGAGTGGGGTCAGGCTACAGGCAGGCTGGTTTGAATGTTATAATGTATGTCAGGGTTTCTTGTATAGCAGTGAGCCTGGTTGCAGTCTTTCAGGCTCTCTGGTTGACCTCAGGATGCGTTTCACTTCCACATTTTTGGTTCCGCCCTCAGCTTAAAGCGATCTGCTGAACCAATGAATAATTCATTTGGGGTTCGAGGTGTTGATGAAGTCTGCAACACAAACAGAAGTCAAAGATGAGCGATGTGAAGAGTGTAGTGCAGCAGGACAGAGGAGGGAGCACGTTTTCCTCTGTAATCAAAACTGCGAAGAAGACAGCAACACATTTTCATTTCCTCCACGGCTCAGATAAAGGTTCCCGATTGTGACACTGACAGGATCACAGCCACTGATTTCATTCTGTCTGTGTTTTGAAACATGTCCAGGTGACGTCCACACACCTCCTCAAAGCAAAAACAATCACCTGCACCAGACGCTCAGCCTGCTCTACAAACACTTTGGCCCTTCATCTCTATAGCCCATTACTGCTTCTATTACACTGACTCTAAAACCACTCAATGCTCTAACTACCTGCTCATCTCATTAATTAACACACCAGCTTAATCAGTAATCTCATCTTTAATTCAGCTACATGGACTGTCTCTAATATCAAGGACCAAACACCTTAATGTGAGAGCAGCTACAACTGAATCTAATATACAGCTGCAGTTCCTCCAGTGTCCACTAGAGTCTGTCTCCTGCAGTGAGTCAGTCTCCATAGAGCTCTATGTTAAAATGTCCAACTTTACAGCTGCAGTTCCTCCAGTGTCCACTAGAGTCTGTCTCCTGCAGTGAGTCAGTCTCCATAGAGCTCTATGTTAAAATGTCCAACTTTACAGCTGCAGTTCCTCCAGTGTCCACTAGAGTCTGTCTCCTGCAGTGAGTCAGTCTCCATAGAGCTCTATGTTAAAATGTCCAACTTTACAGCTGCAGTTCCTCCAGTGTCCACTAGAGTCTGTCTCCTGCAGTGAGTCAGTCTCCATAGAGCTCTATGTTAAAATGTCCAACTTTACAGCTGCAGTTCCTCCAGTGTCCACTAGAGTCTGTCTCCTGCAGTGAGTCAGTCTCCATAGAGCTCTATGTTAAAATGTCTCTGGAGCTCGTTAACTGTGCAGACTGTGAGTTTCTATAACTCACCTGTTGACATTACCGCTAGATGTCTTCTGGGTATCACCGAAGTAACCCCCATCTCCTCCCTGCTCCTCCCCCATCTCCTCCCTGCTCCTCCCCCATCTCCTCCCTGCTCCTCCCCCATCTCCTCCCTGCTCCTCCCCCATCTCCTCCCTGCTCCTCCCCCATCTCCTCCCTGCTCCTCCCCCGTCTCCTCCCTGCTCCTCCCCCATCTCCTCCCTGCTCCTCCCCCATCTCCTCCCAGCTCCTCCCCCATCTCCTCCCTGCTCCTCCCCCGTCTCCTCCCTGCTCCTCCCCCATCTCCTCCCTGCTCCTCCCTCATCTCCTCCCTGCTCCTCCCCCATCTCCTCCCAGCTCCTCCCCCATCTCCTCCCTGCTCCTCCCCCATCTCCTCCCAGCTCCTCCCCCATCTCCTCCCTGCTCCTCCCCCATCTCCTCCCTGCTCCTCCCTCATCTCCTCCCTGCTCCTCCCCCATCTCCTCCCAGCTCCTCCCCCATCTCCTCCCTGCTCCTCCCCCATCTCCTCCCTGCTCCTCCCTCATCTCCTCCCTGCTCCTCCCATCTCCTCCCAGCTCCTCCCAGCTCCTCCCTGCTCCTAACCCATCTCCTCCCTGCTCCTCCCCCATCTCCTCCCATCTCCTCCCATCTCCTCCCCCATCTCCTCCCAGCTCCTCCCAGCTCCTCCCAC
The DNA here is from genome assembly GCF_947650265.1 of Symphodus melops. Lineage (NCBI taxonomy): Eukaryota > Metazoa > Chordata > Actinopteri > Labriformes > Labridae > Symphodus > Symphodus melops. The sequence goes on along the minus strand of NC_136705.1, from coordinate 25,486,652 downwards.
CTCCTCCTCCCCCACCTCATCCCTGCTCCTCCCTGCTCCTCCCACCTCCTCCTCCCAGCTCATCCCTGCTCCTCCCACCTCCTCCCCCAGCTCCTCCCTGCTCCTCCCACCTCCTCCTCCCACCTCATCCCTGCTCCTCCCAGCTCCTCCCTGCTCCTCCCACCTCCTTCCAGCTCCTCCCTGCTCCTCTCAGCTCATCCCTGCTCCTCCCTGCTCCTCCCACCTCATCCCTGCTCCTCCCTGCTCCTCTCAGCTCATCCCTGCTCCTCCCTGCTCCTCCCACCTCATCCCTGCTCCTCCCTGCTCCTCCCAGCTCCTCCCTGCTCCTCCCAGCTCCTCCCTGCTCCTCCCACCTCATCCCTGCACCTCCCTGCTCCTCCCAGCTCCTCCCTGCTCCTCCCAGCTCCTCCCTGCTCCTCCCACCTCATCCCTGCTCCTCCCTGCTCCTCCCAGCTCCTCCCAGCTCCTCCCACCTCCTTCCAGCTCCTCCCACCTCCTTCCAGCTCCTCCCACCTCCTTCCACCTCATCCCTGCTCCTCCCACCTCCTCCTCCCCCACCTCCCTCTGATTGGTTGCTCTGTGTTTCATCTTCCTGTCTCTGTGTTCAGGTGAGTCTTCAGGGTCTGGAACGCTTCCTGTGTCTCTTCCACTACGTGCAGCATCGTCCCGACCAGAGCAGCAAGGACGCTCTCCGCTTCTGGTAGGTCTCTGTCTTCACTTCTTCAGCAGGACACTGAGGACCACTATCTACAGGGAGTCTGAAGGGACAAAATAAATACAGAGACACTGAGGACCACTATCTACAGAGAGACTGAAGGGACAAAATAAATACAGAGACACTGAGGACCACTATCTACAGAGAGACTGAAGGGACAAAATAAATACAGAGACACACTGAGGACCACTATCTACAGAGAGACTGAAGGGACAAAATAAATACAGAGACACTGAGGACCACTATCTACAGAGAGACTGAAGGGACAAAATAAATACAGAGACACTGAGGACCACTATCTACAGAGAGACTGAAGGGACAAAATAAATACAGAGACACTGAGGACAGGAAATGGAGGAGTCTTTGGGGATCATGGGTCTTGAACGCTTCTTCTTGTGGCGTTCTTAGTCAGGCATAAAAAAATCCCCTGCAGTGGAGGAAACAAAGGCTGTGGCTGTAAGCCGTGTGGAGGTCTTCTGCAGGGCAGTTGGGGGGGGGGACGGGCAGTTGGGGGGGACTCGTCAGTCTTCTCGAGGCCAGGCCCCTCGCCATGTGACATCACATGCTTTCATGTGATTTGCTGATCTGCTGTGAATCTGGAAAGCTTCCATTTGAAATTCCAATTTAATGGAATTTGCGCTGCAGAACAGAAAATTCAGTCAGCAGTGGTGTGAGGAGGTTAGAGGACACGAGCGTTAGAGAAACACGCCATGAGTGCGAGGAGCGGCGCCCGCTGACATCTGGTAAGATCACAGCAGCTTACGTACGGAGGTTATCTTCTTCAGAGGTCATTTTGTTTTCATGATCATAAGTTCCTTCTGTTCTTTAGCGTGGTCAGCGGTCGTGTCATTAAAGGTGTGTAGCGTCTGTGGTCACACACGGCCACTGGGGGGCGCTGTCTGAACACTGACGCTGGATAGATGCAGATCTTTGTGACTGTCAGCCGACTCTTTGGAGGCTCTTCCTGTTTTGCTTCAGTGTTTTATTTAAGAGTGTTGTTGTTAGCGTGGAGGCGTGGCCTGAACACTGATTGGTGGATAAATTCCTTTTAAGACTTAATCTGTAGTTATTGTTCTGTTTAGAGCGCCGCATCAAACCGCCGGGCCCGATGAGAGCCGGGATCAGCTCCCCGCGACCCTGAAGGGGAAACGGCGAGATGACCATGATGTTGCCAAATCAGTAGGATCCATAGCGGTTTAAAAACCTGGGAAAAGGGAGTACTCTCGAGCACTGCCAAGGTGCCCTTGAGCAAGGCACTGAACCCCCACCAGCTTCCAGTGGGGGCAGCTGCTGCACTCTGACATCTCTCCTTTAAAGTCTGTGAGTGATTCAGACCTGTGTGTGTCTCTTCCATCGATTACTTTGCCTCCATGTTGCGTTCGTGTGCTCGTGCTCAGCGGGACAGACTGGACTGTGCGGGTCAAACGGGCTCGCCATGGTACCGAGATATTATACTGACTCTAACAGAAGAGATAGGACAGAAAACAGCAGAGAAACAACCAATCAGAAACAAGCTCGTGCCCTCTCGTCGGGTCAGGCGTGGCGTCTCCACATGCTCATGATGTTTCATCCCCTCTCTGCAGCTCAGACATGAGTGGCGCCAGTAACACGCTGGCGAGGGAGTTTCTGACGGACGTCCATCAGCTATGCAGCGCGGTTGCTCAGAGAGCGGAGGCACGCGAGGAGGACGAGGAGGAGAGTCACATGGTGGCTCTAGGAGAGTACCTGGTCAGGGGGCGGGGCTTCCTGCTTCTCAGCACGCTGGACTCCATCATTGACCAGGTAAGGCCTCAAGGTCATCCTCACAAATGTCCTTGACAAGACGGCACGTTAAAAGTTTCACCTCAGACTTTTTGGCCTGAGTGCAAAACATTGATTTACCTCGGCTGTGTTTGTAAATATGTGCGGACTGACTTCCTGTTGCCTCGCTAACGCACCGCGAGCTGTGTGAAAAACGTCAACAAAGGCTCTTTTTGTCTGCATGATTTAATCCCTTCGACTGAGTCGGACCTGGTGGCAGCCGTGACAGGAATTAAATCTGCAGATCTTTGAGCTGTTTAAAAAGTATCTTTCACTGGGAAACTTTCAAACTCAGGCGTTCATTAGCAGCAACACACATTAAAGGTTCTGCACATGGAAGAGGACCCAGACCGGATCCCTGTGGGACACCAGAACTTGATCTACCCTCTGAGCTCCGAGGTCAGGCTCTGAGTCATTAAAGGCCGTGTTATGTGACTGTTTTAAAGGAACGTTAGCGGCTAACACTGAGTGATGATCTCTCCCCGAGTCATCGAAGCAGAGATTTATTATTCATCGTCCAGCCGTAAGAACACGGCTGCATTATCTGTGTTTGTCCAGCAGAGGGCGCTGATCAATGAAAGCTGTAAACGATCACAGCGTCACGAGTCCAGTGCGGCTCAGGTTGATCATGACAAACACAACAGTTCTTCATCATGAGATCCGTGACCACGCACGGTATGTGGCGTGTGTTTCCTGCGCTCAGGAGAAGACATGTGCAGATTTAATTAGACACATAAAAAGACGTCGGTGTTTTTTAATTATCACATGAAGGAGTCGTTTCTCTCCCTGCTGTGAGGAATGCTCCCGTCATGTACATGTGACATTACTGGCAGCGAGGACGAGCCGACCTGTTCGATGACTGAACAAAGGCGAGCGTCCTGCAGACGAGAGAGGACAGGCAGGAGCGCCTCAGGTAACCTTCCTCAGGGTGCGTTTGTTTTGTTCACCTGCAGGAGCTGACGTGTCGGGAGGAGCTGCTCACTCTGCTGCTGTCTCTGCTGCCGCTCGTCTGGAAAATCCCGGTCCAGGAGGAGAAAGCCCCGGGTCAGTACTTCAGTCTATATGTTCACTCGTGTTGCTCTTCAGTAGGTTGTCCTGCAGACGCAGCGTCATGAATATCCAAACAGCGTGGTTTATCTTTTTTTATGATGTTTCAAACTCGCTTTGCACGCCGTGCTCGGTCCTGATGGTGAGGATTTAAAACGGTGTCACCGCCGTGATTAAACAAAGAAACGAGGCTAGCTGTTCATGTGACCTCAGGATGACCTCGGGGCGACTCGGGTATTTAGAGCTGAGCTGCTGACGCCCTCCGACAAACACTCGACACATTTCTTCTTTAATTTGAGTTCAGACTCCGCTCAGCTGCTGCGCTCGAACTCACTGATGTTCAACTTTAGTGTAAATTATATTTCAACCAATGAAATGCTTCAAAAAGCTGCTGAGCTTTTCTGTTGACACAACAAAGAAAACGTCCCGATGTCCCTTCCAATCCGAACAGACGTTCAGTGACGTGTGAGACTGACTGGTGTTTTTGTGTTCATAGATTTTATCCTGCCGTCCTTACTGGAGGTGTTCCTGAGCCGGGAGGTGAAGGTCGCCCCCCTCAGGGCGGGACATAAAGCCCCCACAGATGAGCAGAATTCAGAGAAGAGGTCTCGCCTCGGCAGTGGCACCTGGAAGTCCCGGAGGTCTCGCAGGACGGCGCAGAGATACTCCGTGAAGGACGCTCGCAGGTCTCAGGTCTCCACCTCTGATTCAGAAGCAAACGTTGAAGACAAAGCTGGCCCCGCCCCCGGCGGTGCACGCAGCAGGCGCTCACACGGCTCCACCTTCAGAGTGAGCTGTCAGCATCATCGTTCAGAGCCATCGCAGTTAACGCCCAGCACAGCCTCCACTGCCACAGAAACCATGAGTGCTCCGTACCCACACCCGAGAGCCCCGGGGTTCACCATGTCCGACAGCGAAACCCTGACGGACCCAGCTGCGATCTCCATCTTCAACCGCATGGAGAACTCGCCCTTTGACCTCTGCCATGTGCTTCTCTCACTGCTGGAGAAGGTGTGTAAGTTTGACATGAGTATCAACCACAACCCCGGCCTGGCCGTCAGCGTCGTGCCCACTCTCACTGAGATCCTGACCGAGTTTGGAGACTGCTGCGGCCCGGGGGGAGGCGGAGGCGGAGGGGGAGGGGGGGGGTCAGGGGTGGAGGAACTTGCTGGAGGCTGGATAGAGGAGCCCATCGCGCTGGTTCAGAGGATGCTGCTCCGCACCATCCTGCACCTGATGTCTGTGGATGTGAGTCAGTGTGAGAGCCTCCCTGACAGCCTGAGACGCAGCCTGACTGACCTGCTGCGAGCCACGCTGAAGATTCGCAGCTGTTTGGAGAGACAGAGTGACCCCTTCGCCCCGCGGCCCAAAAAAACCCTGCAGGAAGTCCAGGATGACTTTTCCTTCTCTCGCTATCGCCACAGGGCACTGCTGCTGCCCGAGCTCCTAGAAGGAGTCCTGCAGGTGCTTCTTGGCTGTCTGCAGGCCTCCACTCCAAACCCCTTCTTCTTCAGCCAGGCGCTGGAGCTCATCCACGAGTTCATCCAGCACCGTGGGCTGGAGCTGCTGGAGGACACCGTGCTGCGGCTGGAGGGACTGGGCAGGGACTCTGAGGTGGTGGGCGAGGCTTCAGAGAGGCTGCTGGGTCTCATCGCAGGAGTCTTTAAGATCATCAGTGCCGTCAAGAAGGCAAAGTCTGAGCAGCTGCATCAGTCTGTGTGTGCCCGCCGTCGCCACCGCCGCTGTGAGTACTCCCACTTCCTGCATCACCACAGAGACTTGTCTGGACTGCCTGTGTCTGCTTTCAAACAAGCTGCAAGACGAAACCCCTTTGAAGAGGCTGGGGACGGTAAGGAGGTGTTTGAGGGAGAAGCGGTGCGTTACCCGGAGCGCTGCTGCTGCCTGGCCGCCTGCGCTCATCAGTGTCTGCGTCTTCTGCACACACTCTCTCCTAATGGACAGGCCGTGCTGCAGGTCCTGTCTGGAGTCCAGGCTGTTGGAATCTGCTGCTGTATGGACCCTCGCTCGGTGGTCGGCCCCCTGTTGCACGCTTTCCAGGCTCCAGGTCTGCAGAGTTACCAGACTCTGGTCCTGAGTGTCCTGAGCAGACTGATCCTGGACCAGCTGGGAGGAGGGCAGCCTTCCGAGAAAGCTAAACTGGCGTCCTGTAACATCTGCACCCTGGACAGCAGCCAGCTGCCTGGGCTGGAGGAGACACTGCAGCACGGCGATCACGCCATCACTCCCAGCCTGTGTTACCGCTCACAAGGCATTCTGCCCAGCGGAGGGGGCGCCGAGGACATGCTGTGGAAGTGGGATGCTCTGGAGGCATACCAGGAGCTGGTGTTCGGCGAGGACTGGCAATTGAGCCAGCAAATAGCTGGACACGTGTGCCACCTGACCCTGAGGGGGAACGCCGTGGTGCAGTGGCAGCTCTACACACACATCTTCAACCCGGTGCTGCAGAGAGGCGTGGAGCTGGCCCACCACGCACAGCAGCTGGGGGTGTCCACGGTCTGCACGCAGGTCTGCAGCTACCACAGCCGCTGCCTGCCTGTGGAGGTGCTGCTCATCTACCTGCAGACGTTACCTGCTCTTCTCAAGTCAAGGTGAGATCTCATCGTGTCACCTGCAGGATCATCAGCTGACACACACACACACACACACACGTCCTGCGGTCGGGAGAGTGTGTGTGGTTTTCTTTTTTTATTTTCTTTTTATTGAACATTATAATATACATTCTACATACAGCTGGTACATAATGGTTGAGTTCTTTTTTCAGCCTTTAAATCAATGTAGAGAGTGTCTGTACCTTCCCATGTATACAAATGAAATGATGCTCTTTAAAGTGTAGGTTCTTTAAAGTGTAGGTTCTGTAAAGTGTAGGTTCTTTAAAGTGTAGGTTCTGTAAAGTATAGGTTCTTTAAAGTGTAGGTTCTTTAAAGTGTAGGTTCTGTAAAGTATAGGTTCTTTAAAGTGTAGGTTCTTTAAAGTGTAGGTTCTGTAAAGTGTAGGTTCTGTAAAGTGTAGGTTCTTTAAAGTGTAGGTTCTTTAAAGTGTAGGTTCTGTAAAGTGTAGGTTCTGTAAAGTGTAGGTTATTTAAAGTGTAGGTTCTTTAAAGTGTAGGTTCTGTAAAGTGTAGGTTCTTTAAAGTGTAGGTTCTTTAAAGTGTAGGTTCTTTAAAGTGTAGGTTCTGTAAAGTGTAGGTTCTTTAAAGTGTAGGTTCTGTAATGTGTAGGTTCTTTAAAGTGTAGGTTCTGTAATGTGTAGGTTCTTTAAAGTGTAGGTTCTGTAATGTGTAGGTTCTGTAAAGTGTAGGTTCTTTAAAGTGTAGGTTCTGTAAAGTGTAGGTTCTTTAAAGTGTAGGTTCTGTAATGTGTAGGTTCTTTAAAGTGTAGGTTCTTTAAAGTGTAGGCTCTTTAAAGTGTAGGTTCTTTAAAGTGTAGGTTCTTTAAAGTGTAGGTTCTGTAATGTGTAGGTTCTTTAAAGTGTAGGTTCTTTAAAGTGTAGGCTCTTTAAAGTGTAGGTTCTTTAAAGTGTAGGTTCTTTAAAGTGTAGGTTCTGTAAAGTGTAGGTTCTTTAAAGTGTAGGTTCTGTAAAGTATAGGTTCTTTAAAGTGTAGGTTCTTTAAAGTGTAGGTTCTGTAAAGTGTAGGTTCTGTAAAGTGTAGGTTCTTTAAAGTGTAGGTTCTTTAAAGTGTAGGTTCTGTAAAGTGTAGGTTCTGTAAAGTGTAGGTTATTTAAAGTGTAGGTTCTTTAAAGTGTAGGTTCTGTAAAGTGTAGGTTCTTTAAAGTGTAGGTTCTTTAAAGTGTAGGTTCTTTAAAGTGTAGGTTCTGTAAAGTGTAGGTTCTTTAAAGTGTAGGTTCTGTAATGTGTAGGTTCTTTAAAGTGTAGGTTCTGTAATGTGTAGGTTCTTTAAAGTGTAGGTTCTGTAATGTGTAGGTTCTGTAAAGTGTAGGTTCTTTAAAGTGTAGGTTCTGTAAAGTGTAGGTTCTTTAAAGTGTAGGTTCTGTAATGTGTAGGTTCTTTAAAGTGTAGGTTCTTTAAAGTGTAGGCTCTTTAAAGTGTAGGTTCTTTAAAGTGTAGGTTCTTTAAAGTGTAGGTTCTGTAATGTGTAGGTTCTTTAAAGTGTAGGTTCTTTAAAGTGTAGGCTCTTTAAAGTGTAGGTTCTTTAAAGTGTAGGTTCTTTAAAGTGTAGGTTCTGTAAAGTGTAGGTTCTTTAAAGTGTAGATTCTGTAAAGTGTAGGTTCTGTAAAGTGTAGGTTCTTTAAAGTGTAGGTTCTGTAAAGTGTAGGTTCTGTAAAGTGTAGGTTCTTTAAAGTGTAGGTTCTGTAAAGTGTAGGTTCTGTAAAGTGTAGGTTCTGTAAAGTGTAGGTTCTGTAAAGTGTAGGTTCTTTAAAGTGTAGGTTCTGTAAAGTGTAGGTTCTTTAAAGGCTTGTAAAGATGGAGGAGGACAGACTCTGGCACACTGAGGTCTGAAGCCCGACATGCAGCAGGTGTCCGCAGTGTTAATACTCGCTGTAAAGAACGGATCTGAGACAGCTGAGGGGGGTCCAGAGGAGGGGGGGGGCAGTGAGGGGGGTCCAGAGGAGGGGGGGGGCTGTGAGGGGGGTCCAGAGGAGGGGGGGGGCAGTGAGGGGGGTCCAGAGGAGGGGGGGGGGCAGTGAGGGGGGTCCAGAGGAGGAGGGGGGCAGTGAGGGGGGTCCAGAGGAGGGGGGGGGGGGGCAGTGAGGGGGGTCCAGAGGAGGAGGGGGGCAGTGAGGGGGGTCCAGAGGAGGGGGGGGGGGGCAGTGAGGGGGGTCCAGAGGAGGGGGGGGGCTGTGACCCTGAAGGACTCCATAGGTGGGGAGAGGAGTCTGTATTTGATACTGGATCTAACTGGGAGCCAGTCTGGTTACCCCAGACAGGAGGTGAAGACGGCGAGGGTTAGAGGGATGAGGGAGCGATGGTCTGCAGCCAGCGGACACCTGATCCATCAGGCTCATCAGATCTGTTCAGTGATAATTAATGATTATCAATAATTTATCGAGACGTTGAAGAGAATCCAGCTGTGATGTAACATCGCCCCGACTTTGACTTCAGTGTGGAACTGTTCAGTAACGTGCAGTCACAATGCATGCTGGGATAGCTTGTTCTTTGACGCGCTCAGCTCCGGGCAGACACGTCTTCGTCATGTTGAAAATGTTAGCGAGCTGTCAAGGCGTGACGGAGAGAAATACGAGGACAGACTGAGACCGCCACAGTCTCATTCTACTCTACAGCTCCATCTGGTGGCCATCAACAGATTTCAACACGTTTAAACGAGGTGAAATACTGACACCAAGGTGTGACACTTAGTGAGCCTTATCAAATAAAGTTTAGACACAGGACATTTTTAAATACACAACATATTTAAATGAATGATAATCCTAATTTCATGAAGAGGCTGCACAGGTGTTACTGAACGAGAACTTAAAACACGTCAAATAAAAGAAAGTGAACACCTTTATCTTTTCAGCCCCACGGGTCAGGGGTCAGGGGTCAAAGTTCTGCATGAGGCCGCAGGGAGCACTGGCCGGTCTAGAAACTAACTTTCATGTGCTGGACTGTGACAGCACAGATCGTGTAGAGTCGTGTTTACATCCTTTTTGTGACTCTGGTTTTTCCCATCACAGGGTGATCAGGGATCTGTTCGTCAGCTGTAACGGCCTGAACCAGGTGACCGAGCTGCTCTACTTGGACCAGACCCGCTCTTTGGCTCTGAAGGTGTTTGAGACTCTCATCATCGGCGGGGATCGGCTGCAGGCTGACGGACTGCTTCAGGAGCTGGAGAGCTTGGATGCGGAAGAAGTGGAGGCCATTTTGGGCTTGGCTGAGGAGCTGGGGTCCCGAGGGGCCGGAGAGGGCCCTCAGAGTCTCAGTAAATTCTATGAAGGTCTTAAGGAGGCGTACCCACGTCATAAGAGCCGCGGCGGGCAGGGCCGAGGACTAGGCCGCAGCTGGGCGGAGACGCACCTTCATGTCATCAACCTGTTCCTGTGTGTGGCCTTCCTGTGTGTCAGCAAAGAGGGCGACTCGGACCGTGACTCGGCCAATGACTCCGAGGACACCTCGGGATATGACAGCACGGCGAGTGAGCCGCTGGGCGGGCGGCTGCCGTACCTGTCCCCGGACAGTGTGGCCCTGCCTTCTAAGGAGCAGGTCCGCCGCGCTGCAGACGTGTGGTCTGTATGTCGATGGATCTACCTGGCCAGCCCCCTGTTTCAGAGGCAGTTCTTCAGGCTTGGGGGGCTGGATGTCTGCCTGCGCCTCATGGCCATGGTCATCCAGAAACTATCCTGTAAGCCTAAAGATGGCAAAATAAAGAAGAAGAGGGAGGGGAAGGGCAAAGGCAGCCCTGAATCCAGTGCTCTGGCTGCCTTTGTGGGACCCCAAGAGATGGCCCTGGGCTCAGGCGAGGCTCTGGGTCTGGCTGAGGGAAAGATCAAAGATCCTGCAAAGAAGCTGGAGGAGGAGTGGCAGCTCCAGAGTATTCGCCTGCTGGAGGCCCTGCTGGCCATCTGTCTGCACAGTGCGAACTCGGCCCTGCCGAAGATCGAGCCAGAGCTTTCTCATCAGGTACAGTTATAGCTGACTACTTAACTTCTGGAGCTCCTGTCAGGGTCTGAACGTTTATGAGGGTGTCTCCTGGAGTTTCTGTCCTCTTGGGGTCAGGGTCTAAATGCTGTCTTCTCACTGTCAATGTAACCGTTAAATCTTTGTGTCCTCAGCTGCAGTCGGTAGAGGATACTTTGTTTGAGGTGAGAGAGCAGCTTTCTCGCTCCGGGGTGGTGAACTCTGACCTCGCTGTTCCTCTGTTCGACTCATTGCTCAGAGTAGCTCTGGCAGAGGTTTCTTCTGGTGCCGACCCCCCTGAGGAGAAGACAGACAGGGTGAGTCCGGCCGTGGGAGAAACTGTGAGTGAAGTTACTGCTCCTTTTTTTTTTATTATAGGCTGAGCATGTCTCAGTCCCAGTGACGTCTTTGTTCTTTACTCATGTAACTCACTTTACTCACGTAACTCACTTTACTAACGTAACTCACTTTACTAACGTAACTCGCTTTACTAACGTAACTCGCTTTACTGACGTAACTCACTTTACTAACGTAACTTACTTTACTAACGTGACTCACTTTACTAACGTGACTCACTTTACTAACGTGACTCACTTTACTAACGTGACTCACTTAACTAACGTAACTCGCTTTACTGACGTAACTCACTTTACTAACGTAACTTACTTTACTAACGTGACTCACTTTACTAACGTGACTCACTTTACTAACGTAACTCACTTTACTAACGTAACTCACTTTACTCACGTTACTCACTTTACTAACGTAACTCACTTTACTCACGTTACTCACTTTACTCACGTTACTCACTTTACTAACGTAACTCACTTTACTAACGTAACTCACTTTACTAACGTAACTCACTTTACTCATGTAACTCACTTTACTAACGTAACTCACTTTACTAACGTAACTCACTTTACTCACGTTACTCACTTTACTAACGTAACTCACTTTACTCACGTTACTCACTTTACTAACGTAACTCACTTTACTAACGTAACTCACTTTACTAACGTAACTCACTTTACTCACGTTACTCACTTTACTAACGTAACTCACTTTACTAACGTAACTCACTTTACTAACGTAACTCACTTTACTCACGTAACTCACTTTACTAACGTAACTCACTTTACTAACGTAACTCACTTTACTAACGTAACTCACTTTACTCACGTTACTCACTTTACTAACGTAACTCACTTTACTGACGTAACTCACTTTACTGACGTAACTCACTTTACTAACGTAACTCACTTTACTAACGTAACTCACTTTACTGACGTAACTCACTTTACTAACGTAACTCACTTTACTGACGTTACTCACTTTACTAACGTAACTCACTTTACTGACGTAACTCACTTTACTAACGTAACTCACTTTACTAACGTAACTCACTTTACTGACGTAACTCACTTTACTCACGTTACTCACTTTACTCATGTAACTCACTTTACTGACGTAACTCACTTTACTGACGTAACTCACTTTACTGACGTAACTCACTTTACTGACGTAACTCGCTTTACTGACGTAACTCACTTTACTCACGTAACTCACTTTACTCATGTAACTCACTTTACTAACGTAACTCACTTTACTCATGTGACTCACTTTACTCATGTGACTCACTTTACTCATGTAACTCACTTTACTAACGTAACTCACTTTACTCACGTAACTCACTTTACTCATGTGACTCACTTTACTCATGTGACTCACTTTACTAACGTAACTCACTTTACTCACGTAACTCACTTTACTCATGTAACTCACTTTACTAACGTAACTCACTTTACTCACGTAACTCACTTTACTCATGTAACTCACTTTACTCATGTAACTCACTTTACTAACGTAACTCACTTTACTCACGTGACTCACTTTACTCATGTGACTCACTTTACTAACGTAACTCACTTTACTCACGTAACTCACTTTACTCATGTAACTCACTTTACTCACGTAACTCACTTGACTCATGTAACTCACTTTACTAACGTAACTCACTTTACTCACGTAACTCACTTTACTCATGTAACTCACTTTACTCACGTAACTCACTTGACTCATGTAACTCACTTTACTAACGTAACTCACTTTACTCACGTAACTCACTTTACTCATGTAACTCACTTTACTCATGTGACTCACTTTACTGACGTAACTCACTTTACTCACGTAACTCACTTTACTCATGTAACTCACTTTACTAACGTAACTCACTTTACTCATGTGACTCACTTTACTGACGTAACTCACTTTACTCACGTAACTCACTTGACTCATGTAACTCACTTTACTAACGTAACTCACTTTACTCATGTGACTCACTTTACTCATGTGACTCACTTTACTCATGTGACTCACTTTACTCATGTAACTCACTTTACTCATGTAACTCACTTTACTCATGTGACTCACTTTACTAACGTAACTCACTTTACTCATGTAACTCACTTTACTAACGTAACTCACTTTACTCATGTGACTCACTTTACTCATGTGACTCACTTTACTCATGTAACTCACTTTACTCATGTAACTCACTTTACTAACGTAACTCACTTTACTCATGTGACTCACTTT
>NC_136705.1:25437562-25473701 GCF_947650265.1 Symphodus melops | reverse complement strand
CGTAAACGAAGTGGTCACACAAACAGACCGTTAATGGAGCGGATGTGCCGCGTTGTTTAAGTTTAGTGTCTACACTCGCAGCACGCTGAAGTCTTGTGTGGGTCACAGGCAGCAATCACAGGGCTGTTAGTGACGACAAGACAAAGCTCTGAACGTCATGGTCGATGACATTTGAGTAACACGATAATAAAACACCAGCTAATTTGTGGAAAGGAAACCTGTTCCCTCTCCACCTTTTCTCCTCCTCCGTGCGTCAGAGCCTGTCAGAGGGCTGGACCTATTGTTCTGGCTTCACTTTATACAAGGAGACACTCTGTCCATATTAATATCCAGTCATGGTTTGTGTTGGTGTCATGAGATTTATTTTGACCGCCATGTTGAAGGGAGCTTGCTGTCAGACCACCTACCCAGAGTTGTCCTTGCTCTCCGGCTCCTCGTCGCACTCGTGCTTCACGTTCTCTGCTCCGAGGTGAGCTGTTGACGAGCCCTCGTCAGCGTCAACCTGGAGCTGGGAATCTTCCTCATCGTCATCCTCGTTTTCAGTCTCCTTCCCCTCGGTCTGTGACGGTTCGGACTCTGTTTTGTTTTGACTCAGGTCAGGTTTCTCTTCCTGTGAGAGGAAAAACAACGTTGAAGGATTTCTATAGAAATAAATCCAATATGATAAATATCAGTTTCAATCTTATGCACCTTGCAGACTACAGATGTACAAGGTTCTCCGTCCTCCTGGGATTTCTGCTCTTCAGAGGCAGAAGATGTTGCAGCTGTTCCTCCTGCCTCCCCCTCAGACTTCACCTCCCTCTTTGGGCCCTGCTTCAGAGGGAGGTCCATCCTAAAGGTGATGGCAGTGGACGTGCAGTATTCCTCAAACCCGTACAAGTACCTGGATGGTAAAACATAAGCAGAGTGCGATTGGAAAAAACAACAGAAACTGACCTGAGGAGCTGTGGAGGTAGCTTCTGGACTTACTTGCGGTAAGCACATTTGACATTGTAGCCCGCGGCTGAGTTGAGAATCGGGATTCCCAGATCCTGGTAAACCTGCTTCCAAACGGAGCCGCTTTCAATCTGCTCGCACACAAACACAGGAGAAGGTCCGAAGTCAGTAAAAAACGTAAGCAGACAGATCTGAACCAATCAGACAGAGGCTAGTTGTTTTACTCACATTGTCGAAGCCTCCCAGTTTGTGCACCAGCCTGTAGAGCTTGAACAGGTTCAGGTTTCTGTAGCCCAGGACAGGCCGCTTGTTGATGGGGGTTCCTTGAAGGGGAGAAGGACAACACGGGCTGAAGTCACAGTTTCAAACAGTCCTATATTCCTGAAGAGTAAACCTTTAAGTTTTTAAGATATGGAGTCAATATAATACTCCTAGCACTTTATCAAGATGTCAGTCAGTGGCGTGCGTACAAACACTCGGCACAGTCACTGACAATAAACTCTGAAGCTGTTAGTAAAAAGGCGGCTCCATTAAATACGCCTTAAATACAGAAGTCCAGCAGCGTCTCCTGTCTGGACCGAAGTATGAAGTGCCACTGAGATGAACAAGGCGCAGTATCAGATGTTTTCATATTTATTCATCTCTGCACTTCTTATTTATCTGACGGCTCATAGCTACCTCACCTTTACTCACAAAGATTTACTGATCAGTGGTAAATTCATGTTCTTATTCTCTTTAGTTGAGCCATGTCACTTGATCCTAAACTGAGCTTTATTCCAATGTAAGGAGAACTGGGGCACCAGTATCCACCTAATTATTTCATGTAAATGACCTTTGACCTGGTGTTAATTCTCTGTGTAAGAGCGTCTGCTCTGAGTGGTGGTGGAGTCGTCAGAACGATCCGCCTCACCTCGGTCCTCCATGAACTTGTAGAGCTGCTGCAGGAAGTTCTCCCTCTCTTCTGGGAACGGCTCCACTTCCTCCTGCACACACAAACAAACAGTTTGAAGAGCTTTTTTTAAATTTGATTTGTGGAGCACGAAGAGGAGCTCTTCCTCTACCTCCTCCTCCTCGCCGCCGGCATCTTCTTCCTGCTCCTCCTCTTCGTCCTCGTCGTCATCCTCGCTGCTGGAACTCTCCTCCTTCACTTCTGTCTTCCAGGCGCTTGGCACGACGAAGTGCAGCGAGAACTCCAAGGCTGCGTCCAGCGCTGCCAAACACACGTAGATTAAAACTAGTACATGAGCTTCATGTGTGGAGAACCTGCCGCGCTGAGAGGAACCTTTGGACACCTCTCGTGCCGTCTTAACTGTCACAGAGCCAGATCTAACGATAGGACGGTAGGAAGGCCTTACTGACGTTAACATGGCAGCAGCCTGACAGTCTGTCAGCAGAGCAGCTCGGTCTCAGGTGAGAGAAGCTTCTGCTGCTCCCACCTGGGGCCAGGGGCCCATTATAAAGAGTCTGCATTCCCCAGAACAACAACAAAATGTCTGCAGCCCGCTCTGTGAGCGTGTCCTCCAACGCTGACCAGCTCTGACGGTAACCGCTGAGGGCGAGCCTCGCTGTGTATTCTTTACTGACCACGAGAGATCAGAACGAGCGAGGAGAGACCGGCTGCACGATGGAGAGGAGGACCGCCTCCTGTCTCCAGACTTTTATCAGATTATTCTCACACAATGAAACAGCACCATGTCACACGTCAGGACGCCATATCGTTCAGTATTTCACCTTCTTAACTCCTTCAGTCGGTCGAGTTGCTGCATTATGGAAAGATGAGTCACATAGGGGCTGCTAAATCTTGTTTGGGGGATTATTGTATACAGAGGGGGGGGGGGGACAGCAGGTGTGTATTGTAACTAATGTCTTGTGTCCTGCCTGTCTGTATACTGCTACTGGATGCCTTGAATTTCCCTCGGGATCAATAAACTATCTATCTATCTATCTATCTATCTATCTATCTATCTATGATCTATCTATCTATCTATCTATGATCTATCTATCTATCTATCTATCTATCTATCTATCTATCTATCTATCTATCATCTATCAATCATCTATCAATCATCTATCCATCATCTATCTATCTATCTATCATCTATCTATCATCTATCCATCTATCTATCTATCTATCTATCTATCTATCTATCTATCTATCTATCTATCATCTATCTATCAATCTATCTATCATCTATCATCTATCAATCATCTATCTATCTACAGTTCTCATGTTTCCAAAATCTGAAATGCTCCTTTAATCTCAGCTGTCAGTTTTGAGTGTTTCCAGTTCTCTGATTTGTTTTGAAACAAAGGACACATGTGGAGCTGTAAGCCGTCTCCTCTGGACTCACCTGGTTTGAGTCCTGCGTCGGCTTTCGGAGGACAGTCGCTGTTGATCTCACGGACGTCCTTCCGCAGCACCGTGTAACTGCACAACACAGACTCGGATTAATATGGACAGGAAACGTACATAAAGGGTTAAACAACAGTGCTCCTCCTGCAGAGTCAACGTGAGGGTCTGCAGCAGCTGGCCGCGGCCGAGGGCTGTGGCTCAGCGGAGCTGTCGGAGGCGAGCGTGACACAGCTGATCACTAAATGTGTCATGGAGTAAATAAAGAAGGCGGAGCTGGCTGGGGGGGGGAGGGGGGGGGGCTAACATGCTAATGTCAGCAGATATTCATTATGTTCACAATCTAAGCTAACTGTCCCATCACGCTGAGAGCAGCGCCTGTGTTTCCCTCGTTTCTATGGTAACCAGATCTGGCACCACTTCCTGAAAGCCCCGCCTTCCTGCTGGATGTGACCTTCCTCTCTAAAGCCATTGTTTCTGAAAAGGCCGGCTGAACGCTAACAAACACATGAAACAGGAAACGCCACATTAGAACGTGTGTGTCGGAGGACTCGAGGCTGACAGCGAGCGTCTAAGACGGGAAGCGTTTACAGAGCAGGGACAGAATTTAAAGCTCACACATGGCGGCCATCTTTTAAAACAGTAACATTATCACTCACAACTTTCCGTCTTTGAACGAGCGGACGAAGACGCTGTCCTTCTTCATCGTCACGTCGTCATGACAGTCCGGGGAGATGACCTACAAGTACAGAAACAACAGAGACAGAGCAGTCAGACCGTGTGTGTGTGTGTGTGTGTGTGTGTGTGTGTGTGTGTGTGTGTGTGTGTGTGTGTGTGTGTGTGTGTGTGTGTGAGTGAGAGAGAGATGAACAGTGACGTGAGCAGAGCTGCAGCTGTTTACTGAAGCTGGACAGTTGGGGGGCAGCACTGGAGCTGAGGGAGGTGGTCTGACTCTGACCTACAGGGGGCAGCACTGGAGCTGAGGGAGGTGGTCTGACTCTGACCTACAGGGGGCAGCACCGGAGCTGAGGGAGGTGGTCTGACTCTGACCTACAGGGGGCAGCACTGGAGCTGAGGGAGGTGGTCTGACTCTGACCTACAGGGGGCAGCACTGGAGCTGAGGGAGGTGGTCTGACTCTGACCTACAGGGGGCAGCACCGGAGCTGAGGGAGGTGGTCTGACTCTGACCTACAGGGGGCAGCACCGGAGCTGAGGGAGGTGGTCTGACTCTGACCTACAGGGGGCAGCACTCAGAGAACGAGGTCCCGGTTGCGTCTCTTTTAGCGTCCGTTTATCAAACAGTTGAACCTGAATCTGGCTGAACACAAACCAATGATGTCATCACTGATTTAAGCGTTTGGATAATCTGGAAGTGAGCATGATTCTTTAGTTATCGTTTGTGCTGAGTGTGCAGCGTGTAGATGGCGTGTAGATGGCGTGTTCATGTGATTCAGCAGAGCTCACCAGGGCAGGATACCACATGGTCTTCTTTTTGTCCCCGGTGACGACCCCGTCCACGCAGACCACTTTACCAAACAGATCCTCGTTCTGCCGCTGATCGCTCTCCTCTTCCTCGCTGGAGGAGGACGACAGCTCTTCTTCCTGACTGTGGGGGGGGGGGGGGGGGGGGGATCATCACATCAGGAACAACCAGCAGCTCAAGCAGCGACACATGGATCAGGAGGACAGGAGGTCTGAACATCTTTCTGAAGGACGTCACAGCCGGTGCACCACTGAGCACTTATGAACTCTCTGTCTTATAGTTTCCTTCTTTAGAAGAAGACTGACGCACAGCAGATTCATTTCTGAAGAGATGATCAGCATCGTCTGAGGTCTCAATGAAGTAAGAAATGAGATCAGTTTGGTGTCTCACGTGTCCTGCAGAAGGCCACTGTACCTACACCTGAGAGGGGGGGGTCATAATGACACGGCAGCGAGCAGCCGGCCTGCTCCTTGAACAATCACAGCAGCATGTTTTATAAAGTCGCCCACACAGCGAAACACACGGCTGAGCCATCACCATGGCAACGTGTGACACAGGGAGCAACAAGCTACAACGGTTCCTCTGACACGAGTCAGAGTGGGTCCAACACGGACTCAGGTCATACTCACACTGGGTTCGAGCGCCGGCCGCGGTTGCCCTTCTTGCCGATGACGGGCGTGCCGAAGTGCTCGGGGTTGGTGAGCGGGAGTCTGTCGAGGGTCTGCAGGAGAGACGAACAGTTGTGAGAGAGAATCTATCAGGATGCGTCTCACAGAGAAACTCTGATCTGGGACCATCATGGAGAAGAGTTTCCCTCGCTGCAGGACAGCAGAGTACTCGCCTCGCTCTCAGCAAAGTGACGAGCTCCTTTCAGGCACAGAGACGAACGCCTCAGGGTCTTCTCATCGCCGTCGTCAAACACTGCACAGAAAAGACACACTATTAACACACACACACACACACACACACACACACACACACACACCTTCCTCACTGATGAATGAGAGGAAGAAACGAGAGAAAAGCCCTGAGTGACGAACACTCGCCATCTGCACGCCATCTTTTCAATATTTAGTTCTCTGTGAAGTCTTTCCTTGTAAACATAACATGTGGTGCTTTTATTTTGAAGGTGGACAAACTTCTTTTATTTTGAAGGTGTACAAGGCGAGGTGTGGGTCTCTGCTATGACGACCTGCTGACTCAGATCTCAACAATCAAACCGTGGATAAACGGATCACCGGGAGACGTTGTTGACACAGGTCAAAGGTTATTAATGCATCACTATCTGCACACACTGTACAACGAGCTAACGTGCTAACCAGCTAACGAGCCATGCTGAGGGATGACAGAGTGTCAGAGCCTGGTGGAGAGGTCGTCAGCGTTGTTTGCATCACGCCGTCAGGGCACGCTCCTTGAGCAGAATGTGTGCACATTGACAACAGTTCAATAATCGTCTGTTCTGAGGTCAGAGGTCACCCTGACGTCGCCGTTAGTCTCTCGCACGTTATCGAGCATGCTGCAGGGAGGGCACGCGCTCTGTTACACACTCACCAACAGTATATATACTGGCGTCCGTCAGCTTGTTGATCGTGGCCTCCTGGTAAACTCCATCCTGGTTCTTCACCTCCACGACAGCGCCCACCTGTGGGACGGACACACGGCGGTTATTTGGCCTCCGAACAGGCTGCTAATGACTCATCTAACGATTAAGGTAAGGAGGCGGCGTGGTCTCACCTTTAAAGGTCCTTTAATGCTCTCATCATGAACCTCGGCCGTGGACAGCTCCGGTTTAAAGGTCACCTGAAGAGGAAGGGGGCGGGGTCAGTGACAACCATAAACAATTCAGTCTGAACGAGAAACATCATCTTTCCTCTTCAGAAGCTCCGCCTTCTTACGGACTCGCTCGTTGTGTGCGCTCTCATGATCGCCATCTTTGATGACACAGTCTGCATGTTCATGCCTTTAAAGGGACATTTCACCCGTTAGCATGAAGCTTTGTATCATTAGAAACCTGGCAGTGTTTTTGGACCCGCCTCCTTTTCCCTGAAACAGGAAGCCCCGCGTTTGTTTTCTGAAAAGGCGCCTCCTTTGGTGAGAGGGTGAAACTACAGCTCCTCGCTGATGAAACGTATTTCACATTTCTCCGACACTATGAATAGATTAATTAAAACTCTGTTTGGTGCATTTTGGCGCCCACCAAAGGTGTCTCATTGTAACTGCAGTGCAGGAGGGTTCAAGGTCATCATGTCAGCCGGCGTGCATTAACCTTTAAGAGAAACCAGCTGGAGTTCATTAGTTCCTGTTTTTCCTTAAAGGGCCGAGCTGACCCGGACTCGTCCATCAGAGCGGACCGCTGCCCTGTCATTTGAATTAGGATGGCGAGCACTTTGAAGTGTGACTTACCTTGGCCTTGACCAGCCTCTTGGCGGTCTTAATCTTGGCCTCGCAGAAAGCCCCTCTGTACTTGGCACTCACATCCGTCCCCACGGTCAGGTAGGGCGGCTCCTCCAGAGTCTGAGCAGAAACAGAACAAGAAGCCGGTTAACTTTTACAAACATGTAGCACACAGGTGTCACGTGTCACACGGCTCGGAGATTCATCCCTGAAAAGGAGCACCTGCTCGGGGAACCAAACTAAAGGACCACGTCACTCCGCTTTGATGACTACAAAGAAGAAGCTCCCGGAAACACCATCCTGCGAACGAAGCAAAGAACAGGACTGGGTAGAAAAAGGGACCGGACTGGGTCGGATCGGTCCCCTTGGCACCCCAACAGAACGGTACCAAATAAGCAGGACGGTGTGGATCCTTTATTTGGCACCATTCCAAACTTTTGACGGTGGAAACGCCAGTAAAAAGGTGCCGGACTGAACCGGACCGGACCAGACCGCTTGGTGTAAACGGGGCAGTGTGTGTGTGGACGAGGGCACGGGGTGTAGTTCAGTTTATTAACGCCGCTGCAGGAAACACTTCACATCTTCTTCCCCCAAGCTGAATGTTTCCCAGCGAGCTTCCAGCAGGACGCGGCGATCTCCGTTTCTGCAGGATGTTCTTCATCCAGACAAACACACACAGTCACTTCATAGCGTCGTTTAGAGGACTCTGCTGCTTCAGCGATACTTCCACGCTGTTCTTTCACGTCTTCCCTCAGGAGACTCCGCCCCCTCCTGTCTCAGATGCAGGTGTCAGGTCAGCAGGATGTCAGGGGCGGTCCTCCGCAGATATTTTCTGGATTGTGGTCATGAGGACGAGTCTGGACTTTATCTCAGGATCTGTGGGGGGGCTGGACTCTAGTCCTCTTCTTTGAGCCGGGGTTTGGACCACAGGTTGTGTTCACGTTTAAAAACAACTCCACTGGTTTAGTAACTGCTCTTGACCTTTGACCCTGTAGCTGTTTGCAGATCAGCATTTTTCACTAAACCAATCAAGGCGTTACGTAACGTTAGAGATGTTGGTCTGAATCAGACTCTTTGTTTGACCTCGCAGTGAAACATGACCCAGAGTGAGTCAGAAGGTGAACTCAGTGAGGAGCTCGGTGTCTTCCTGCTCGTGGCTCTCTGTTAGAGCGCTGTTCCCCCTCCTCGTATATATCAGGCTTAAAATCATGTTCTCTAACTGAAGACACATGAAGGTTAGGGTTACACGTGTGTCGCCTCTTGTTTTGATCTGAATGTGAGGAGGAAGATGAACAGCAGCCTGTATCAGGAAGCTTCCAGGACAGCTCCGCTCTCCTCCACAGCCTCTGGGACAGATTCAGGAGCAGAGTCCAGATAAACAGCTCATTAGTCCTCAGAGACGTCTGCTGCCAGGGTTCACATGTTGCAGGACTCGGTTCCCCGGACTCTCCGTATAACAGGAAGCATCACACCACTGAGTCACAGGGCAGCTGTGGAAGTCAGGGCAGACAAATGAGTCCAGATCCATATTTGTGACGCTCACATGACAACACATGCAGGCCCGCCTCCCGACACTTCCTCTTCTGGATTACACGTCCACTCGGCTGGCTGGAGAAAACTGCTGTTTTCACCGCTCCTGCCAGCTACACAACCCCGCCTCCAACATCCAACCAATCAAGATGAGTAGCGTCAGAGAGGCGGACTTCCTGCACCTTGAGGTGTAACATCCTCTCACTAACATTTCACTTCATGTTGGAAAGTCCTCTGTGTACCGCCAGCGGGAGCCCTGTACGTACCACAGATTGAGACCTGCTGATCTGAATGGTTTCTTTGTGACTTGTTAACACATTTAGAAGGAGCTAAAGTCCCGGGTGTCTTCTGAGCAGCCTGACCAATGACAGCGCAGTAAATGAGTCCTGATGGAAAGGCTTTGGTCCCCTGTGTGTTCCTGGAGTCCCCTGTGTGTTCCTGCAGGGGGCGCTGGAGTCCCCTGTGTGTTCCTGCAGGGGGCGCTGGAGTCCCCCCCGTGTGTTCCTGCAGGGGGCGCTGGAGTCCCCCCCGTGTTCCTGCAGGGGGCGCTGGAGTCCCCTGTGTGTTCCTGCAGGGGGCGCTGGAGTCCCCCCCGTGTGTTCCTGCAGGGGGCGCTGGAGTCCCCCCCGTGTTCCTGCAGGGGGCGCTGGAGTCCCCCCCGTGTTCCTGCAGGGGGCGCTGGAGTCCCCCCCCGTGTGTTCCTGCAGGGGGCGCTGGAGTCCCCCGTGTGTTCCTGCAGGGGGCGCTGGAGTCCCCCCCGTGTGTCCCTGCAGGGGGCGCTGGAGTCCCCCCCGTGTGTTCCTGCAGGGGGCGCTGGAGTCCCCCCCGTGTTCCTGCAGGGGGCGCTGGAGTCCCCCCCGTGTTCCTGCAGGGGGCGCTGGAGTCCCCCCCCGTGTGTTCCTGCAGGGGGCGCTGGAGTCCCCCCCGTGTGTCCCTGCAGGGGGCGCTGGAGTCCCCCCCGTGTGTTCCTGCAGGGGGCGCTGGAGTCCCCCGTGTGTCCCTGCAGGGGGCGCTGGAGTCCCCCTTGTGTCCCTGCAGGGGGCGCTGGAGTCCCCCCCGTGTGTCCCTGCAGGGGGCGCTGGAGTCCCCTGTGTGTTCCTGCAGGGGGCGCTGGAGTCCCCCCCGTGTGTTCCTGCAGGGGGCGCTGGAGTCCCCCCCGTGTTCCTGCAGGGGGCGCTGGAGTCCCCCCCGTGTTCCTGCAGGGGGCGCTGGAGTCCCCCCCCCCGTGTGTTCCTGCAGGGGGCGCTGGAGTCCCCCGTGTGTTCCTGCAGGGGGCGCTGGAGTCCCCCCCGTGTGTCCCTGCAGGGGGCGCTGGAGTCCCCCCCGTGTGTTCCTGCAGGGGGCGCTGGAGTCCCCCCCGTGTTCCTGCAGGGGGCGCTGGAGTCCCCCCCGTGTTCCTGCAGGGGGCGCTGGAGTCCCCCCCCGTGTGTTCCTGCAGGGGGCGCTGGAGTCCCCCCCGTGTGTCCCTGCAGGGGGCGCTGGAGTCCCCCCCGTGTGTTCCTGCAGGGGGCGCTGGAGTCCCCCGTGTGTCCCTGCAGGGGGCGCTGGAGTCCCCCGTGTGTCCCTGCAGGGGGCGCTGGAGTCCCCCTTGTGTCCCTGCAGGGGGCGCTGGAGTCCCCCCCGTGTGTCCCTGCAGGGGGCGCTGGAGTCCCCCCCGTGTGTCCCTGTAGGGGGCGCTGGAGTCCCCCTTGTGTCCCTGCAGGGGGCGCTGGAGTCCCCCTTGTGTCCCTGCAGGGGGCGCTGGAGTCCCCCTTGTGTCCCTGCAGGGGGCGCTGGAGTCCCCCCCGTGTGTCCCTGCAGGGGGCGCTGGAGTCCCCCCCCGTGTGTCCCTGTAGGGGGCGCTGGAGTCCCCCCCGTGTGTCCCTGCAGGGGGCGCTGGAGTCCCCCCCGTGTGTTCCTGCAGGGGGCGCTGGAGTCCCCCGTGTGTTCCTGCAGGGGGGCGCTGGAGTCCCCCGTGTGTCCCTGCAGGGGGCGCTGGAGTCCCCCCCGTGTGTTCCTGCAGGTGGGCGCTGGAGTCCCCCTTGTGTCCCTGCAGGGGGCGCTGGAGTCCCCCCCGTGTGTCCCTGCAGGGGGCGCTGGAGTCCCCCCCGTGTGTTCCTGCAGGGGGGCGCTGGAGTCCCCCGTGTGTTCCTGCAGGGGGGCGCTGGAGTCCCCCCCCCGTGTGTCCCTGCAGGGGGCGCTGGAGTCCCCCCGTGTGTCCCTGCAGGGGGCGCTGGAGTCCCCCCCGTGTGTTCCTGCAGGGGGGGCGCTGGAGTCCCCCGTGTGTCCCTGCAGGTGGGCGCTGGAGTCCCCCTTGTGTCCCTGCAGGGGGCGCTGGAGTCCCCCGTGTGTTCCTGCAGGGGGCGCTGGAGTCCCCCTTGTGTCCCTGCAGGGGGCGCTGGAGTCCCCCTTGTGTCCCTGCAGGGGGCGCTGGAGTCCCCCGTGTGTCCCTGCAGGGGGCGCTGGAGTCCCCCCCGTGTGTCCCTGCAGGGGGCGCTGGAGTCCCCCGTGTGTTCCTGCAGGTGGGCGCTGGAGTCCCCCCCGTGTGTCCCTGCAGCAGGGGGCGCTGGAGTCCCCCCCGTGTGTTCCTGCAGGGGGGCGCTGGAGTCCCCCCCCGTGTGTCCCTGCAGGGGGCGCTGGAGTCCCCCCGTGTGTCCCTGCAGGGGGCGCTGGAGTCCCCCCCCGTGTGTTCCTGCAGGGGGGGCGCTGGAGTCCCCCGTGTGTCCCTGCAGGTGGGCGCTGGAGTCCCCCTTGTGTCCCTGCAGGGGGCGCTGGAGTCCCCCGTGTGTTCCTGCAGGGGGCGCTGGAGTCCCCCTTGTGTCCCTGCAGGGGGCGCTGGAGTCCCCCGTGTGTTCCTGCAGGGGGCGCTGGAGTCCCCCCCGTGTGTTCCTGCAGGGGGGGCGCTGGAGTCCCCCGTGTGTCCCTGCAGGTGGGCGCTGGAGTCCCCCTTGTGTCCCTGCAGGGGGCGCTGGAGTCCCCCGTGTGTTCCTGCAGGGGGCGCTGGAGTCCCCCTTGTGTCCCTGCAGGGGGCGCTGGAGTCCCCCCCGTGTGTCCCTGCAGGTGGGCGCTGGAATCCCCCTTGTGTCCCTGCAGGGGGCGCTGGAGTCCCCCCCCGTGTGTCCCTGCAGGGGGCGCTGGAGTCCCCCCGTGTGTCCCTGCAGGGGGCGCTGGAGTCCCCCCCGTGTGTTCCTGCAGGGGGGGCGCTGGAGTCCCCCGTGTGTCCCTGCAGGGGGCGCTGGAGTCCCCCGTGTGTCCCTGCAGGGGGCGCTGAGGTCCCATGGATGGCGGTCTCCATGCTGGAAATGCTGTCTCAGGCTAACTTTGAGTCCCCCCCCCCTCAATCAAAACTGCTGAGTCATGAAACTGAAGCTACAGTGTCCACCACATGCAGAGCTGGCTAAACACTGAAGCTACAGTGTCCACCACATGCAGAGCTGGCTAAACACTGAAGCTACAGTGTCCTCCACATGCTGACCTGTGTGAGAGGAGGGGGCGGAGCCAGACAGCTCTCTGTGATGATTAGAGTTTAGACTGCAGTACCCATTTTAAACACTAGGGGGCGGAGCTACAGACTGCTCCTTTAACCACCGGTTAACTTTCTGTTCCCGTTTAATCGTCTGTTCAGTGTCTGGAGATCACTTCCTGTTTCACAGTGGAAGCAGCAGCTCGTCTCCAGCTGTCAGTCACTTCAGCTTGATCGCAGCATTCTGACGTCTTTCATGCACCTGTTGAACACATGATGCTGGATCCATGTTCCAAACAAACCGCCTTCTTTAACACCGTTCAGGCCCAAAGCAGCGTCAGTGAATTACCAACAACAGTGTTTGACCCATAATGCCATGCGGCAGCGAACAGGCTTTTAGGTCAAACAAAGGGACGGGCAAGTGGCACGCCGGAAAGAATGACACCCCTCCCCGCCGTGCTCACACGTACAATAATCCTGCTGTGAATCATGTCTTTGTGCCCTCGGCTTCAGCTGCCTCACAGAGTCCGAGCTACTTCACACCAGGCGCCCAGAGAGCACATGGGTTACCTTTAAATTCAGGGCGGAGCTTAAACACGCGCCAGGTGAACCACTGCACCTGAGGGTTCAATCCTCCCGTCTCATCACAGTCCAAGTCTAGAGTTTGAAATAACCCAGTTATTACTCCGACTTCTCCAAAGCATCCCGAGTCTCCGTTGTGTTGGACGATGAAGTCACATGTGATACGATGAGCGTACTTTGATGCACGATCACTCGCCACTCTCGTGAGCGTTGTTCTTCTGTCTGACTCGGCGCTCAGAACAGACTGATCATTGTTTTTGTGCTGCAGCTCGTCCTCTCCCACCTCTCGTTGGACGTTTTGGCAGACGCCGACGCCTCTGTTCATCCACGTCTGCATCTTAATGGAGTCTGTTCTGATCCTGGTCACCCTCAGACCTCCTGAAAGACCAGCAGCATATGGTTGCTAACAAGCCAGCGTTCAGGCCTCAGAGAGACTTCCTGGTTTCTTGTAGAGCTTCTACAGCTCCAGCTGTCGTCGTGAAGCTGTGATTCAGAGGTAATTAGAGAAATGCCCCTTCCTGCACACGTGCACAGAGATCAGGCCGTACTACAGTCTGACTCACCTGCACACAGGAACAACTCCACATTCACACCGCAGAAGAACTTCAGCTCACAGAGGACATGACTCAGCAGCCAATCTGAGACCATCATTCTTAAAGGCAACCAACCATCTCTTAGGACACACCTCCTTCATCCTTCCACACTTCCCGTGTCACCAGCAGGTGTCGCTGAGACAGGACTCGGAGCTCATTTCAAAGGGAGGACATCTTAGACAAGGACCATGTCGGGGCGATGGACCCGAGAAATGCTGTCAAACTCCTGAAGGTTGCCAAACAAATGGGTTGACAACTATCAACCAATGAAGTGGGGGGGCGTTCACTTGAGGACGTCACACGCCATCCTGAATCTATTGTCTTCCTTTATCAAATCACTGTGCAGTTCACGCCAGCGTTACCAGCAGAACCAGTTCATGCAGGAAACTGAAACTGTTCAGAAGTGAAGATCGACTGTCAGGCTGAAGCTCATAGGTCAGCGTCACGCCGTCTCTGAGCACATGACCAAAACAAACGCTCTCATGGGACACACCTCCTTCATCCCTCAGCCCCACCCCCTCACTTCCTGTTTCACCAGCAGGGTCTGTGAGGCGGCCAGAGCGGCAGAGAAGTGCTGATGATTTAAGTTTGGAGTCTGAACTGAAGACTTGGGATGTGGATGAAGCTCATTGGCTGGAAGGTCACATCGATCATTTCATACAAAAACTGCCTCAGCATTGCTTCCTGTCACATGATGCTGCTGGTTTAGCGCTCTGCGAGGTCGTTTGAATGACCACAGGGTGCACGTCTCACAGCGAGGACCTTTTCAACGTGTTTCCACCTCATGACAGCACTAACACACGTTCCTTCAGGTTACACTTCCTGAAACACCTCGCCGCCGAGTTCAGACAGCACATCACATGACCTCCATTCAAAGAATAACAAAGAGTACGACTGCCGGGACACAGAGCGCTCGTTTCTTCTGTTACTCCTCAGATATCATGCAGCGTGGATTCATCCCTCAACCGGCCAGACTCGCTCGCGGCGTGTAATTCATTAATATGACATCAGAAAGCAGAGAGCGCCATGTGTGTCTGCACATGCAGCTGGAGCGCTCACTGTGTTTGAACAGCAGCACAATGACATTTAGTAAAAGTTCAGCCCGGCCTTATTGATGAGAAGTGAGAGCCATGCTTCTGATGTCCCCCCCCCCCCCCCCGAGGCATTCAGAAACACATGCATGAGGGAAGATGAACGAACATACCTTCATGTCTGTGTGAGTCGTCGAGGTGAGCGGCGTGAGGAAGCTGAAACACAGAGGTGAAAGAGGCTGTTAGGCATCACGGGCGCCGCCACAACAACACGGCTCTGTTATGATGACATCACTTGTTCTGCTCCACAGAGCTGGCTCTTATATGTGCACAGACACAAACACACACTGTGCACATGTTGATTTCACACAGGTTACTTTGACTGAATAAGCTGCAGCTTTATATATAAATATCTGTGTGAAGTAAAGCGTGGCAGGCTGATCAGAGCTCTTAAAGCCGTTTATGTAATGCCCCGTGTGCAGTCAGCGAGCAGGCAGAGCTGGTTTAAGACTGCAAAAAGGGGCGAGAACACGCAGACCGAACCGGTCTGTGGACTAAAGAGAAGCTGTGCACGGATAATGAAGTGGTTACAGTAAAAACGTGCACGGTGCTGGATCTGAGTGCAGGGCAGCCTGCTGTCTGCACCGCACTCACTGAACCAATGCTACAGCAGGATGACGCCATTTCTGCAACGAGCTGACAGGCGGCTGAACAGGAGAAGACTTGAGACCAGCGGGGAGGGAGGTCTCCATTCAGCTGAAATAAATCCCCATTTTATCTGGAAGACTCGAGTCTTTGTTAGAACAGAAACAATCTGCAGCACCGCGCTCTCTCTCCCCTCGTCTGCAGAGCGAGAGAAAGAGGCAGAGGGGGAGAGAGAGAGAGAGAGAGAGAGAGAGGGAGAGGGAGAGAGAGGGAGAGAGAGAGAGAGACAGAGAGAGGGAGAGAGAGAGAGAGAGAGAGAGAGAGGGAGAGAGACAGAGAGAGAGAGGGGGAGAGAGAGAGAGAGAGAGAGAGAGAGAGAGAGAGAGAGAGAGGGAGAGAGAGAGAGAGAGAGGGAGAGTGCACTCGACAGCAAAAACACTGCTCACATGAAGCCACATAACTGGACCTTTAAAAGAGACTGTCATTGCGTAACAAAGTCAGGCTGAGCTCAGTTACACTCACTTTCTCCCTTCACTACATGCTCCGTGTGTGTGTGTGTGTGTGTGTGTGTGTGTGTGTGTGTGTGTGTGTGTGTGTGTGTTCACTGCTCTTCACAAAGACAAGTCGACCAAACAAGGTCAGGATGGAGGAGGACTTGTAGTGTGTAGTGTTTCAGAAGGTCGCAGCCTCTTCATAGATGATCATCCGCCCTACAGGATCTCTGAGTGAGACCAGCAGAGTCCCCGAGAACCAGAGCCGGTCCTCCGGGTACCCTGTTACACCTACAGAGCATTAACATCACTCACAGCTCACCATAGCTGACAGCTGGTGTTATAGAGAGAGATGCATCCCTCCACCTCTTAGCTGTAACTGTTCTTTATAACATTCAGTCTGTGTAAAGCCTCTGATGGGTTTCCTCTAGTTCACTTAGTGTTGGAATCAGACTCCTGTTCATGATGTCACATGAAACAAAGATTCAGGTCACTCTGCCCTGCAGACCCTGAAAGATCTACAGGGTCTGTAGACCCCCCAGACTCGGAAAGGTCTACAGGGTTTGTAGACCCTTCAGACTCTAGAAGGTCTACAGGGTCTGCAGTCCCTTTGGGGTCTGTAGACCCCCTAGAGTCTATAAGTCTGAAAGAGTCTGAAAGGTCTATAGACTCTAAAGGTCTGCAGACCCTTTAGACCCTGAGTCTGCCATAGATGTGATGGGAGGGGAGGCTGAGGATACAGTCTGTAAGGGTTAGAGACATGCTGATCATAAACAGCTCATCGATTGTTTCCTGAACATTCACTTCACAGCAGCGACCATGACAGGCTCGATGATTCCTGTTTATCTCCATCTGCCCCCCTACATCAGACCTGCCGTGTAGACCGGACTAATGTAGACCTGAGTCTACGGTCCCTCATTCATCACCTGAACCCTTCCAACACTCAGCTTCACTTAACTAGTTAGCTAACGTCAAGGTTGCCTTGGTAGCAGCGGAGAGACAAGCTAGTGACAAATGTTCAAAATAACGACGACT
The DNA here is from genome assembly GCF_947650265.1 of Symphodus melops. Classification (NCBI taxonomy): domain Eukaryota; kingdom Metazoa; phylum Chordata; class Actinopteri; order Labriformes; family Labridae; genus Symphodus; species Symphodus melops. The sequence goes on along the minus strand of NC_136705.1, from coordinate 25,457,189 downwards.
ACACCGAACAAAAGCAGCCTTACCTGAGCTGTCAGGTAGAGAAACAGTCCTGTGCTTCGAACAAAGTGTTTCAGTAATCCATAGGAGCTTTTATGTAAACAATCCGACAGGTTTTAACGTCGTCGGAGGCGGACGGGTTTTCGCAGAGTAGCTCGTCTAGCTTAGCTCGCTCTGTTATCCTTTCCCCGCCTCTTTCGGAAGATTGACAGGCTGTGAGCCCGCCTCCGATGGAGATACGCTCGTTCATTGGAGGCCGACGTGCACTGAAACTCTTCGGCAGGAGCTGATTGGCGGACCTGAGAGGAAAATATCTCCGGTAAGGTGTACAAAGGGACCCCGCATTAATGTGGCGTGGGGACAAAATGAGGCTCCGCCCGGGAAATGACGTTAACCGAACAACAACTAAACTAGTGAGATCAAATATCTACACTTATAACCCGAACAGGCTCGACAATGTTCCACTTTTACTATTTAACGACCATCGTCACGTTCACGACGTGCTGACTCCATTTCCTGAACCGTCCGAGGCGCTCGTGAACGCAGCACACAGGCTGGGTCTCTCGCTACAAGGAGAAACTTAATTAAAACTACAAACCCCATGTTTATAACTCGGTTTGTTTGATCTGAACCGCCGACGTGGCCTCATGTTTGTGTCAAAAGTCACGTAAAGCTTTAATCAGCCAATCAGACACCGTTACTACAACCCACCAAGCGCGAGGCACCCATGGTACAGCCACCACCTGCTCTGCGCATGCGATGAAGCGACCCCTGAGCCTATAAATATAGCTCATCAGCTCGAGCTCAACCTGAACAGCGCGAACGCGCGGCTAGCTGTGCTAAGTTAGCATAGCATGTGGTGACGTGGACTGTGACTCACGGAGTTAAAATGAACTTTTAGGTGGAGAGTAGATAGTAGTGTCGTGTGTTTGATTGGACCAGAGCGGGAAAAGAAGATTTTTATCTGGAAAAATAAATAAAAGGCATGGTCAACGAGGCAAGCTAACTAGCATTGTGGCTAACCGGAAATCAGACCAACAAGGTGGGTGGAGCTTAAAACAAAGTTTTTTTTTATTTATACTATCAATCTTTATTTATAAGGTTTCAGCGTTATCTCTTTACACTTTTTAAACATGTTTAAAATCCTTCACTGAGTGTGTTTATCTTTCATATTACATTAATAGTTACAATCATAAGAGTCATAAAGTGGAGAAAACAGAGGACTCACCTGGTGACGTCATTGTGGTAACTTCTCGTGTCACGTGATCAGTCACACCTGGGAAATATCTGCTCTGGTTTAGGGTCAGTACGACAGATAAAGTTGATTTAAAGGTGTCCATGTTCACGTCTGTACCTCCCTATAACACGCTGAGTCAGCAGATTTATAAACTCCAGCATTTGCTGCTCTGTGTGCCCTGAATTGCCCCCCGGGGACAAATAAAGTTTTTTGAATTGAATTGAATCCTTAAAATCTGTGGTGAGGTTCAGGACAGAAAAGTAAAGAGGTGAGACCAGCAGGCTAAAGGAGTCTGTTTCATCGGTCTACAGACTCTCATCCTGAGAGGATCGTTGTCTGATCGGATCCTTCTGAGCTGCTGTCTTCAGGCTGCGTGACTCATTATGTTCAAGTAAAGACCCTGCACCCTGATTGAATCCGAACACATCGATATCGTGACCCAAAGAATCAAAGTCAAATGGATTTGTGAGGTTGTGGAGAATACTCGATGTGAACAGAAGTTTCTTTCTTTGTGCTCCGCTCTGTTACAGGTTTCTGTAAAGCTGAACTATGGATGCTGACCAGAGAGCGACCCCTGAGCGAATCCTACTGGAACCATACAAGTACCTGTTGCAACTTCCAGGTGAGTTGTATTATTTCTCCACGTCGGTGAGGTGCAACAGGTGAAATGTTGACCACATGTTCACACCACAGATATTAGACTCAAGTGATGTTTAAAATGAGTACTGCAGTCTAAACTCTAATCATCACAGAGAGCTGTCTCCCCCCTCCTCTCACACAGCTCTGCATGTGGTGGACACTGTAGCTTCAGTGTTTAGCCAGCTCTGCATGTGGTGGACACTGTAGCTTCAGTGTTTAGCCAGCTCTGCATGTGGTGGACACTGTAGCTTCAGTGTTTATCCAGCTCTGCATGTGGTGGACACTGTAGCTTCAGTGTTTAGCCAGCTCTGCATGTGGTGGACACTGTAGCTTCAGTGTTTAGCCAGCTCTGCATGTGGTGGACACTGTAGCTTCAGTGTTTATCCAGCTCTGCATGTGGTGGACACTGTAGCTTCAGTGTTTAGCCAGCTCTGCATGTGGTGGACACTGTAGCTTCAGTGTTTAGCCAGCTCTGCATGTGGTGGACACTGTAGCTTCAGTGTTTATCCAGCTCTGCATGTGGTGGACACTGTAGCTTCAGTGTTTATCCAGCTCTGCATGTGGTGGACACTGTAGCTTCAGTGTTTAGCCAGCTCTGCATGTGGTGGACACTGTAGCTTCAGTGTTTAGCCAGCTCTGCATGTAGAGACACTGTAGCTTCAGTGTTTAGCCAGCTCTGCATGTGGTGGACACTGTAGCTTCAGTGTTTAGCCAGCTCTGCATGTAGAGACACTGTAGCTTCAGTGTTTAGCCAGCTCTGCATGTAGAGACACTGTAGCTTCAGTGTTTAGCCAGCTCTGCATGTGGTGGACACTGTAGCTTCAGTGTTTAGCCAGCTCTGCATGTGGTGGACACTGTAGCTTCAGTGTTTAGCCAGCTCTGCATGTGGTGGACACTGTAGCTTCAGTGTTTAGCCAGCTCTGCATGTGGTGGACACTGTAGCTTCAGTGTTTAGCCAGCTCTGCATGTGGTGGACACTGTAGCTTCAGTGTTTAGCCAGCTCTGCATGTGGTGGACACTGTAGCTTCAGTGTTTAGCCAGCTCTGCATGTGGTGGACACTGTAGCTTCAGTGTTTAGCCAACTCTGCATGTGGTGGACACTGTAGCTTCAGTGTTTAGCCAGCTCTGCATGTGGTGGACACTGTAGCTTCAGTGTTTAGCCAGCTCTGCATGTGGTGGACACTGTAGCTTCAGTGTTTAGCCAGCTCTGCATGGGTCTGTAAAGCTTTCTGCGTTCTAACCTCTCTCCATGTTTCATCTCCAACATTGATCCTAGTTTGAGCAGCTTTCTGCTGCTGGAGCTTATTAGAAACATGCAGAGGCTTTTTAGCTCGGGTACAATCACTTCTATCTGAAGCCGTTCCACTGCCCGCTTCCATCGCTGCAACACCTGTTCACCTGATAACTGCTCTCATATCTGGCAAACCCAGGTGTCCTCAGCCTGTTTGGACCACACGCTGTCTGTATAAAGACTGAAGGGTTTGTCTTCTCTCTTTCAGGGAAGCAGGTGAGGACAAAGCTATCCCAAGCTTTTAACCACTGGCTTAATGTTCCCGAGGACAAACTGCAGGTGAGGAGTTCATGTAAAGCTTCATACTGAAAGCTCTTTGTTCAGACAGGTGAAGTGGTGTTGTGCTCACTTGGAGTCGAGGCGTTGTTTTTCTCATTCCTAACTGAATGGACAGCTTGGCTGTGCAGCGACGAGCGATTATGAGTTAGAGCATCTGAAGTAGGATGTTGACTGTCACACTGCGTGATGGAGGCGAGTAGGACACTACTGAGCGTGTGCCAGGCTGAAGTTAAAATGAGTAAGTATTTGTTGTCTTTGTTGAACTGCTCCGACTCTCCTGATGGAAATGGTTACCTCTCTGCAATCGAACGGATCCTCTCTCTGCACAAACGATTAGCATGATTTCAGTCCCAGACGTCTCCACAGCATCCATCCATTAACGTCTGCTCAAGATGCCTAATCAGATTGCAGAGAGGCAGAGAGGCAGAGAGGCAGAGAGGCAGAGAGGCAGGTCTGCTGTAATCAGGAAATGGAGGATGTATTCATCTGCTGAGCAGGTCGTGAGTTGCGTCCAGTGATGAAGTTGTATAAACGAATCTACACGACTCGCTCAGCCCGCCAGGTCTCGTTAGCTTTTTGCTTTTCAACACGGTTAGCTCTGAATGTTTTATAAAACCTCTTTTAAACGGAGGACTCACTCCTGCAGCAGCGGTCCTCAGGCGGCGACTGCTTAGAGGTGCTCAAGTCGCCTGTCTGTGGCGTCATGTCAGCTCGCTCTGTGCGTGACACGTTTAAATCACAGCACGCCGCCTCTTATGTCTTTTTTATGATTTCCACATCGCACGTTGGATCCGTCAGGCTGCAGAAAGATTCATGTTTGATTCACACGCTTCACGTCTCTGATTGAGTGCTGCAGCTCGCTAAACCCCCGCTGAACCCTTCATGCAGACTCGTCATCGTTAGCACGCCGCTGCCGAGGAGTCGCCACCATGGAAACAACGTGCCTTCATACAGATGGAGGCGCTGACAGCAGTTCAAAGTCTCGTTCAAACACTGATGAATATTTGATCAAATCCTCCGTGCGTGCTTCTCGGCGAGCAGCACAGAACAGGTCGTGGCGGTTCGGGATATTCTCCGTGTTCACCATGCGACCTTTAAGCGACGGCTTCCTCCCGTTCTCTGTGGCGTGTAGAAAGGTCAACCTTTGTTTCTTCTACTTTGAACACGTTGGTCATGATCCTGGCGGCAGCCTCGGGCTCCCTGTATGTTGACCTCATCATGTCAGCGTCAGATCAACGTGTCTGTGTCGTGTTTGTACCCGTGTGACCAACATACACACGCCATCTGCTGCACGCCACCGTCTGCTGCTGTGGCACGCCACCGTCAAGTCTCTGTCTCTCATATTTCTGACTATCGATGTTTCAGGTGATCATCGAGGTGACGGAGATGCTGCACAACGCCAGCCTGCTCATCGACGACATCGAGGACAGCTCAAAGCTGCGGCGAGGCTTCCCCGTCGCTCACAGCATCTACGGCGTCCCCTCGGTCATCAACTCGGCCAACTACGTCTACTTCCTGGGTCTGGAGAAGGTGCTGACCCTGGAGCACCCCGAGGCCGTCCGGGTATTCACCCGTCAGCTGCTGGAGCTGCACCGCGGTCAGGGTCTGGACATCCACTGGAGGGACACCTACACCTGTCCCACGGAGCAGGAGTACAGGAACATGGTGCTGCAGAAAACAGGGGGGCTGTTCGGTCTGGCCGTGGGCCTCATGCACCTCTTCTCGGACTGGAAGCAGGACCTGAAACCGCTCCTGGACACTCTGGGCCTCTTCTTCCAGATCCGAGACGACTACGCCAACCTGAGCTCTCGAGAGTACAGCGAGAACAAGAGCTACTGTGAGGACCTGACCGAGGGGAAGTTCTCCTTCCCCACCATTCACGCCATCTGGTCACGCCCCGAGAGCACTCAGGTGCAGAACATCCTGAGGCAGCGCACGGAGAACATGGACATCAAACGCTACTGTGTGGACTACCTGGAGAAGGTGGGCTCGTTCGCCTACACCCGGCAGACTCTGCGGGACCTGGAGCTGGAGTCCTACCGCCTCATCAAGGGGTTCGGAGGAAACCCACAGCTGGAGAGTCTGATCAAACAGCTGAGTCACATGCACCATGAGGCCGAGGCGACGGCAGAGTCCAGCACTGAGCCGCCCGCCAGCCGGGACCAGTGACCTCCATCCACCCAGGTTTCAGTTCGTCCCACAAGGGACAGTCCTGCGTGGACCTGCAGGACTGTCCCTTTCACCGAGCAGCTGACGAACTGAACCTTTAAGGTCCGATCACCAAGGACGCTCTGGTTGGATCAGAGGTATCAGTCCTGTGTTTACCTGTGATCCCCCTGCAGGCCAACAGGTGAATTACACTGATAATTAAAAACACACACAGACTCAGGACGCTCGAGGACGCTCGTGTACCCGTGCCCAAACAAGCACGCGTGTTCCAACCATGACAGAGGATTAAAGGGTCGGGTCGGGTTCTGGCCCGGTACAGCTTGTAACCTGTGTGCGCCCTGAAAGAACAGCGCTCTGTCTGATCCCAGCACGCTGACGCTGAGACAGCTCGTCACGTGCTCGTCATCGTCACGTGCTCGTCACGTGCTCGTCACGTGCTCGTCACGTGCTCGTCACGTGCTCGTCATCGTCACGTGCTCGTCATCGTCACATGCTCGTCACGTGCTCGTCACGTGCTCGTCACGTGCTCGTCATCGTCACATGCTCGTCACGTGCTCGTCACGTGCTCGTCATCGTCACGTGCTCGTCATCGTCACGTGCCCTCCATGTTCACTCCACAGAAATGTATTTTTGAATGTTTGGTCACGGATGTGGACGGATTCTGTGGCGCCGAGTGAATGCTGCGTGTTTGAGATGTGGATCCATCATGAAGCCGGCGGCGTGCCGGTCCTGGAGATGACCTCATGGCGGCGTGCTGATGTAACACGCTTTATATGTAAAGTAGCTGAATCATCTGTTTGAACTGATTTAATAAAAACACTTAAAAACACGGCGTGTGAATCCAGATTATAATCTGAAACTGCAGCCAGAGGACGGGCTCGTCCAATCAGACCGCAGGATGGTGTAGAACAGGGTCATGTAGAACAGGGCCGTTTAGAACAGGGCCGTTTAGAACAGGCCCATGTAGAACAGGCCCATGTAGAAGAGGCCCGTGTAGAACAGGGTCATGTAGAACAGGGTCATGTAGAACAGGGTCACGTAGAACAGGGTCATGTAGAACAGGGTCACGTAGAACAGGCTCATGTAGAACAGGGTCATGTAGAACAGGCCCGTGTAGAACAGGGTCATGTAGAACAGGGTCATGTAGAACAGGGTCACGTAGAACAGGCTCATGTAGAACAGGCCCATGTAGAACAGGGTCATGTAGAACAGGGTCATGTAGAACAGGCCCATGTAGAACAGGGTCATGTAGAACAGGCCCATGTAGAACAGGGTCATGTAGAACAGGCCCATGTAGAACAGGGTCATGTAGAACAGGCCCATGTAGAACAGGGTTATGTAGAACAGGCCCATGTAGAACAGGGTCATGTAGAGCAGGGTCATGTAGAACAGGCCCATATAGAACAGGGTCATGTGGAAGAGGCCCATGTAGAACAGGGTCATGTAGAACAGGCCCATGTAGAACAGGGTCATGTAGAACAGGCCCATGTAGAACAGGGTCATGTAGAAGAGGCCCATGTAGAACAGGGTCATGTAGAACAGGCCCATGTAGAACAGGGTCATGTAGAACAGGCCCATGTAGAACAGGGTCATGTAGAAGAGGCCCATGTAGAACAGGGTCATGTAGAACAGGCCCATGTAGAACAGGGTCATGTAGAACAGGCCCATGTAGAACAGGGTCATGTAGAACAGGCCCATGTAGAACAGGGTCATGTAGAACAGGCCCATATAGAACAGGGTCATGTAGAACAGGCCCATGTAGAACAGGGTCATGTAGAACAGGGTCATGTAGAACAGGCCCATGTAGAACAGGGTCACGTAGAACAGGGTCATGTAGAACAGGCCCATGTAGAACAGGGTCATGTAGAACAGGGTCATGTAGAACAGGGCCGTTTAGAACAGGGTCATGTAGAACAGGGTCATGTAGAACAGGCCCATATAGAACAGGGTAATGTAGAAGAGGCCCATATAGAACAGGGTCATGTAGAACAGGCCCATGTAGAACAGGCCCATATAGAACAGGGTCATGTAGAACAGGCCCATGTAGAACAGGGTCATGTAGAACAGGCCCATATAGAACAGGGTCATGTAGAACAGGCCCATATAGAACAGGGTAATGTAGAAGAGGCCCATATAGAACAGGGTCATGTAGAACAGGCCCATGTAGAACAGGCCCATATAGAGCAGGGTCATGTAGAACAGGGTCATGTAGAACAGGCCCATGTAGAACAGGGTCATGTAGAACAGGGTCATGTAGAACAGGGTCATGTAGAAGAGGCCCACGTAGAACAGGGTCATGTAGAACAGGGTCATGTAGAACAGGGTCATGTAGAAGAGGCCCATGTAGAACAGGCTCATGTAGAACAGGGTCATGTAGAACAGGGTCATGTAGAACAGGCCCATGTAGAACAGGGTCATGTAGAACAGGGTCATGTAGAACAGGGTCATGTAGAACAGGGTCATGTAGAACAGGGTCATGTAGAAGAGGCCCATATAGAACAGGCCCATGTAGAACAGGCCCATGTAGAACAGGGTCATGTAGAACAGGGTCATGTAGAACAGGCCCATATAGAACAGGGTCATGTAGAACAGGCCCATGTAGAACAGGGTCATGTAGAACAGGGTCATGTAGAAGAGGCCCATGTAGAACAGGGTCATGTAGAAGAGGCCCATGTAGAAGAGGCCCATGTAGAAGAGGCCCATGTAGAACAGGGTCATGTAGAACAGGGTCATGTAGAAGAGGCCCATGTAGAACAGGCCCATGTAGAACAGGGTCATGTAGAACAGGGTCATGTAGAAGAGGCCCATGTAGAACAGGGTCATGTAGAACAGGGTCATGTAGAACAGGGTCATGTAGAACAGGCCCATGTAGAACAGGGTCATGTAGAAGAGGCCCATGTAGAACAGGCCCATGTAGAACAGGGTCATGTAGAAGAGGCCCATGTAGAACAGGGTCATGTAGAACAGGGTCATGTAGAACAGGCCCATGTAGAAGAGGCCCATGTAGAACAGGGTCATGTAGAAGAGGCCCATGTAGAACAGGGTCATGTAGAAGAGGCCCATGTAGAACAGGCCCATATAGAACAGGGTAATGTAGAACAGGCCCATGTAGAACAGGGTCATGTAGAAGAGGCCCATGTAGAACAGGGTCATGTAGAACAGGGTCATGTAGAAGAGGCCCATGTAGAACAGGCCCATGTAGAACAGGGTCATGTAGAACAGGGTCATGTAGAAGAGGCCCATGTAGAACAGGGTCATGTAGAACAGGCCCATGTAGAACAGGCCCATGTAGAACAGGGTCATGTAGAAGAGGCCCATATAGAACAGGCCCATGTAGAAGAGGCCCACGTAGAACAGGCCCATATAGAACAGGGTCATGTAGAACAGGCCCATATAGAACAGGGTCATGTAGAACAGGCCCATATAGAACAGGGTCATGTAGAAGAGGCCCATATAGAACAGGGTCATGTAGAAGAGGCCCATGTAGACGAGGCCCATATAGAACAGGCCCATATAGAACAGGGTCATGTAGAACAGGGTCATGTAGAACAGGCCCATGTAGAACAGGGTCACGTAGAACAGGGTCACGTAGAACAGGGTCATGTAGAACAGGCCCATGTAGAACAGGGTCACGTAGAACAGGGTCACGTAGAACAGGGTCATGTAGAACAGGGTCATGTAGAACAGGCCCATGTAGAACAGGGTCACGTAGAACAGGGTCACGTAGAACAGGGTCATGTAGAACAGGCCTCTGACAGCAGCGATTCACTTCATGGTTTCATTTTGAATTACAGCTTCTCTCAACACAACGTGAAGTTCTCAGAGAGGCCGAGGCTCGGCCCAGCTCAGCCCGGCTCGGCCCGGCTCGGCCCGGCTCGGCCCGGCTCAGCCCGGCTCGGCCCGGCTCGGCCCGGCTCGGCTTCCAAGCAGCAAAACGTGATGCGAATGTGTCTGATTTGATCCACAGCAGAGACGGATGAAGTGGCTTCGGTGGAGCCGTCTTAAGTCCATCACAATAATCAGAGCTGCTCACGTTTGATTTTCTCCACCCACACGCTCCGAGTTCAGTTTGAGAGCAAAACAAAAAGCTTTAGTGTTCGTCTGACTCCTCCTCCCTCAGCTGTCTGACTCCTCCTCCCTCAGCTGTCTGACTCCTCCTCCCTCAGCTGTCTGACTCTTCCTCCCTGAGCTGTCTGACTCCTCCTCCCTCAGCTGTCTGACTCCTCCTCCCTCAGCTGTCTGACTCCTCCTCCCTGAGCTGTCTGACTCCTCCTCCCTCAGCTGTCTGACTCCTCCTCCCTCAGCTGTCTGACTCCTCCTCCCTCAGCTGTCTGACTCCTCCTCCCTCAGCTGTCTGACTCTTCCTCCCTGAGCTGTCTGACTCCTCCTCCCTCAGCTGTCTGACTCCTCCTCCCTCAGCTGTCTGACTCCTCCTCCCTGAGCTGTCTGTCTCATCCTCACTGAGCTGTCTGACTCCTCCTCCCTCAGCTGTCTGACTCCTCCTCCCTCAGCTGTCTGACTCTTCCTCCCTGAGCTGTCTGACTCCTCCTCCCTCAGCTGTCTGACTCCTCCTCCCTCAGCTGTCTGACTCCTCCTCCCTGAGCTGTCTGACTCCTCCTCCCTCAGCTGTCTGACTCCTCCTCCCTCAGCTGTCTGACTCCTCCTCCCTCAGCTGTCTGACTCCTCCTCCCTCAGCTGTCTGACTCTTCCTCCCTGAGCTGTCTGACTCCTCCTCCCTCAGCTGTCTGACTCCTCCTCCCTCAGCTGTCTGACTCCTCCTCCCTGAGCTGTCTGTCTCATCCTCACTGGGCTGTCTGACTCCTCCTCACTGAGCTGTCTGTCTCATCCTCCCTGAGCTGTCTGACTCCTCCTCCCTGAGCTGTCTGACTCCTCCTCCCTGAGCTGTCTGACTCCTCCTCCCTGAGCTGTCTGACTCCTCCTCCCTGAGCTGTCTGACTCCTCCTCCCTCAGCTGTCTGACTCCTCCTCCCTCAGCTGTCTGACTCCTCCTCCCTCAGCTGTCTGACTCCTCCTCCCTCAGCTGTCTGACTCCTCCTCCCTGAGCTGTCTGACTCCTCCTCCCTCAGCTGTCTGTCTCATCCTCACTGAGTTGTGCACGACCCGCCCGGACTGCTTGGTGGCGCTACAGCAGATGATTCATAAAAACACTTCAGGATGGAGACAGAAGTGCAGAGCTTCACCTGATTCCAGTTTCTCCGTTTCTTAATGACTAATAATCTGCTGTCACTTCTGCAGGGCGACGAGTTTCTTTCACTTTGTGCGTTTGTGTAACGATGTGCAGCGTGTCGAGCAAAGCCTCCTCTGATAGGCTCGTCTAAAGACGCTCAGCTGGGACGCTGCTGCATCAGCGGAGGAGACGAGGCCTCATTAGGCCGTCGAATATCATCCTGTGAATCAGAGCCCGTCACAAATGACTAGCATGAACTAATAATTTCCTCCTCTTGTTGGGAAGGATGGGGGGGAATCACGAGGCGTTCCAGTGATGCTCATGGACGCCAGTCAGCTGACTGAACTCCTCGCTCTCACACCTTCCACACCAGCGGGAGGTTTTCAGTTCATTCACCAAGTTCTGGATGTTTCTTCAGGGCAGAAAAATGAGGCGTAGAGCGTCTACACATGATTGTAATAGAAGTCTTAGTGATGGTCGGCGCGGCGTTCCCAGGCTGCCTGGACGTCAGTCATTCCGCTTCTTCAGTGTTCGTAAACAGAGAAGAAGAAGGGTGACGCGCCGGCGCCCTGTGAGACCTCAGGATTTAACATCTTTGACGTGTTTGGATAACATGCAGGAGGAAGCCGTCGACGCGTTGCTCCTGTGTTCAGCGTGACGCAACGAGCTCGTTGTCCGTGTTGTTCTGACTCGCTGATGTTCGTCACTTTGGAAAAAGGCGTTTCTGTGAGGTCATCTTCTGACACGCCGCAGACGCAGGAAAAGAGAGAGACGGATGTCATGAGTCTGAAGTTTTTTTTATTAGCTGTGAAGACACACACACACACACACACACACACACACACACACACACACACACACACACACACACACACACACACACACACACACACACACACACACACACACACACACACACACACACACACACACACACACACACACACACACACACACACACACACACACACACACACACACACACACACACACACACACACACACACAGCAGTGAGTGTCCTCGTGTCTCGTCCTCTGAACACGTGAGGTCGTGGCAATGAGACGCTAAATGTGGCGTGACACTCGGGATGCTTTGAGTTTATGTTCAGTTAAAAACCTGCTAACAAAGTCTGATCACTGAACACACACGGATAAAAGTCGGCATGGCGTTCTCCCCACAGCGCCCCCTGCTGACAGATTCAGGGACAGCCACAGGGGTCCCCGCAGTCCAGCCTCCGGCCCCACAGGCTGTGCAGCTCCTGGGCCGTGTGTTGGGGGGACGACAGCATGTCCAGGTAACACTCCTTCTCACAGAGCCAGGCTGCATCCTGCACACAAACACACACACACACTGATGACCTCATCAAACACATGAAGGAGACGCCTGATTGGTCACATGGTCACATGTTATAAACATGAAGGAGACGCCTGATTGGTCACATGTTATAAACATGAAAGAGACGCCTGATTGGTCACATGTTATAAACATGAAAGAGACGCCTGATTGGTCATGTTATAAACATGAAAGAGACGCCTGATTGGTCATGTTATAAACATGAAGGAGACGCCTGATTGGTCATATGTTATAAACATGAAAGAGACGCCTGATTGGTCACATGTTATAAACATGAAAGAGACGCCTGATTGGTCATGTTATAAACATGAAGGAGACGCCTGATTGGTCATATGTTATAAACATGAAGGAGACGCCTGATTGGTCATGTTACAAACATGAAGGAGACGCCTGATTGGTCATGTTATAAACATGAAGGAGACGCCTGATTGGTCATGTTATAAACATGAAAGAGACGCCTGATTGGTCACATGTTACAAACATGAAGGAGACGCCTGATTGGTCATGTTATAAACATGAAAGAGACGCCTGATTGGTCACATGTTACAAACATGAAGGAGACGCCTGATTGGTCATGTTATAAACATGAAGGAGACGCCTGATTGGTCATGTTATAAACATGAAGGAGACGCCTGATTGGTCATGTTATAAACATGAAAGAGACGCCTGATTGGTCACATGTTACAAACATGAAGGAGACGCCTGATTGGTCATGTTATAAACATGAAGGAGACGCCTGATTGGTCATGTTATAAACATGAAAGAGACGCCTGATTGGTCACATGTTACAAACATGAAGGAGACGCCTGATTGGTCATGTTATAAACATGAAAGAGACGCCTGATTGGTCACATGTTATAAACATGAAGGAGACGCCTGATTGGTCATGTTATAAACATGAAGGAGACGCCTGATTGGTCACATGTTATAAACATGAAGGAGACGCCTGATTGGTCACATGTTATAAACATGAAGGCGACGCCTGATTGGTCACATGGTCACATGTTACAAACATGAAAGAGACGCCTGATTGGTCACATGTTACAAACATGAAAGAGACGCCTGATTGGTCATGTTATAAACATGAAGGAGACGCCTGATTGGTCACATGTTACAAACATGAAAGAGACGCCTGATTGGTCATGTTATAAACATGAAAGAGACGCCTGATTGGTCATGTTATAAACATGAAAGAGACGCCTGATTGGTCATGTTATAAACATGAAGGAGACGCCTGATTGGTCATGTTATAAACATGAAGGAGACGCCTGATTGGTCACATGTTATAAACATGAAGGAGACGCCTGATTGGTCACATGTTATAAACATGAAGGAGACGCCTGATTGGTCATGTTATAAACATGAAAGAGACGCCTGATTGGTCATGTTATACACATGAAGGAGACGCCTGATTGGTCATGTTATAAACATGAAGGAGACGCCTGATTGGTCACATGTTATAAACATGAAGGAGACGCCTGATTGGTCATGTTATAAACATGAAAGAGACGCCTGATTGGTCATGTTATAAACATGAAAGAGACGCCTGATTGGTCATGTTATAAACATGAAGGAGACGCCTGATTGGTCACATGTTATAAACATGAAGGAGACGCCTGATTGGTCATGTTATAAACATGAAGGAGACGCCTGATTGGTCATATGTTACAAACATGAAGGAGACGCCTGATTGGTCACATGTTATAAACATGAAAGAGACACCTGATTGGTCATGTTATAAACATGAAGGAGACGCCTGATTGGTCATGTTATAAACATGAAGGAGACGCCTGATTGGTCACATGTTATAAACATGAAGGAGACGCCTGATTGGTCATGTTATAAACATGAAGGAGACGCCTGATTGGTCATGTTATAAACATGAAGGAGACGCCTGATTGGTCATGTTATAAACATGAAGGAGACGCCTGATTGGTCATGTTATAAACATGAAGGAGACGCCTGATTGGTCACATGTTATAAACATGAAAGAGACACCTGATTGGTCATGTTATAAACATGAAAGAGACGCCTGATTGGTCATGTTATAAACATGAAGGAGACGCCTGATTGGTCATGTTATAAACATGAAGGAGACGCCTGATTGGTCACATGTTATAAACATGAAGGAGACGCCTGATTGGTCATGTTATAAACATGAAAGAGACGCCTGATTGGTCACATGTTATAAACATGAAGGAGACGCCTGATTGGTCACATGTTATAAACATGAAGGAGACGCCTGATTGGTCATGTTATAAACATGAAGGAGACGCCTGATTGGTCACATGTTATAAACATGAAAGAGACGCCTGATTGGTCATGTTATAAACATGAAGGCGACGCCTGATTGGTCACATGTTACAAACATGAAGGAGACGCCTGATTGGTCACATGTTACAAACATGAAGGAGGCGCCTGATTGGTCACATGTTACAAATATGAAGGAGACGCCTGATTGGTCACATGTTATAAACATGAAAGAGACACCTGATTGGTCATGTTATAAACATGAAAGAGACGCCTGATTGGTCATGTTATAAACATGAAGGAGACGCCTGATTGGTCATGTTATAAACATGAAGGAGACGCCTGATTGGTCATGTTATAAACATGAAAGAGACGCCTGATTGGTCACATGTTATAAACATGAAGGAGACGCCTGATTGGTCACATGTTATAAACATGAAGGAGACGCCTGATTGGTCATGTTATAAACATGAAGGAGACGCCTGATTGGTCATGTTATAAACATGAAGGAGACGCCTGATTGGTCACATGTTATAAACATGAAGGAGACGCCTGATTGGTCACATGTTATAAACATGAAGGAGACGCCTGATTGGTCATGTTATAAACATGAAGGAGACGCCTGATTGGTCACATGTTATAAACATGAAAGAGACGCCTGATTGGTCATGTTATAAACATGAAGGAGACGCCTGATTGGTCACATGTTACAAACATGAAGGAGACGCCTGATTGGTCACATGTTACAAATATGAAGGAGACGCCTGATTGGTCATATGTTATAAACATGAAGGAGACGCCTGATTGGTCACATGTTATAAACATGAAAGAGACGCCTGATTGGTCATGTTATAAACATGAAGGCGACGCCTGATTGGTCACGTTACAAACATGAAGGAGACGCCTGATTGGTCACATGTTACAAACATGAAGGAGACGCCTGATTGGTCACATGTTACAAACATGAAGGAGACGCCTGATTGGTCATGTTATAAACATGAAGGCGACGCCTGATTGGTCATATGTTACAAACATGAAGGCGACGCCTGATTGGTCACGTTATAAACATGAAGGAGACGCCTGATTGGTCATGTTATAAACATGAAGGCGACGCCTGATTGGTCACATGTTATAAACATGAAGGAGACGCCTGATTGGTCACATGTTACAAACATGAAGGAGACGCCTGATTGGTCATGTTATAAACATGAAGGCGACGCCTGATTGGTCATATGTTACAAACATGAAGGCGACGCCTGATTGGTCATATGTTACAAATATGAAGGAGACGCCTGATTGGTCATGTTATAAACATGAAGGCGACGCCTGATTGGTCATATGTTACAAACATGAAGGCGACGCCTGATTGGTCACATGTTATAAACATGAAGGAGACGCCTGATTGGTCATGTTATAAACATGAAGGCGACGCCTGATTGGTCATATGTTACAAATATGAAGGCGACGCCTGATTGGTCATGTTATAAACATGAAGGCGACGCCTGATTGGTCATGTTATAAACATGAAGGCGACGCCTGATTGGTCATATGTTACAAACATGAAGGCGACGCCTGATTGGTCACATGTTATAAACATGAAGGAGACGCCTGATTGGTCATGTTATAAACATGAAGGCGACGCCTGATTGGTCATATGTTACAAATATGAAGGCGACGCCTGATTGGTCATGTTATAAATATGAAGGCGACGCCTGATTGGTCACATGTTACAAACATGAAGGCGACGCCTGATTGGTCATATGTTATAAACATGAAGGCGACGCCTGATTGGTCATATGTTATAAACATGAAGGCGACGCTGGGGACCGGAGAGCGCGATTGGACGCTTCAGAGTGGTTGTTTTTTTTACCTGATATTTCTGCGGTCCTACAGCTGCCATCCAGATCCCCATGCTGACGTCTTCTCCCTGTGAGGCACATCGAGACGTCACTTTCTATTCATCAGCCTTCACCTCCAGGCCCCTCCTCTCAGGTACCCTACCTGGTACGCCTTCAGTTTATCTGCGTTTCTGGCAAGCCACTGGACCAGGTCTCGAGAGATCACGTAGCCGGAACCGCAGGCGAATGCCGGGTACGCCGGACTCGGGTACTCCAGCTCCTGCCACTTCCCGATGCGATCGACGGCCCAGCTCTGCCTGAAACTGGGACACAAGCATCACCATCATCATAGAGCGTCCGACACACACATTTAACCCTCGACATCCCAGAACACACACCACCTTAAATCTTCTCTTAAGCATAAGAGTCCAAACTGTCACTTTGAGATGTCACCAATAAGCTAAACCAGGAACCATCAGGCTCTGTGAGTCTCTCCGCTGTCTGTGGAGCAGAAGGCTCCTCGCCCTTATTGTCACGCTTCGGGACGACCTCGGTATCTCAGGTTTTTATAAACACGGAGTGTATCAGTACAATCCCAAATGTTCTGTTTTCATCTCTCGGGTATTCTTAAAGATCGTCTATGACTCCAAGCTGTACTCACTTCCCCCACCAGAAGTTTCTGCGTTTGAGACCTTTGTGGTCGATCTTCATTAATACAGAGTCCACGTCGATATAACAATCATCGTCCGTCTTCAGCAGCAGGTTAAAGTCGGCGTTCCCCACAGACCTGCGAGAGAAGACATGGTTTTACGACTCTCAGCTCGCCATGACCGAGAAACTCAAACCTGACACACTTTCATTCCAGCTCGCTAATGTCCTCAGAGGAACGAGGTTATTTGGAGCGCCATGAGCACTCGGCGTACCATTTATAGAACTGAAGCAGTTTGGTGGGCACGTTCCTGTAGGTGTCGACCACATCTACAAACACCATGTCACCGTGCCGCAGGCTCTCCTCCTGCAGGGCGGTGTCCTCCTGCTTCAGCCTGGAGGCGTGCTGCTCCATACGGCCCGGGCGGCCCCGCAGGAGCCCCAACAACCCGTCTTCATCTGACCCCGGCGGTAAAGAGAGGCGACATGAGGGGAAAAAGAAATACACAATAACAAGTCATTACTCTCACCATGACGCGTCATTACTCTCACGATGACGCGTCACTACTCTCACGATGACACGTCACTACTCTCACCATGACGCGTCATTACTCTCACAATGACGCGTCATTACTCTCACGATGACGCGTCACTACTCTCACGATGACGCGTCACTACTCTCACGATGACGCGTCACTACTCTCACGATGACGCGTCACTACTCTCACGATGACGCGTCACTACTCTCACCATGACACGTCACTACTCTCACGATGATGCGTCACTACTCTCACGATGACGCGTCACTACTCTCACGATGACGCGTCACTACTCTCACGATGACCCGTCATTACTCTCACGATGACGCGTCATTACTCTCACGATGACGCGTCACTACTCTCACGATGACCCGTCATTACTCTCACGATGACACGTCACTACTCTCACGATGACGCGTCACTACTCTCACGATGACCCGTCATTACTCTCACGATGACGCGTCACTACTCTCACGATGACGCGTCACTACTCTCACGATGACGCGTCACTACTCTCACGATGACCCGTCATTACTCTCACGATGACGCGTCACTACTCTCACGATGACGCGTCATTACTCTCACGATGACGCGTCACTACTCTCACGATGACCCGTCATTACTCTCACGATGACGCGTCACTACTCCCACGATGACCCGTCATTACTCTCACGATGACGCGTCACTACTCTCACGATGATGCGTCACTACTCTCACGATGATGCGTCACTACTCTCACGATGATGCGTCACTACTCTCACGATGATGCGTCACTACTCTCACGATGACGCGTCATTACTCTCATGATGACGCGTCACTACTCTCACGATGATGCGTCACTACTCTCACGATGACGCGTCATTACTCTCATGATGACGCGTCATTACTCTCACGATGATGCGTCACTACTCTCACGATGATGCGTCACTACTCTCACGATGATGCGTCACTACTCTCACGATGACCCGTCACTACTCTCATGATGACGCGTCACTACTCTCACGATGACGCGTCACTACTCTCACGATGACGCGTCACTACTCTCACGATGACGCGTCACTACTCTCACGATGATGCGTCACTACTCTCACGATGACGCGTCACTACTCTCACGATGACGCGTCACTACTCTCACGATGACGCGTCACTACTCCCACGATGACCCGTCACTACTCTCACGATGATGCGTCACTACTCTCACGATGACGCGTCACTACTCTCACGATGACGCGTCACTACTCTCACGATGACGCGTCACTACTCTCACGATGACGCGTCACTACTCTCACGATGACGCATCACTACTCTCACGATGATGCATCACTACTCTCACGATGACGCGTCACTACTCTCACGATGACGCATCACTACTCTCACGATGACGCATCACTACTCTCACGATGACGCGTCACTACTCTCACGATGACGCGTCACTACTCTCACGATGACGCATCACTACTCTCACGATGACGCGTCACTACTCTCACGATGACGCGTCACTACTCTCACGATGACGCGTCACTACTCTCACGATGACGCGTCACTACTCTCACGATGACGCGTCACTACTCTCACGATGACGCGTCACTACTCTCACGATGACCCGTCACTACTCTCACGATGATGACATTTCTATTTAGCACATACGAGAGGCCGCCGAGTGCTCACAGCATTTGACCCTTACTGAAGAGTTCAAACGGATACAAAGAGGCGGGACCTTGTTTCACCTGGAGGACGAGTCTCAGTGATCGTCTGAGACAATCTGTGACTCACCGTAGACGCTGAAGGTGAATCCTCCGGCCAGACCAGGGAAGCCCAGCGCGCTTCGATGAGGCAATAAACCCTCTGCGATCTGAAATCCAACGACACACCGCAGACTTCAACTTCTGCTTCCACTCAGAGACGTCACAGAGAATTCTATTCATTTCTGACAGCAGCGACGTACCGAGGAGATCTTCAGGACGCCTCCTCCGTCATTCAGCTGCACAGACTCAGGTGAGTTCAGTGTGGTGAGACCTGCAGAGTCCAGATTCTCCCAGACCAAGGTCCCTTCAAAACCCTGCAGGAAAAAAACCAGAGGTTAAATATGTGCACATGGACACTGACTCTCCAGCGGCTCCTTGGCATCCAGAGGCGACGGCTGCGTGTACGCATCATCACATCCACGCCGTTCAGTGTGGCAGCAACAAACCTACGAGC
>NC_136705.1:25427562-25432562 GCF_947650265.1 Symphodus melops | reverse complement strand
CACACACACACACACACACACACACACACACACACACACACACACACACACACACACACACACACACACACACACACACACACACACACACACACACACACACACACACACACACACACACACACACACACACACACACACACACACACAACGGGGCGGTAAACGCAAAGTGAAAAAGTTCCGGAGCTTCGTGGAGGTGAAGTCCGGGGCTGAGGCTAACAAGTACCCGACTGTGTGTTGTTGTCCAGCGGGGTGGAGGAGGGTCGGGCAGCCGACCACAGGTGCACCAGGACGGCGACGGCACAGGGCAGCAGCACGAGCGCGAGCCTCCGCATGGACTCTCCTCCTCTCTCCGCCGGAGCAGCTTCAGTCTCTCCCGGAGCCGTGTGGACCGCTCCGAGGCTGCGCCGCTTCTCTGCAGCCGGGCTCGCACCACCGCCTCACGTCTGCCTCCACGGACCAATGGGAGGCGAGGAGCCCAGCCGCTGTGAACTCTGGGAGATGGAGTTAGACCCTCCTGGTCAAACTAAAAAGGAATTTTACGATAGAATGTTTATTTTAATGTAAATATATTAATTGTAAATATTTAATTATTTTTAATCATATTTGAACGTGATTAAAATATATTTTTTTACTTTTGTTTACTAGACACTAATGCCATACATACATTTTTATAAACATTAACTCCTTATTTACAATAAACAAAAGACAAAATAAAACCAAATCTGAAACAGAATCGATGACTTTATCTCAGATAGATCCTGAGAGAAAAGGTGCCAATCAGATGTGTTCAGTTATGAAAAACACAAAGAAATAAAACATGTGAATAACAACAATGCAAGTCAGACATTTAATATCCAATATTTATAAAATCATCACAGTTGTACAAGAAGGCTTTACACGTCTAAATCGCTGCAGCGCACAGCTGCATGCAGCAGCAGCGCACAGCTGCATGCAGCGGCGACGTGTAGCAGCAGCGTGTTGTGTCGTGCGGCTGCAGCGTGTAGCAGCAATAAATAATTGATCTCATGGGCAGCAGCGTGTAGCAGCAGCGTGTAGCAGCAGCGTGCAGCAGCAGCGTGTAGCAGCAATAAATAATTGATCTCATGGGCAGCAGCGTGTAGCAGCAGCGTGTAGCAGCAGCGTGCAGCAGCAGCGTGTAGCAGCAGCATGTAGCAGCAGCATGTAGCAGCAGCGTGCAGCAGCAGCGTGTAGCAGCAGCATGTAGCAGCAGCGTGCAGCAGCAGCGTGTAGCAGCAGCGTGCAGCAGCAGCGTGTAGCAGCAGCGTGTAGCAGCAGCGTGTAGCAGCAGCGTGTTGTGTCGTGCGGCTGCAGCATGTAGCAGCAGCATGTAGCAGCAGCATGTAGCAGCAGCATGTAGCAGCAGCGTGTAGCAGCAGCGTGTAGCAGCAGCGTGTAGCAGCAGCGTGTAGCAGCAGCGTGTAGCAGCAGCATGTAGCAGCAGCGTGTAGCAGCAGCATGTAGCAGCAGCGTGTAGCAGCAGCATGTAGCAGCAGCGTGTAGCAGCAGCATGTAGCAGCAGCGTGTAGCAGCAGCATGTAGCAGCAGCGTGTAGCAGCAGCATGTAGCAGCAGCGTGTAGCAGCAGCGTGTAGCAGCAGCATGTAGCAGCAGCATGTAGCAGCAGCATGTAGCAGCAGCATGTAGCAGCAGCATGTAGCAGCAGCATGTAGCAGCAGCCGCACGCTGCAGCCACGTGCAGCAGTAAATAATTGATCTCATGGGCAGCAGCACATTTTAACAGTAAACTGATTCTACAGATGTTTGAGAGCTTCAGTCCTCACTGAGAGCTGATGATAAATAATAATAATTTATAGCTCTGTATCATCGACGTGTTGTAGCTTTAAGAATAGAACTTTATCTAAACAGTGGGTAGTGCAGTAGTTCTGTGTGCTGCTCATAAATCATTGAAATGAGTCTGCTGATGTTTGAGGAGGATTTCTTCTGACGCTGAGAGCAGCTGTGATTTTTCCTGGAGAGGAAGAAACTCTCGTCTGCTGCCACGCTTCATTTGTGTTTGTTTTAATGGACTGCCAGAGTTTCAAATATGTTGTTATCAAGACTGCACAGAGCTTTCCAGGGAAAATAAGAAGAGCTGTGCAGTCCTCTGAGCTAGGATGGATCCTTTCAGGACTTTAATAGAAAACGTCCATAATCAAGAACAGTTTTTAAAAGTGAATCACTTTAAATAAAGTCATTTACAGCAGAAGCCAAAAGTTATGACACGATACGACACGTCAGCATGTCAGTGTCACTGCAGTTTAATATACTGGGGCTGAGGAGCCCTCAGAGATAATCATGCAGGAGGTGAAGTGAGGAGAGAAGGAGATCAGAGAGGTACGGAGGTGATGATTCGTGAAGCCTGAGCTCCTAGAGACCTCCTGTATGAAGTAAAGGAGGGTGGGGGGAAACAGCAGGACTGCAGTAATCATTTTAAACACTAGAGGTGAGAGTTACATAATGCTCCTTTAAAGGAGTATTATTTTAGGACTGCCAACATATTTCATTGACTGAAGGTTTTTCTTCTTCTGTGGACATCAGCAGTGTTCTGTTCTCTTTGGAAAGATCGCTGCTCCAGCACAGGTGAGACAACCTGCTGCCCTGAGGATAACTTCTTCTGCTTCAAAACTCATTTTTGGAGTCACAAACTCTGTAATGAATTTATCACTCAGCATGTGATGATTCACAGCATGAAAAAAATAACCCCTCCTCCTGCTCTGCTGCAGATACACACCTCCTTCCTTCTGTTGTTCTTCATTATCTCTCTGTGTGTTTATAGTTTCAGCTCATGCTTCTTTCCTCCTCGGCCTTGCAGCATTCAAACACTGCACTCGTTCCCAGCTGGGATCAGGAGCTCATTATATTCAGACAGTTTTCTCCTCAGCTTCATTTGATCTCAGCGGACGGTCGTGAACAGTTTCATGAAGATGCATTCAGGAACAGTTAAATCCAAATCTAAAATAAAAAGAGGAAGAAGAGTTCTGCTTTCTGACACACACACACACACACACACACACACACACACACACTCACACACACACACACACACACACACTCACACACACACATGTTGATCAATGAGTGGTGAGGCACTTGTAGGTTTTTGTTTCCTTTAATTCATGAAAGAATTTACAAAGCTATTTAAATGCTGTTGAACCAAAATGATGAAACCATTCATGAGTACAGCTGCACGCGGTCCACGTCCTGCTGCACGCGGTCCACGTCCTGCTGCACGCGGTCCACGTCCTGCAGCACGCGGTCCACGTCCTGCAGCACGCGGTCCACGTCCTGCAGCACGCGGTCCACGTCCTGCAGCACGCGGTCCACGTCCTGCAGCACGCGGTCCACGTCCTGCAGCACGCGGTCCACGTCCTGCGGTCCACGTCCTGCAGCACGCGGTCCACGTCCTGCAGCACGCGGTCCACGTCCTGCAGCACGCGGTCCACGTCCTGCAGCACGCGGTCCACGTCCTGCGGTCCACGTCCTGCAGCACGCGGTCCACGTCCTGCAGCACGCGGTCCACGTCCTGCAGCACAGGGTCGACGTCCTGTGGTCGACGTCCTGCAGCACGCGGTCGACGTCTTGCAGCACACGGTCCACGTCCTGCGGTCCACGTCCTGCTGCACGCGGTCCACGTCCTGCAGCACACGGTCCACGTCCTGCGGTCCACGTCCTGCTGCACGCGGTCCACGTCCTGCAGCACACGGTCGTGTGGGGGGTAGCACCCAGAAAGTCAGTGAAGAGGGCGTATTTCAGATCACTAGAGTTGTCTCTGTGACTGACAGAAATAAATCCATCCAGTATTCATCCAGACGCACTTCCTGTTTCAGGTTTGGTCCTTCAGATGAGGTCTGAGGGAGCGCCATGAGGTCACTCTCAGGTCGACTGGCGAGGAAATAAATACGTTGCGTTTGCTAAAATACAAAAACTTTCATCTCACATCTTTCCTGCTGTCAGTCTCCTGCCTGAAAACAAGACGGCAGAGCGAGACGAGCGTAAACACAGATTCAGGACGAGCTGCTGGATCTTTGAGCTCAGAGGACATCAAGGATGAGCACTCCATGGAAACGTCCACATGGTTTTAAAAAACACTCACAGCATATCATTCACTGCCTGACTTATAAATGTTGGACCAAAATATCTTACAGGCTTAGTAGCACTACACGTCATGGAGCTCTGCGTGCTAACAAATACTCAGTGATACTACTCATAATGACAATATTCACAACGATCAGAACAATTCATGGTAAAAATCAGAAAAGGCTATTCAACTACCATCGAAAGGAAACGTTAAAGGAGACTGAGTGTGCTTCTCTTCCCCAAACAGAGCGAGAGAAAAGGCTGCAAGGCGACGGTGTGACCGTCACACTGCTCCCACTGAAGTTGGCACTGTAACATACTGTACACACTGAGCAGAGAAACATGCAGGCCTCTGGAGGCCTCGCCATTCACTGGAGGACAGGCAGAAAGAATCAGGCTCAGGAAACATGCCCGCAACACAAAGTGAGGAGAGCCTTCAGGGGGAGGAAGGGCTGCAGGAGGGACGGGAGGAGAGAAGGCTTCAGTGATAATGTTTGCACAGAGATGACCCTGACATGAACACAGGCTGATGTGGAGACACCTGCTTCTTATGAGGCATGCTGTTTGCACAAAGGGAAATCTTTTCTGTGCTGCAGCACTAAATGGAGCGGCTTCATTGCTGCTGGCAGATTGAAACAGAAACCACAGCTGAGCTTTAGAGGGACAGTTAGTGGGACAGTTAGTGGGACAGTTAGTGGGACAGTTGATCAGTGGGAGGAAAGGTTGGTCTGCGTGGAGAGAAAGGTGAAAGACACGGGCGAGTCTGTGTTTCCTGAGGCGTCTGAAGATCGAGCACAGAAAGCTGATTCTCTACTAACGAAGCAAAAACAAACTTATTTAACAAGACATGACACGCTCACTCTGGGTTGCCAGTTTGGTATCCGACTCCCCCCAAAAAAC
>NC_136705.1:25425823-25427362 GCF_947650265.1 Symphodus melops | reverse complement strand
AGAACTAGAACAGAGAACCCGGACCGGGATCAGGACCTGTTATCATACCAGGACTAGAACAGAGAAACTGGCCCAGGATCAGGACCTGTTACCAGAACTAGAACAGAGAGCCCGGACCGGGATCAGGACCTGTTATCATACCAGAACTAGAACAGAGAACCCGGACCGGGATCAGGACCTGTTATCATACCAGAACTAGAACAGAGAACCCGGACCGGGATCAGGACCTGTCAACATACCAGATACCTTTTACAACATACCTAGTAAAACCATCAAGGCGACAAACTTAAACACGGTCGTAATCTGTAAACCTGTAAAACTTAGTCTCGAACCCTAAATGTCCTGGTCTTGGTCTTCGCTGGTTCTTGTCCTAGTCTTAGTCTTGGTCTCAGTCCCGAACCCTGAATGTCCTGGTCTTGGTCTTCGCTGGTTCTTGTCCTAGTCTTAGTCTTGGTCTCAGTCTCGAACCCTAAATGTCCTGGTCCTGGTCTTGTCTGGTTCTTGTCCTGGTCTTGGTCTTGTCTGGTTCTTGTCCTGGTCCTGGTCTTGCCTCTTTACACCGTGAGTGCACGCTTACATGTTATTGAGGAAGGCGTCTGACATGTAGTCCTCCTCCTCATCAGACATCTCGACCTGCACAAAGAAATAAAAACCTTCAAGAGATTCAGATCGTTGTTTTCGCTCCTCTTGTTTTGGTTCGTTCTCAGAGACATTCCGAGTAGAAACAACAACTGTTCAGGAGACATGGTTCCTTCCGGACCAGTTTATGAAAATTAATTATTATTATTGTTTATTATTATTATTGTTTGTTTTTTGTTGTTGTTGTTTTTAACAAACTACGTTAAACCTCCTCCGGCAAGTTGCTGATTTTCTAATACTCCACCAAATCACGAATTTATTCGTGTAATATCATTATTGAAGTCTTTAAAAATTACACATTTGTTTTATAAATATTAAGAATTTATCCTAGTTATATTACGTTTAAAAAATAAATAGACTAAAGACTGTTTTACATTAAAAACACCTTTTGGCTTGAAATAACTCGACTGTATTATCTGTATATTAACACTGTATTCATACATAAAGACTTTATTATATTAATATTAACACTGTATTCATACATAAAGACTTTATTATATTAATATTAACACTGTATTCATACATAAAGACTTTATTATAATAATATTAACACTGTATTCATACATAAAGACTTTATTATAATAATATTAACACTGTATTCATACATAAAGACTTTATTATATTAATATTAACACTGTATTCATACATAAAGACTTTATTATATTAATATTAACACTGTATTCATACATAAAGACTTTATTATATTAATATTAACACTGTATTCATACATAAAGACTTTATTATATTAATATTAACACTGTGTTCATACACAAAGACTTAAAGTTTTGAGATTATGCGGCTGCTTGTTTCTCGTCGGGTGGATTTTAATGCAACACCGCGAACCGTCGTCGTCATTCATCCTGGTTACCGAGGCTCAGGTAGGATTCTTACGTTCACAGC
>NC_136705.1:25403323-25423323 GCF_947650265.1 Symphodus melops | reverse complement strand
TTCCTGTCTCACGTCTTGGACCTGGTGTCTCACCCGCGCGCCACGCAGACGCACGTGGAGGCCGTGTACTCGCGCCGCTGCGTCTCCTTCATGCTGCGCGCCACGCTCGGCGGCTTACTCGGAGAGAAAGCTCAAATCGCAGCCGGCAAAGAACTGTGCCAAGCCATCAGCAAGCAGATGAGGGCTGTGGGTAAGGAGGAGGGGGGGGAAATGTCACGGTTCAGAGCACTGCAGAGTAAGTACTCATCCTTCATTCTCACTCTGTGTGTCTGAGGAGGGATCTTCTGTCTTTCCTCCTGTGCATGTTTTTAATCCTCACGTCTCCGACAGGATCCATCAGCAGCCTCATACATCATTACATGTGTTCATTCAAAGCCCTCCACACTGCATGCTCCCCTTTAACACACAGCGTGCTAACAAGCCCCGCCCCCCAGCTATGGTAACACATTAGTTACACATTAGTTTATTTCAGCTCCTCCCTCACGATGACTCTTACTCTGATTTGCTCGAAGCTGAAGTGATTCTTCCTGTCGTTGACTGTTGGACTCGCGGTTTCGGGGCTTTTCTCTCTTCTTGCTGCTTCTGGCTTCCCCGACCGACTTTGTGTTTCCTGGAGAGTCGGTGGGCGTGGCCTCTGAAGCCTGGCTCAGGTCTGCAGGATCATCGGACCCTTCTGGTCATGTCAGCAGTTCTGTAGTGCGATCGTCCGGGACGCATCGATGTATTCATGTTACTGGTCTGAGGGAGGGCGGACAGGAGTGGCGTCCATTTGTAGATGTTGTAGCGTGAGCGTGCAGAGACGAGCCGGGCTTCACAGTGTTTTGATTCTTTAACATTTAAATCGGTCAGTTTGTGTTTCTGCATCTTTCCTCCTTTAGACGCAGAACTTTTGTCCTGATTCACAAAAAGAACGGCGAGCGAGCTCCGAACCCTCCTGAATGTCACCGGAGCTTCGTGCTTCGTGCTGTAAACAGAGAAGGCGCCCTGAGCAGCTCTGAGTTCTTCTTTGTGAATCAGTCTTTGTCGTCATCACGTCTTCGCTGCCCTGATGATGTCAGAGGCTCATGTTCCTCCCGTCTGTTTCAGAGGCCGTTGTGAACGACATCAGCGGGGAGAACAAGGCGGGAGCAGCTGACGTGTCAGCCAGTCAGCACGTGATGGTGTGTGCGCTGAAGGAGCTGGGCAGCCTGGTGCAGAGTCTGAGTGCGACGTCCTCGCCGCTCATCACGGAGCCTTCTATCGGTGAGACGCTGAATGTGACCCGATTCTGTCTCTGATGCTTCATATCGTCCTCCGGACTCAAAGTGTGAGTCTTCCTCTGCAGGACTCCTGGAGACCGTGACCTCCGTGCTGCTGCACCCCAGCATGGCGGCCCGTCTGGCAGCGGCGTGGTGCCTGCGCTGCGTTGCCGTGGCGCTGCCCTATCAGCTGACCCCGCTGCTGGATCGCTGTGCAGAGAGAATCAACAACCTGAAGAGTTCGCCTGAGGCTGTGAGCGGATACAGCTTCGCCATGGCCGCCCTGCTGGGAGGAGTGCACCAGTGTCAGCTGGGCATCCCTCACTCCAAGGGCAAGGTGCGCGTGACATCACGGAGGGTTCATATGTTCAGCTCGAGGTCGTTTCCTTGTGAGGGCTCAGAGAGCTCGGAGGGAAGCCAGCTGTCCTCTCATCCTCTGTTGAAGAAGCTGAAGCTGTTATGTGTCTGTTTTCTCCTAGCTGGTGGTGAGTATCGCTGAAGACCTGCTGCGGACGGCGGCTCAGAACAGTCGACTGTCTCTGCAGCGGACGCAGGCCGGCTGGCTGCTGCTGGGCGCCCTCATGACTCTGGGTGAGAATCCTCCTGAGCTGCTCCTTCACACCTCAGAGGGGGCGGGGTCTCCTGAGGCGAGACAGTGGGCTTTATAATATATGTGAATGTGTGCAGCAGGTTGATTAGAGCACTCGTCTAAGCTCCTCCCACTGGCTCCAGGTGGATTCTCCTGATTATATCCTGCTGCCTTCTCTCAGCTCGCTCTGACTCTCTGCAGCATTCAGCTGCTCGAGCTCATGTATTTACTCTCTTTGTCTACATCACTTCCTCCAGGCCCCTCCCTCGTGCGCTATCACCTTCCCAAGATGCTGCTGCTGTGGAGAAATGTGTTTCCTCGCTCGCAGAAGGAGCTGGAGGCAGAGAAGGCCAGAGGAGACGCGTTCACCTGGCAGGTGACGCTGGAGGGTCGAGCTGGAGCTCTCTGTGGTAAAGATGCAGGCTGGTTCCAGCCCTCCTATTATTCTGTCTGATCAATCAAAGTGCACACGCCGAGCGCAGCTTCTTTCCCGCTGCTGGAGGAAAGTGATGCAGCTCATTCATGTAAACGATGTATTTTAAAGACTCCACCTCGTTATGCACCAAACACACTAAACCATAAGGTGAGACTCACTTCCTGTTCCGCTCTGCAGCCATGCGCAGCTTCGTGGCTCACTGTCCCGAGCTGCTGACGGAGGACGTGATCCGCAGACTGATGACGCCCATCGAGTGTGCCATGACCATGATGTCTCAGTGAGTGTCTCTGTCCTCCTGCAGGGCCGTGGCTCTGTTTCTGTTTGATCCCGTGACCACGTGACGTGTCGTGTTTGTCTCTGCTCACAGCGTCCCTGCCATCATTAAAGTCCACGGCGCTCACCTGAAAGCGAGCGCGGCGATGGTGAGGCTCAGGCTGTACGACATCCTCGCCCTTTTGCCTCCGAAGACGTACGAAGGTAAGGCGGTGTGACGCTCTCTGGAAGGAGTCAGACGATGGATTTAACAGCTTTGTTCTGCTGCAGGCAGCTTCAACGCCCTCCTGAGGGAGCTGGTGGCAGAGTTCACCTTAACCGACAACTCGGCCAACACGACCACGTCCCTGCTGCGCTCTCTCTGTCACTATGACGACAGCGTGCTGATGGGCTCATGGCTGCAGGAGACGGACCACAAGTCCATCGAGGACCAGGTGAGACCTTCATCAGTTATGAGACCAGTCGACTGAAGAGAGACAGAAAATGTGGAGACGCAGCAAAGGGCCGAGGTCGGATTCGAACCCACGGCTGCTGCGATGAGCACGACAGCCTCCGTACACTGAGCCTGCAACATAACCGCCAGGTGCTCCAGACATCCGAATCACATGTTCCTGTTTCAGAACGCTGGAGGTGAAATGGTTCTCCCGCCGGACGGCAGATGGAGCAGTCTCTGTTGTTTTTCATTCTTTCTGTTAAAGTGAATTCTTTGTTCTGGACAGTCAGCTGATTCTTTGTGTGTGAACAGCTGCAGCCGAACAGTGCGTCCGGCAGCGGCGCTCTGGAACACGACCCCTCCTCCATCTACCTGCGCGTCCCCGTCGGCGAGGCCATCCCCGGTCCTCTCCCTCTGGGCGTGTCGGTCATCGATGCCTCAGTGGCTCTGTTTGGCGTGGTGTTCCCCCACGTGTCCTTCAAACACAGGTGAGCGTTTGTTGTGGCGGTCACGTGTGTGAGTGTGAAGCTGTTTGACCTGCGCTCGTGTTTCCAGGCTGCAGATGTTGGATCATTTCGCTGAGTGTATAAAACAAGCCAAAGGAGTTCGACAGCAGGCCGTCCAGCTCAACATCTTCACTGCCGTGCTCAGCGCCCTCAAGGTCAGTCTTTTATGGTCGTTCTGGACCTGTGAACATCTGAACTTGATCTCATCTCGACCACGTTGGATACGTCTCATGTCTTTGCAGGGTTTGGCGGAGAACAAGAGCAGTCTGGGTCCTGAGGAGGTGCGTAAGTCGGCTCTGGCTCTGGTGATGGGAGCGCTGGACAATCCAAACCCGATCCTGCGCTGTGCTGCCGGCGAGGCTCTGGGCAGGATGGCTCAGGTGGTGGGAGAGGCGACCTTCATCGCCAGGATGGCACAGACCAGCTTCGACAAGTAACATGTCACTGCTTTGTTTTTGTCTTTTTAAACCTGGTCTCACAGTCCTCGTTTAACCCTGTGACCTGGATCCCTCCTCCTCCCTCACTGTCAGACTGAAGTCGGCTCGTGACGTCGTATCCAGGACGGGCCACTCGCTCGCTCTCGGCTGTCTGCATCGATACGTTGGAGGGATCGGCTCGGGCCAGCACTTAAAGACGAGCGTGAGCATCCTGTTGGCTCTGGCCCAGGACGGATCCTCTCATGAAGTCCAGGTAGGATGAATCACTGCGGGCTCTGCGTCATCGTCTCTGCTTCATTCATTCAGGAACTCTTTGTCCTTCTCTAGACCTGGGCTCTGCACTCCCTGGCTCTGATCGTGGACTCTAGCGGGCCGATGTACCGAGGCTACGTGGAGCCCACCCTGTCTCTGGTTCTGACCCTGCTCCTCACGGTGCCCCCCTCCCACACCGAGGTGCACCAGTGTTTGGGCCGCTGCCTGGGTGCACTCATCACCACCGTGGGACCAGAACTTCAGGGTACCTCCTCCTGTGTTTTCACTGCAGGACTCTTTGTTTAGATGCCCCGCCCCTTCCTCTTTAACAGCTAAAAGGTCAAAGGTCGTGGCAGGCACTCAGGCTTATGGAAGGTTCTTCTCTCTGTTCTACTCTGATGCTGCACAGAGCTGTCATCATGGTGTGATACCCGCTTGTGTCGGGACATGGTCGGTATCCAGTCCATCAGTTTGCACATTGATGCCGTTTGTTTTCCCAGGAAATGGAGCCACAATCTCCACCATCCGCTCGTCCTGCCTGGTCGGCTGTGCCATCATGCAGGACCACTCGGACTCCCTGGTGCAGGCGGCTGCCATCTCGTGTTTGCAGCAGCTGCACATGTTCGCTCCTCGCCACGTCAACCTCTCCAGCCTGGTGCCCTGCCTCTGTGTAAGAACTCCAAACAACAAGAACCAAGTTCCACTTTCTTTGTCTTCGTCCTAATCCTTTAAATCCCTGCAGGTGCACCTGTGCAGCTCTCACCTGCTGCTGCGCCGGGCCGCCGTGGCGTGCCTGAGACAGCTCGCACAGAGGGAGGCTGCAGAGGTGTGCGAGTACGCCATGAGCCTGGCCAAGAGAGCCGGAGACAGCAAAGACACGAGCATCAGTGAGTACCCAGCACGGCCCTGCGGCTCGCTTCTGTGTCCTCAGTCTGACTCTGACTCTGCTTTAGACCTCAACATCACAGAGACCGGTCTGGAGGGAGTCCTGTTTGGCATGCTGGACCGGGAGACCGACAGGAAGCTGTGCTCGGATATCCACGACACGCTGGGCCACATGCTGTCTTCTCTCGCTGTGGAGAAGCTTTCTCATTGGCTGAAACTCTGCAAGGACGTCCTGGCAGCAACTACAGGTAAACAGACAGGAGCGTGACGAGTGTGGACGAGACGCCACGTTGAGTATCGTGACCGCATCCTCCTTTTCTCTCAGACGTGGGAGGAGCCGTCGTGTTTGAGGTGGAGAGAGACGAGGAAGACCCGGAGAAAAAAGACGAGATGGACGATGACACCATGTTCACCGGCCTGGGCGACGATGACAAGTCCAAACCCTCGGTGGCGCCGCGCTGGGTCACACGTGTTTTTGCTGCGGACTGTTTGTGTCGCATCATCCTGCTGTGTGAGAACGACAAAGCACACTTTGACCTGGCAGCTGCACGCTCCGCGAAGGCCAAGAACCCCAAAGGTAGCTCATGCACACTCCTGCTGATTTATGTCTGTACGAGCTCCAGCTGCTCCTCCTCCTGTCACTAGGATTCAGGGATGTTCTGCGTGTCAGGTGACTGGCGGCCTGAGCGCCACACGCAGCCCGCCTCCTCACTCCCAGCGACACGTTGCTTTTGTGTCCATATGAGATGTTGAGTTGACTCTCAGTGACCTCACTCCGTCCCTGTTTCTCTCCAGGCGACCTGCTGGTGCTGCATCTGTCCGACCTCATCCGCATGGCCTTCATGGCGGCCACAGACCACAGTAACCAGCTGAGGATGGCCGGCCTGCAGGCGCTGGAGGACATCATCAAAAAGTTTGCCTGCGTGCCGGAGCCTGAGTTCCCCGGTCACGTTATCCTGGAACAATATCAGGCCAATGTGAGTCACGTGCTGCTGACGTGTAAATCCACAGAACGGACAGGAAGTGAACGGTTTGTGTTTGTGTTCAGGTGGGAGCTGCACTCAGACCGGCTTTTTCTCCTGACACTCCGTCTGACATCACAGCCAAGGCCTGCCAGGTAACACTTCCTGTTCTCAGAGCTGGGACAGTACGAGTCATCACGCCATCATGAGGAAGAGTCATGGCGCTCTGAGTGTGAACGAGTGTCTCACGTCCTGTTCACGAGGAAGTAAGTCGTGCAGGCGTCGAGCTGAAGAGGAGCTGAGCCTGAAAGTTCTCCATGTTACCCATCATGCACCTGTGCTCCTGAGCTTTGACTCTCCACCCAAAGAATCAGAACCAAACCGGGTTCTGGTCTCTCTTGGTGACCCAGCACTTTGGTTCATGTGTCTTTGAAACGCTGAGGTTAGCGTGACCTTTTGCACTTCCTGCTCTCTCCTGGCAGAGTGCGACTCTGTCACCTGTCTGCAGCTGCGTCCTTCAGGAGCCTCCTGGACTTATTTATGTTCATTTGTGACATCACATCGAGCCTTTTTGTGACCTCGACTTCTTCCCCTGATTGCAGGTGTGTAGCACGTGGATCGGCAGCGGTGTAGTCAGTGACCTGAACGACCTGCGGCGAGTCCACAACCTGCTTGTGTCGTCGCTGGACAAGGTGCAGGCTGGGAAGGGCTCGTCCAGTCAGCTGTACAGTGAGAGCGCCACCACCATGGAGAAACTGGCCGTGCTGAAGGCGTGGGCCGAGGTGCGACTGAAGGGTGACATTTTAAAAGTTTGAGCTCCGGCAGAATAAAGCTGACTGTGCACTTTCTTTCTCAGGTGTACGTCGTGGCCATGAACATCAAAAAGGAGGCGGAGTCTAAGCCGGCCAAGCCCGTCCGAAGTGGAGACGAGGAGGAGGATGAGGAGGATCTGGGGGCCGACGTACTCCCGCCTGACAGCCTCATCACGCTGGTGCAGCCGGAGCTCCCGTCGCTGAGCCGCCTGTGGCTCGCCATGCTGAGAGACTACGCCCTGCTCACGCTGCCCGCCGAGTTCTCCAGTCAGCTGCCGCCTGACGGTACGGAAAAGAGACTTTATATGTTCTTATCTTATCAAAGTTCTTATCTGCCTGTCCCGTCCCTGATTATTCCTGGCGTGTGTTCAGGTGGAGCCTTTTATACTCCAGAGACCATAGACACAGCCAGGCTTCACTATCGCGGCTCGTGGGCGCCGGTCCTGCACGCCGTGGCTCTGTGGCTCAGCAGCACGGGGTTTGGAGCTGCAGAAGACAAAGAAGAAATCTCCTCAGCAGCTTCGAAAAGTCCCGTCCTGACTCAGGAAGCCTCATCAACCACAAAGAGCTTCGAGGAGTCTGTGGAAGACAGGATGCATCTGATGCTGGGTGAGGACGTTTGTAGATGTGAAACATCTTTCGGCTCAGTAAAGATTCACAGAAGAAGAGAAAAGTGCATTTGTGTGTTCTGTCTCTCAGGTGTCAGTATCGAGTTTCTTTGCTTCCCCCGACCCGAGGAGCCCATCGAGCATGTGATGTCCTGCCTGCAGGCCCTCTTCACTCTGCTCGAGTCTCCATGTGCCAAGTCTCACATCGCAGGGGACCAGGTGAGGACACGAGTCGGAGCACAGAAATCACATTATGATGGGAAGGTTTGAACCTCAGACAGAACATTTACTTAAAGTACGCCCTGTGATGATTAGAGTTTAGACTGCAGTACTCATTTTAAACACTAGGGGGCAGAGATACATAATGTCAGTGTTTCATGGAGGTATCACAGTGAATGTTTCTGTGGTAGCTGTTGGCTGTGGAGCTCCTCAACGTGCTGCACAGGCTGCTGCTGACACGAGACCCTCCAGCCATCCAGCTGCAGGTCTCTGCTGTCGTACAGGAGACCATCCGGGCTGCACAGGACCACCTGCAGCGACAGAGGACCAGCAAAGGTCAGGAGGCAACACACACACACACACACACACACACACTCCAACTCTGTGTGAGTCACAGAGCATAACACATACTGTGCTGTTTTCATTTCTCTTGAAGCCCACAGAAGGTTGTCTTTAAGTAGTCAACAGTGGAGTCAATAAAAATGACTCCACCTCCTCCTGGGCTCATCGCCCCTAGAAGCTCCGCCCACTGTGGGACGTAGCGTGTATGTTTACTAAAGACAACACAAGGTTCAGCCTGGTTTTAGAAGCAGCTTTCTCCTCTTGCTGTTGCTTCGTCCACGTCCGTCATATTCACCGCTTTGAATCTCCTTCAATCACTGAGCTGTATCCTAAACTCACCTGCTGCGCTCTCATTGGCTGGAGGAAACACACCAGCTCCGCCCACAAACGTCCCGAGTCGACCAGAACAAATCAGAAGAGTCAAATCCAGTCAGAGGACAGAGTCTCTGCAGACACAGTCACACATGTACGGAGGCCCAGAAGGGACAAAGCTTCACTTAAGGAGAATACTGAGTTTTATTTTGAAGGGACAAGCAGCTTCAGATTCATGATGTTTATTTTTTATTAATCTTTGTGTGATCGATCGATCCGACTGTTTGTTTCAGACGAAGAAGAAAGCGACAAAGACGCTCCGCTCAGCTTCGGGGAAGGAGGAGACACGGGGGAGCTCGTCCCGGGGAAGTCTCTGGTGTTCGCCGCCATGGAGCTGCTTGTTTTCATCCTGGTCCGTCACCTGCCGCAGCTCAACTCGCGTGTGAAGGAGTCGCCGAGCCATGTGCCGCTCCGGCCTCAGCGCCTGCCCGAGGACAGCGCACGCCTCGTGGCCAACACCGTGTCCATCCTGGCAGAGCTGCCCTCACTCTGCTCTCCTGCTGGTGAGGCTGACACACACACACACACACACACACACACACACACTCACACACACACTCACAAACGCTGATTCTCATGTTGACGTTGATGATGACATCACAGCCTTTAATCTCGCCGTTTCTTTCCCGTCTCGACAGGAAGCATGACCATCCTGCCCACTGTGCTCTTCCTCATCACGGGGGTCCTGAGGGAAACTGCAGTGAAGACCCCTGACGGCTCCATTCCGGCTCCTGTGTCTGCCGCTCTTCAGGGCATCAAGACCATCATCACGTCCCCGCTGGCCCGGGTGGCGAGCATGCAGGCGCAGTGGACCGACCTGGTCAGGAGCAGCCTGGCGTCTGTACTGGAGCACTCACAGCCAGGTCGGTGCTCGCACAAACACGTGTTAGAAACAAACTGATGTGACATCATCATCACTGACAGTCTGCGTGTTCCCGTAGACGAGTCCCGGCCGGACGTGGACCAGGTCAGCATGTTGACCGCCATCACGCTCTTCCTGCTGTCTGCCAGCGGCGAGCTGGTTGGAGTGACGGCGCTGCAGAACGGCTGCATGGAGCGCTTCAGAAACGCCCTCAACTCCAGCGACCCAACGGTGAGAGCCGCTGTGCGAGCGTTAACTTTACGAAGAATCCTAACGGGTGTTCACGTGTCCGTCTTCCAAACCGTTCCCCGCCATGGAGCTGAACAGCGTAACTCCCCGTGTCTGTGATTGGCTGTCCCACAGGTTCAGGCGCGGTGTTACCAGCTGCTGTTGTCAGTGTTTCAGCACTCGAGCCGCGCCCTCGCCAACCCGTACATCCACGCTCTGGCTCCGCTCTTGGTGGAGAAGCTGAAGGCGGTGGAGCGCTGCAGGCCGGGGAGCGCTGCAGAGCTGCAGGCCGTGCAGGAGGGCATCCGGGTCCTGGAGAACCTGGTGGGCATGGGGGAGGAGCCAAACCGTGAGTACAGCTCGGACTAATGATCTGTGATCATATCCAGCTTAAAGACGTGCTCTCTCTCTCTCCTGTTGTTTGTGTGTGTGGTCGAGCGACAGCATTATTCAGCTCCTGGAAGCGTTCTCATTAATCTCTCTGATAATCTCTCTCAAAGTCTCTTTGTGTTTTTGTCCACAGGCGTGCAGCTGCTGGCGCTCCTCGTACCGACCCTTGTCTCCTACCTCCTGGACGAAAACGCAATCTCCTCAGCGCCCCAGGTCTCCAAAGGCCTGCATGATTTCGCTCTCCAGAACTTAATGCGGATTGGCCCCCTCTATCCAGCCGCCTTCAAGACGGTGATTGGTGCAGCACCTGAGCTCAAAATCCGGCTGGAATCTGCGATACGAGCCAACCAGGCCAGCAGCAAAGCTAAAGCTGCAGCCAGACAAGCTCAGCCGACTGCGCAGGCCGCGCCCACCATCAAACTGAAGACAAGCTTCTTCTGAACGCCGCTCCAACACGGCGTGCACTCCCACAGCCTCCTTCATCAGGATCAGTCCCGACGTGTATTTATTTATTCCACTAGCAGAGAATGAAGTGATGTAAATATCTTTAAGCATCTGAATGTTAAATCAGCAGGAAGGGAGACATGTGTGAATGTGTTTAAAGGGACGTAATGAAGTCGTGGTCACGCCCTGAGTTCTGTCCCATCATGTCGTCTCAGCTTCTCCTGCAGAGAGTCAGAGTGAGCTGACTGAGAGAAGGCAGCAGGATATAATCAGGAGAATTCTGTCTGCACGCCACCTACCGTCTCCGTGCTCTAATCAACCTGCTGCATTCTGTTTCCTGTTCTCCTCCATCTTCTTCACATTCTGTTCATCTACACGCAGCTCTCATACAAACACACTGATTCTCTTTACAGCGTCGTGTAGAGGACTCTGCTGCCTCGTACGACACTTCCACGTCACGTCTTCTCTCTCAGGAGACTCCGCCCCCTCCTGTCTGACAGGCAGTCCTCCTGAACGGATTCAGATGAGAAACAGCTCCAGGAAATAAATGATTTAATGCAGGTTGATGTTTTTAAATCTCTGAACATGTGACTTTGACGTACGAGTTGCTCATCAGTCCGACCAGTCTCCTTCATTGTTACATGTGTTTCGTGATGATGGATGTTGAACAAATCTACCTACGAGTCCAAATAAAGTCCCCTGACCCTCGCTGAGCTGCTCGTCTCTTTTTCATCTTTTATTTTAATTTAAATTTTAATCTATTCCATAAGACGGGAACCCTCTTCACGCTGTCTAAACAAACGTTTATCTTTGTCTTGTTCTTGTCCCTGATGAAGGTCACGCACTGAAACACTGTAAGGTACACAGTTACGAGTCTTAAACTAAATTCTCCTGCAGGATCTGAGACTAACTGTGATTTTATTGAACATTTGAACGGTTGGTGTAGATGTGGGGTCCTCCCCCCCCCCCCTCTGAAATCTAACTGGGCAACAATAAATCCAACTTTATGATTGGTTGTTTCCCTAACAAATCAAATACTATGGCAAGTATTACACCTATTATTTACATTAAGATATAAAGAACAATAAATATATAATATAAATGTAAAGGAACAATACATTCTTTATTGTCCAAATTTCGAGTCCATGCTCCAGACCTTCAGACCTGTAGAGTCATTAACAAGTCTTTGGTCTCCAGTCCAGGTCGAGTCCCCATCTCCTGCATTAAAAACCGGTTCTGATTGTGTGGTGGTCCGGGGAGTCCGTGTGAACAAATCGAGCGCCCTCTCGAGCTCGATGTGGGCGTGGTCGTAGTTCTTGACGTCACTCAATGACAGCGAGCTGTCAGAAAGTGAGTTCATTCCCGGAGCCGAGCGGACCAAGTGCAGCCGATCTGTTTGTATCCAGCACCTGGACCTGGACCCAGAGAGACGACGGACCGAGGTGTCACCGAGCCCGGCCATGGACGAGCAGGCGGGTCCCGGTGTCTTCTTTAACAACAACAACACCTCCGTGTTACCGGGCGGCGGGAAAGGAGCGCTGCCGGACGGAGACGCGGGGGAGGCGGCCCGGGCGCAGTACAGTATCCCGGGGATCCTGCACTTCCTGCAGCACGAGTGGGCCCGATTCGAAGTGGAGCGAGCCCAATGGGAGGTGGAGCGGGCCGAACTTCAGGTACAGACCGACACTTCTTCACCCTAACAGGACCTCACTCGAGCGGCGGTACCGAAGCTCCGCGCGCCTCCGGAACCGCCGCTTCCGTTCGTTTTGTGTTTGATTGTTCTGCTTAGCATGCTAGCTTGTTAGCATTAGCTCCGGAGCTAGAGGAGCTGCAGCGCCCCCTACACCCGACCCGCGGTACTGCAGGGAAGAGGGACCGAACCAGACCGGCGTCTCTCCCAGTATAATATAAGATATATTTAACTGGTTAGTGTTTCTCTCCCAGTATAATATAAGATAAAATTTAACTGGTTAGTGTTTCTCTCCCAGTATAATATAAAGTATATTTAACTGGTTAGTGTTTCTCTCCCAGTATAATATAAAGTATATTTAACTGGTTAGTGTTTCTCTCCCAGTATAATATAAAGTATATTTAACTGGTTAGTGTTTCTCTCCCAGTATAATATAAAGTATATTTAACTGGTTAGTGTTTCTCTCCCAGTATAATATAAAGTATATTTAACTGGTTAGTGTTTCTCTCCCAGTATAATATAAGATATATTTAACTGGTTAGTATTTCTCTCCCAGTATAATATAAAGTATATTTAACTGGTTAGTGTTTCTCTCCCAGTATAATATAAAGTATATTTAACTGGTTAGTGTTTCTCTCCCAGTATAATATAAGATATATTTAACTGGTTAGTGTTTCTCTCCCAGTATAAAATAAAGTATATTTAACTGGTTAGTGTTTCTCTCCCAGTATAATTTAATATATAGATGATAATAATTTGAGTAGTTTGATGGAACAGCTGAACTGTGAGGATACTTTCACCTGAACAGGTCTGTGTGGTCCTGGTCCTGGTCCTGGACCTGGACCTGGACCTGGACCCCGTGCCTCCTTTATAAAGTTGTAGTTGTAGACGGGACCAGGTGCTTGAAGGTGGGGATAAAAACATGAGCTGCTGTTGCCATGGTGATGTGAAACACCTTCAGTCAGTGTGAGCGTAGCTTCTGTCCAATCACAGGGCTCGATTGTAGAAGTGTTGTGTCTTTATGTAACACCTGAATGAAAGCTTTGTTTCTCAAAGCTCGCCGCCGCCTGAACGATGCTTCCTGAAAGCGTGTTGACGATGCGGGAGCAGCGTGGTCATGAGACCAGAACTGTGATTCTACTCAGATCAAACAAACATTCACACATTTCTTGGTAATATTAAAAACGTGCACGCAGGAAACGTCGGCGTTTAGTTGCAGGCAGCAGACGGGCGCCGTCACTGAGCTCGCTCACAGAGTGCTGGAGGGAGACGCGGCGTTGTTTTGGACTGTTTTGGCTCAGCTGGGTGTAGTACAGGTTTGAGTCATGGCAGGACTTCCTGTCTGCTGTCATGAAGAGAGCTTATCAGCACGCTGCGGTTTCTGCACGCCTCGTCGGGTGGTTTGTGAGTGGCGGGCGATCTGAGCGCGCTCAGATTTGACTTTTCGTGGCTCCTGATGTGACGCTGGTGGAGGTTTGAAGACGTCTCCTCGCTGCGGCGCCTGAAGGCTCCAGCTGTGAGTCCGGCTTGGAAAAGGTTTCTAACATATTCTTTAAGTGCATGCTGGGAGAACGCCACGGTTATTCTCTCATGAAGGCGTGTTCATGTGACTCGTGCACAGTCCCCGGCACGCCGCGTTGTTTGACGTGCTTCGAGCTCACAGAGTAAACGTGGAGATAAACATGCAGGAGGGCGAGTGGCGGCGTGTTCTCCTCCTCCTCCTGGTGCTCGCTCAGACGGCGGTGGAAGCTGCGTCTGAAGCGTTTGTTTGTCAGGAAGCTGAAGCTCAGAGTTTGGAGGAATGTCGTCCGCCCGGCCCGTTGGCTCTCGCTCAGAGCCGCGCCCCTCCCGTCCTCCCGCCTGTGGTTAAAACGCCGTGGCACCGTTCAGTGATGGAGGCTGATTGGATCTTGTGCAGTACTTTGATGGCGGCGGGCTGTAAGGCCTGCAGACCCGGCTCCGTGGAGGATCTGCTTCCAGAAGGATCCGTCAGCAGCTTGAACCTGACACCAGGAGAAGGTCGGAGGGGCCTCACCTCTGTTTTTAAACCACACGGCGTCAGACGTGAACACACGGCGAGCAGCTGACCATGAAACGCTGAGCGTGTTGAAACTTAAAGACAGGAAGTAGAGCAGGAAGTACAAAGCTTCATGAGAGGAGCTGCAGATGATGTGTGGAACAAACAGCTGCTCGTCTGTCGCTCGACCTCGGCGTGGGGAACCGTCTGCCTTTCTCGTGGCGGCGTGTCTCGCTGAGCGATGCGCTGAATTCAGAGTTTTCATCTTGAGCTCTGAACTCTCGAACACGCTGCAGCAGATTCATTCTGGCCGTCTTTACGCCTTCGTACCGACACGCTGCCTCCACGCCGGCGTGACGGTCTGAACGCTTGGATCGATGTGGAGAGCAGGCGGCGCTCCACGTGCAGCGGTTCCTCCCTGCTGGCGGCCATCTTTCCTGTCAGTCGACGTATCGGAGAAGATGCTGATGTGGAGAAACCGGGCGTGCGTGTGTGAACGCCATCATGAAGCTGCAGCCCGCTAAGCTAGCGCCTCAGCGTCCACCTGACGGCCAATCAGCTTTAAACCTTCATTAAACCCAGTTTGAGCAGATCAACGTCTCGCCGTGACCCTGAGCGCAGCGCTGAGTCAGCGCCAGGCGTGGACGCCAGCGGGCTGGATCAATGAACTGCTCGCTCGCTCACACGGACTGAGGGGAGAACGAGCGCTCGTCAGACAGGAAGCTGTTTTATTACTCTCGCCATCCTGAGGGCGAGGAGAAGATGATGACACATGTGACGTTCTACACGCACGCACTCGCCACACAGGAAGTGTCAGGACGCTAGAGAGTCAGATATAACTCACCTGTTCACATGACATTAAGGGTTAAAGTGAGAGGGGGCGTGGCCTCTTTGAGTGACGGGTGGGAGCTGCTTGCTGTCACCTCAGTTAATTCAGTCCGTGACCTTTGACCTCTGGGTCGTGTTTGAGCCTTTTAAAGATTTGTCTCTCTTTGAACGCCATTTTTTACAACCAATCACAT
This sequence comes from Symphodus melops, assembly GCF_947650265.1. Taxonomy (NCBI): domain Eukaryota; kingdom Metazoa; phylum Chordata; class Actinopteri; order Labriformes; family Labridae; genus Symphodus; species Symphodus melops. The sequence goes on along the minus strand of NC_136705.1, from coordinate 25,408,306 downwards.
GTGAGCTGATCTGTGAGAGCGCCACCTGGCTGCTCGCCGTTTGATGTGGTGTGTTGGTGGCGTCCCGTGCTCGAAGTCGGAGCAGACGGCGTGCTGCAGTGCTGCACTCTGACCACAGCGGGCCGTCGTCGCTCCGACGCTCGAGCTGAAAGTGGACGACTCAAACGTGTTCAGATCAAAGGAACATCGTTATGAAGGTTTGAACCACAGCAGACTTCTCTCTGTGACCTTTCCCCTATTCTCTCTCTCTCCCGTCTCTTTGGACGCCCCACGCTACATGTCTCTCTCTCTCTCTCTCTCTCTGACACACTAAGGAGCCCTTATCCAGCAGCCTAATAAAGCAGGCAGTGTGAGGCCGGGAGTTAAGGCTTCCTGTGTCTCTTTATGGCTGCAGTTGACTCATTGCATTCCTCCCAAGGTTAATGTTTGATGGAGGGAGAGATGGGCGAGCCAGAGATTCACAGAGCCGCACTCTTGTCTGTCTCTGGCATCGCAGGACGCCACGGGTCCGTGAGACCAGCGCTTCATTTAGAAAAGGAAGTTCATGATTTCTAAAAACATCCATCAGCATATTTATTTTTTATACACGGTGGAAAACTAGACCCACTTTACAGCTGCAGTTCCTCCAGTGTCCACTAGAGTCTGTCTCCTGCAGTCTCCATAGAGCTCTATGCAGAGCGTTATCCTGTCACTAGACTATCAGGTGGGGTTAAAGAGAGCGAGGCATGGCGGCTGAGGTGGCGTTGACCATGTGTCCTCACAGGTTCTTTGTCAGTAGTTTATTTTGTGCGTTTTGTTTCCGTTGCTTTCATCATGACCTCATAATCCTCTCTTAGCGTGATACTAAAGTTTATTTTGAGCCCCCCCCCTTTATTCCTGAAAGATGTCCCCCCTGCTGTGATATTTCAAACCACTCTCCTCTCGCCGTCTCGAGTCCTGAAGTCCTTCCTGTCTTGTTTCAGGACTCAGTGATGTGGAGCGGCAGATGCTGAGCTTGCTAACGTTGTTATGAATCCTGAGTGCATTAGCATGGATCCAGCTGAGGGAGCAGAGACGTAATAGAGAGAGGGATGTGAGTGTGTTTGACTGTTAGCGTACGACTGTGTGTTGTTCTGAGTCCACCGGACTGCAGCCGGCTTGTTCTCGCTGCAGCGAGCTGTGGGTGCTGAGAGATGCTGATATTAGCTGGAGTCAGACTGACTCATGGTTGCAGGCAGCAGTTCTTCATGCTCTCCCTGTGAAACTGTGATCCGGCCCACTCAAACTCACACCGTCCTCTGCCAGGGGAGAGAGAGGCAGCGGGGGGATGTTCATCCCAACCACTGAACCAGTCTCAGTTTGACGGAGCGGTGCTCTTAGTTTGGATCCACAGTGTGATGAAGCGTTTCTCACTTTAATGTAACACTAACGCTCATTGTCCCGCTGCAGCAACAACAACAACAACAACAACAACAACAACAGCAACAACAACACTAAGCTCTTAATAAAGTCCTGAAATGGGAACAACAGCGTGCTTATCCCTCCGCCGGAAAATAAGTGTGTGTGTGTGTGACAGGAGGAGGTACCTTAGATAAAAATAGAGTTGTACAGTTTGGCCTTTTTTTATTTATTTCCCATCATGCCGTGCGTATTGATCTGACATCGTCCTATTTCAGTCCTGACAGGAGCGGCGGCTCTCAGATGTGAATCTGTCTTTGAAGTCTTTGTTGCTCCTGAAACAGCAGAAAGCTGCCTGTGTTTAAACTAAGCTACGCTAAGGCTAACTGTTTCTGTGTTTAAGCTAAGCTACACAGAGGCTAACTGTTTCTGTGTTTAAGCTACACTGAGGCTGACTGTTTCTGTATTTAAACTAAGCTACGCTAAGGCTAACTGTTTCTGTGTTTAAGCTAAGCTACACTGAGGCTAACTGTTTCTGTGTTTAAGCTAAGCTACGCAGAGGCTAACTGTTTCTGTGTTTAAGCTACGCTGAGGCTAACTGTTTCTGTGTTTAAACTAAGCTACGCTAAGGCTAACTGTTTCTGTGTTTAAACTAAGCTACGCTAAGGCTAACTGTTTCTGTGTTTAAGCTAAGCTACACAGAGGCTAACTGTTTCTGTGTTTAAGCTACACTGAGGCTGACTGTTTCTGTGTTTAAACTAAGCTACGCTAAGGCTAACTGTTTCTGTGTTTAAGCTAAGGCTAACTGTTTCTGTGTTTAAGCTAAGCAACGCTGAGGCTGACTGTTTCTGTGTTTAAGCTAAGCTACACTGAGGCTAACTGTTTCTGTGTTTAAGCTAAGGCTAACTGTTTCTGTGTTTAAGCTAAGCAACGCTGAGGCTGACTGTTTCTGTGTTTAAGCTAAGCTACACTGAGGCTAACTGTTTCTGTGTTTAAGCTAAGGCTAACTGTTTCTGTGTTTAAGCTAAGCAACGCTGAGGCTGACTGTTTCTGTGTTTAAACTAACGTATGCTAAGGCTAACTGTTTCTGCGTTTAAGCTATGCTAAGGCTAACTGTTTCTGTGTTTAAGCTAAGGCTAACTGTTTCTGTGTTTAAGCTACGCGAAGGCTGACTGTTTCTGTGTTTAAGCTAAGCTACACTAAGGCTAACTGTTTCTGTGTTTAAGCTAAGCTACGCTGAGGCTAACTGTTTCTGTGTTTAAACTAACGTATGCTAAGGCTAACTGTTTCTGCGTTTAAGCTATGCTAAGGCTAACTGTTTCTGTGTTTAAACTAAGCTACGCTGAGGCTAACTGTTTCTGTGTTTAAACTAAGCTACACTGAGGCTGACTGTTTCTGTGTTTAAGCTAAGCTACACTGAGGCTAACTGTTTCTGTGTTTAAGCTAAGCTACGCTGAGGCTGTCTGTTTGTGTTTAAGCTAAGCTACGCTGAGGCTGTCTGTTTGTGTTTAAGCTAAGCTAAGGCTAGCTGTTTCTGTGTTTCAGGCCCAAATCGCCTTCCTGCAGGGGGAGAGGAAAGGCCAGGAGAACTTGAAGAAGGACCTCGTGAGGAGGATCAAAATGTTGGAGTACGCTCTGAAGCAAGAGAGGTGAGAGTCTCAACACACACACACACACACACACACACACACACACACACACACACACCCCTGCCTCTGAGTAATATGGGACATGAGAACATGGCTGCATGAGTCATAACTTGTAAAAACAAAGAGTGTCGGACTGTCCCCTTGTTTCTGCTCTGAACGTCTCTGCTGCTGTCGGCCACAGAGATAGGACGAGCGTGTGTGTCGGTCCACAGGCTTTGTTTGGCGTCCTTCTGAGGACTCTGCGTCGTCCTCAGAAGGACGAGACGGCAGGGGGAGGAAGAGGACAGTTTTCTTGTACCTGAGAGCAGCTCCTTTGTGTCTCTTCAGTAAACTGGAAGAAGGACATAGTTGTCATTCCCGTGTGCAGTCAGACAGAAGGTCTGTGTGCCGCTGTCACGCTTTGCACTTCCTGTCCTCGGTAAGCCGCGTGGCTTCACCCGGGAACAGATGTTTACAACACCTCTCTGTTAACTGTCAAGGTATTGAGCAAGGTCTTCTGCAGAAACAGAATAAGAAGTCCAGATTTATTCCAGAACGGGTCAGGAGTGTTAGTTAAGTTGATCATTTGAAATGAAATGTCAGCCTTTACGTTCGTCCTAGTCGATGACGTCCAGCTCGTTTCCCGCTCGCCTCTGAGTCGTCAGAAATCATGAAATCCACGTTAAATATGACCGACCTCCTGAGATCTGATTGGAGCAGCCGACCATAACAGAAAAATAATTTAAATGCCCCGATGGACCAATCAGAAAAAGCAATAATACATCTCAAAGTGCCCTCTCTCTCGTCCAATCAGCTCACAGGGCACACTACCGATCATCTTTGGGTTTGTTTGGCCCTGAATCATCCTCCGGCTCGGTGTGCTCTATATTTATCTGCTCTCTCCTCCGCTGAGATCACCCCGCAGTCTGCCTCAGGTGCAACACTTAACCCGGCGATAAATACCACTTTCACCCGGTTGCTAAGCAACAGGTCAAATCTCTGAGGATTTCTAAAAGCAATATCAGACGGAAATGGCTCTCCCAGAACGTAGGATGGATCCAATTTAAAATGAATTAGATTCTAAGGAGGCGGGGAGGGGGTTCATCCTCTGGATCACGAGGGAGGGGGGGTGATGGAGGAAAGGTGCGAGCGCGGTGAGGTGTGTAATCACTTTTCACAGACGAGTCCTGTTATCCAGGCCGACGCTGAAGGAAACATTTCAAAGTTTTCGACTTAATAAAATCTCAGTTATTGAATATTGACAAGCAACACCTGATAACTGCTCTCATATCTGACAAACCCAGGGGCGTCCAAAACGGCCTTCAAAGCCCCGCCTACCTTCTCTGGTCCAATCAAATCCAGAGCATTCAGGAGCAGAATCTAAAGTTAGAAGGAGGACATACTGGCTGCTGCATTGTTGTCAGAGAAGCTTCAACACAGCAGGTTTCCTTCATGATCACACAGGAAGAGAGCAGCTCTCTGATTGGCTGATTGATCACAAAGGAAGAGCGCAGCTCTCTGATTGGTCCTTTACAGATCTCTGACCTTTATGATTTGTCTTCTTTTCTCTCTTCTTCAGAGCGAAGTACCACAAGTTAAAATATGGGACAGAGTTAAACCAAGGGGACGTGAAGCCTCCGAGCTACGACTCTGGTAAGTGTTTGGTTTTCTCTAACAGTCGACTCCGCCCCCTCGCAATAAATCAGCGTGATTGTGGAGTTCACATACCCGGGTGACAGGAGCGCTCTGTGTGTGGAGGCGGCGTTCATGTTGGATCTTGTTCAGTGTCGACGGCGAGCTGTGATGAAGCACAACACAGATTTCCTTTAAGCTCATGCTCCAGCCGGTCTGTGCTCGGGGAGAGTGAAGGCTTGATTTACCACACAGGGACCAGGTCCACACAAATCTATTACAGCTGACTGAATTAAAAAGAGGGGACTGAAAACATTTCATGGGACTGTACACTTTCACTGACAGA